>NC_037596.1:29363683-29701183 GCF_003073045.1 Pomacea canaliculata
AATATGCTTTTCAACAATTGTTGCCACTTAATTAGTTTTGGTGTAAATTAGAATTAATTAAAATAAATAATCACGCAGTTCTTTTAATTTTGCATTAGCCGTTTGTACTCACTTTGAATCCCAGTTCACTAAAAAAAATATCCATATGTGTAAGTCTATGGATTCTCTCATAGAGTTCAGACGTGACACGGAGACGAATAACAATTTACCCAGTCATCTGAAAGAGGAACACAATTGCTCCAGTTATTGCAACTCTTTTTACGAGATATCTGCACATGATGACACCACCGTGAAAGAAATTTGGCCTGGCTGGAACATCCGGGTCGCCCCTCTTTAATCAAGAAGCTTTTTCGATTCTACGACAAACGGGACACAGGCAGAAATACATTCTTGATGGACTCTGTTTAACGATTTTCAAAGGCCTCGGACACTAACAGTAAGCTGATAGCTTTCAAGGTCAAGGCACGTATGGACACACCCAGTGTTGATAAATTTAAGATTGAGTAACACTATCTCTTTTTCGCCTAGAAAGACGCTGTAAAAATGACGTCTATCTTTATTTATTCAATTTAATTTAAAATAATTCAGTAAACCTTTCAGAGTTTTGTCGTTTAAAACTAAAATAACGTAAATGTCATTTCTAAGGTTTTTACGTACGTCTCTAGTTTTTTTATTATGTTAGACTGCTTCCTTACTTTTGCAGATGGACGAAGCATGTCGACAGCTGGAAAGAAGTTTGAGACAATTATTGGTGCTTTACGCGGGTCTGTATGTCAGTTAGCATGTGCCATCATAAGGACAGCATTAGACAAGCAGAGATCAATTAAAATAAAGGAATGGAGCGAGATGAGAGATCATTTAACTTGCTCGTGATGGTGACCTTAGTATAATGGTAGTCAAATACATAGTGTGTATGCAGCAATGTAGAGTTTGATGTAAAATTCTATGTACTTTCACTTGATATTTGTACATGTGTATCCGTCAGCTTTCCTTGGGCTTTCCTGGAACAGGTGAACAGAGAAGAAAAGCCCTAGGACTGTTTAACAAGGAAGGCTTGCTTTGCCGACACCTGGAGAACTGACAAACATCAATTATTTAAATTCTCTCTGAACAAGTCCCTTGGGCAAGATTTCGATTAGAGCTCTTTAGTGCATCCGGTGCTCGCACACTCTGCCAACTCTTGAACCAATCTGGCACTAAAAGGTTTCTCTGCGCACAAATGTGAAGTCTTAGCTACACATATTGTTGGTAATATTTTCTCTTCTTTTGGTGTAGATTAAGTTTCTAACGCTGACTATTTTACTAAATCGTGTATGTTACTACAACGCCGCGCAGGAGATATAGTTTCATATACATGGCTCACCAGATTTAACCGCACTTTTGTCGGCGAGCACCTCTTACTCACCCTCTCCTCATCCTGATTAAACTATCAGGCGCCTATACTGCTACGCGTGAGTTACTCGCTCACAACATAATATTGTTGTATCTCCTGTTCTTGCCATATTATGCACGCGACTCACTCGCGTGGCAACGAGCACGTCGGTAGTGTGAGAACGTGTGTGCCCTGGGACGTCGCGAATCTATGCTATAGCTGTCACCCGACGTCCCCCGCAATATCGTGGATGTTTGCCAGTATGACAGGTGAGCGACTCTGGCTACCGCACTCTCTCTGTAGACTGTGTGTGCGGCAGCGCAGGCCAGGTGTGTTATCTATAAGATATAGATTGAAGATTTGACGTAGCCATATGGTCTTACTACTTAATGAATCAACACGAGTACTATAAGTCTACTTAGACGTCGGGAAATTTTAGATATAATTTCTACTTCACTCACTAATCACGTTACCATGGACCTCCCTTAAGTTAGCTTCCTTAGATGTCCTATCTGGAGTCTACTCACAACATCTGGTTTTTGAGCAACCAACAGAAAAAGACAGCAGGCTGCTTCCTGATCGGTGTCCCTCCTGTTTCACTTCCAAATTAAGATCGTCGCGGACCACGGTCTTTCTCTAGAGCGGAAACGTCCAACTGAGTGTTAATAGTATCTGACAGCATACTGTGATTGCATTGCATATTTTTCGGCACGATCACCTGGCCCTATACAACTATAGAGCTGTATAGGTAGTCATCGTAGTATTACTTCACTGGGATCAGCACCATAACAAGCACAAATTAGTTATCCTTTATCCTCGTTGCGTTCAAATTTCCGATTGCAAGAAAGTGATAAAATTATGAAGGTTTCCCTAAAGTTTGTAGAAACGAAAGTTTTTCTACCTTTTGTCATTGAGTAGACCGTCTACAGTGAAACTGGCGATCGACGTTATGCTTTGATAGTTCTTGTTTTTATTTTGATGCAAAGGAAGCACACACTACCAGAGCGAAGTTCAGATTGGACCCCAAAAACACATACAAAAGCAGCAACAGCTGATGAAACAATCCTGTTCGACATATGGCGTTCATGTTCAGGACACCGTGCTGTCTGTCTAAGACCCACTTACATACCAGCAGATGCTTCAAGTTTTTCTAGTTTTTCTCATAAGAGATACGCGAGTTGGCGTCTGCCCAGACGACATCAAACACCGATCCATCATGTATGAGCGCCGATTCGCGCAGAGGCGCTGTCTAACCCCTTAAAGGAAACATAGTGCACGTTTGTAGCCACCACCACACCCCACCACCCCGACACGTCCACCACACCACCCATTAATTTCGAAATCTTAATTGTTCGCAGCCGTGGCAAGTGGTTGTCCTTTCTTGTTGTCGACGAAACACGTTTTTGTATCGCCGCGCAGGCTGTTAATTCGAAAAGCAGACGACATATGTACATATTCTTTGCATATTTACGATTGTTGCAGGATGACGCTGTTACGATTTGGATATCAGGCAAACCTTAACTGATCGCCATGACCCGCTGACAAGAATCCTAGGGAACAATACTCAATATCTAGCAAATGATGCTGATGACTTTTTGCTCTCTATGGGGTACTTAAACACATAGCAAACATCTGTGTTCAACGCTGTAATTTGATGTTCAAAGAACCATCCCAACAACATGCCGTGAGGTTAAAATGACAGACTATTATTGATGTCGGTGTTTTTGTGGGGTATTGGTGGCTTGCAGGTTTTGCTACAACGTTAGTACAACAGAAAAAATTCCTCTCCATCGAAGTTGCAAAGCTACGACTTTTAAGTGGAAACATTAAGGGTTTTAGACAAGATAATCTGTACCCCACTACCAATTGTAACTAATGCGAATGAAGATACATTTCAGTTATAAAGATAACACAAATTAAGAAGAGGAAATTTAAATGCTGTTTACAAAACACAAATGGTCTGAACGTAGTCAGCTGAGGAGCTTTCTGTGCTTAAGTTATGAAAGGACAATAATTCAAAGGCGAGCTTCTGCCGCAATTTCCCCGCGGGACTTATCATTTTGTGGGCTGCAAACAACGATTAGAAGAAAGATAAAAACATTTAAATTATTATAATACCTTAAATACTCTAATTTAAACACATACTCATACATTTTGTTTTTTGACCTGATTTTTAAGAAACAAAAATGTTTCCATTACAGTCTGTGCCTAAGTATATAGCAAATGTAATGTTGAACTTTGTACTTAAAAATAATGAAAGGTAAGGATCTAAATTAATATAACTCCTTACATTTTTTTGATGCAACTCATTTATTTTGATATTATTGCTATTGACAACATTCGTTTTCATAGAAGTTAGTAGCGGCCCTGTCGTATTGATTCAAAAACAAAATGTGTTAATAATGAGATGAGAGCCGTTGAACAGCAATCGATACGGGACAGCAATACGATGTCACAACACTGTAACTGTAACGACTGTCAAGGTCAGTCTCTATTGTTTCATGGGATGCAGCAGTTTGACAAGTTCGCGAATGTGAACGATTGGGAATTGTGGCAAGAAGAATGATATTTCTGTTTTCTATTTTTACATGACCTTTATGACCATCGTCTCATTGTGTATCTTAATTAAACGTTATAAAATTAATTTTACTCAATTAACTATATGAAATTAAATAAAGCATAAATTGAATCATTAGGTAATTCATAACAAAAGTTAGAAACAGAGAGGGTTAACAATCAGTATGCTCAATTTTTGTTTACCTCAGTAAGTGTCTATTAAATATTAGAAAACGTATAAGGCCGTTAGTCCTCAACTGCAATGTTAAATTTATCAAATAAACTTCAAAATGTATCTAAAAATATATATTGACATCAAGATAACCGTTTCTCAAAGGTAAATACACACAATTACTAAATGATAAAAATTATTCTTCTGCTATGTTCATTAAAATATTCTTTCTTTCGAATCAAAAGACAATGTCTTCAAAACTGTACAAGCAACACGTGATTTTATTAGGTATTTTCATGTGTTGTAGTGATATATGTATATAATATTAAACCTTGTTACGTCTCATCTCATTTGTAATAAAACTACTACATTTTGAGTTTGAAAGACTAGTAGACGAAATAATTAACCTGCAAAGAGAATGGCCAGTTAACCTTTTTTTTATCACATAACAAGTCTTTTGTCAGCAGTGTCAGTATTTTCATTATCGCTGCCTCTTTTAAAATTAAATGACCAGTTATTTATATTCTTTATAACGCAAGTGATTAATTAAAGTTCATTCAACACCAGATCCTGTCGACATGGGTTGCCATTGATTTGATGTTATTGATGCTAAAATGAAAGCAAAGAACCAATGAACACAAATCCTAAACAATAAACTTGATGTGAAAAAACAATATATAATACAGCAAAAGCTTTTTTCTTTGCTCTTACTTTCCTGGTAAGTGCATCAACCGTTAAGCGCCTTCCAGACTCACGGATTAAAACCCCATCTTTGAGAAAGTTTACGTTAAAGCAATTGATTTTAAATTCCTGATTTCATATGAAACAGTGTATGTTATACATATACATGCGCAGACGGGAACAAATACACTTTGACGACACCTGGCGCAGACTTCATCATGTAGTAAACACCACACGTAGAACTAATTACAGTAAACTGTTATACACAAAGAGTAATGATTAATAACATGTCACAAACAGGCATTGTTACCTGTTACAAAATTAGATGTAATTTAGTAAATGTTTGGTTTAGCCCCGATTTATTAAAATCTCTGTGACGACGGAGAGGTATATATTCGGTCCTGCCATCTACTAGACTCACACCACAACTCAAGCACTCTCAGTGTCGCTGACCTTCTTAAAGTTCAAACGGTAAGTACAGTATAAGTACAGGACTGCAGGTGGCTGTTAAACTGTTTGAAGTAGAAAACTTAGATCGTGATTTGTCTTATTACAGTGATCTGTCGGAGCTAATGGTCACTTGTAATTTGCGGGTTGCACTGCATGTTCTGAAATACTTGAATAACAAAGGTGTCATACATAGAAGTGTGAAGGCCAGAAAATTTAATATCAGGTAGCAGACAGGTGTGTCTCACTGACCCCCACATCTCTCTCTCTCTGCAGTCATAGGAGGCCAGCGCTTGTGAACAGTCTATGACCACCCCAACATGCTGGCAACCTCCAGTATTTCAGTCTGGAAATTCTTGAATAGAATCTGAAAGCGCTATAAAACAAACATCTTATTCTTATTCTTATTTTTTCAATTGTTATTCTTTTTCTTTTTCTTATTCTTTTAGAAATCAATCAATAGTAGAGAAATTCTTAATCTTAATAAAAGGAAAAAGCACGTGAAAGAGTTTCGAGATTATAATTTGTTTGAAGTAATAATTTTTCTATTACAAGCGTGATTTTACGATGTATCAGTTAGACAATATTATTTTTTTTAAAGAGCTTTCGTTTTTTTAAGCTTAAAAATTAAATTTATTCGTCAAATTTACATTAATCGGCACTTAATAATACTAATTTTGAAATAAAACTGCTGCTCACATAGTTATTAACTTAAATGAAAAAAAATAATATTTTAGAGAATATAACCAGCTATATGAAATGTTCAAAACATAAACATGTGAGAATTTCCATATTTTAATTTTTTTTAAATTACTTTTTAAGCCATAGCAAGAGGATGCTTTAAGAATATAACATTATTTTTAATTATTGTCTCTTGACAGATCCGTTTGCAGACTTACCTGCAGAATACATCATGTTGGTTATCGTCTTTCTTGGTCTCCTGGCGGTCGCGCTCAGGTAAAAGTCGCTTTGTCTTAGGTAGCAATCAACAGAAGAACCTACACTTATTTTAAGTAGTCTGAAAAAGTCTACAGGTAAAAGGTCGTCACAGTCAGCTACAATCAGTCACACACACTTACACAGGTACTCACTCACTCACCCACACATGCATATAAATACCTATATATATATACAAACTCTCTTTTTGTCACTGACACACATACACACGCACTTCCACTACTACCAGCATCACCTTTTAAACTGCCGAAACACGACAGTATATTTAATGTACAATGTATTAATCAGATCTGAAAAAAACAATTTTTTTATATTATTAGCTCTCCTGACAACTACGCTGCTCGAATGTTTGAATATTTGGACGACAACAAGGATGGGGTTGTTGGGTTCAGTGAATGGTTTACCAACTATCGCAATGATGACCTGAACGGTAATCATCATTATATAATTTTAATTTTAATTTTAAAATTTTAGGCCTAAATTACACTTTAATCAATTTGATCGAATTATTATATTTATTATTAATAATTATACTTCCTGCTCGTGTGCTCTTTGATGTAGTAACCGAAGCACCTGTCAGTGAAATTTAAAAACAAAGGGTTTATTTTCTGACTGCCACTTACGTGTCTCTGACTGGGACAAGTGTTTACATGTTTTGCTGTCGGTTGTTTGCTGTGGGTATTCCGATTTTGTCCACCAGTTGCATTCTTTAAATACTTCCATGTGATTGCTATTCTAGAACAGTCTCTTGTGTGAATTTGTTGCACTGAGATGACATTTGAGATCATTAAATATCTGAAAGCCTTTTCAGAAAATTATAATGAAGATGCGGATTGAATGTATAGGGCTGGGCGGTTGGGTATTGTTTTCCATTAACGAGCCGCTTTTAATGAACATGGTCATTAAAAAGTTTGGTGTTTGGGGTTGCTGAACTTAGGACAAAATCTTGTAAAGGTATATAAGCTTTGCGGAGTTGTTTTTTGTTAAGACACCTTGGTAACATAACGTTCACTTTGACAGGAGATCAACATCTGACCCTTGAAGAATTCGCCGCTGGAACACATCCCGGTTCACCCCCTCTTGAAGTCGAGAAAGCTTTTAAAATCTTCGACAAAATGGACGGACAGGAAAAAGGCTTCATCAGTCCCTCTTCTGCTGAAGCCCTTTTCAAAAGACTGGACAGCAACAGTAAGTTTGAAAGCTTTTGAACAAGGCCTTTGGGATACAACATGCAAATGTAGAAATAAAGTAAATGATAAAAGCAATTTCTTTTCATCTAACAAAAGTGTAGTTGAAATCGTTGATTTCTTGGTCGTCATTGTTTTTTTGTCAGTTTTCTCCAATTTGAAACTGTTTTCTGTTTAAAAAAGACTAATTGTCCTTTTCTACTTGCAGTATTGTTTTCTCTAAACTATGTTTACATTTTCAGACGATGGAAAACTCACACGTGAAGAGATCGAACAGGAATTTTCTGCTGGTATTATAAATAGCTGATAGGCAAACACGCAGACACATAGAAAAACAGAAATATCAATATTTAGGAAAAGAATGTGACAGAAAGAGAGATGAAGTAATAGTATCCTACTGGTTACCCCGATCAACTTATTTAACATGAGTATCTAGGGTTAAACTAAGAATAATGCAGAAAATAAGATTTTAATGATTATTTACACTTGATTTTGTTGTTGTGTGTCAGCTCTTCAAGAATTACAAGCATAGGCCTAGGTGAACTACTAAGTGACAACCTATGACCCCTGCATGAAGAGACTATTAAAAGTTCAACTTTCTAACAATCATTTGCGATTTTTCTTGTTTGTTTGCGTTGTAAGGTGTAAACATTGCATTGTGAGTTTTGTACTTGTTGATGTCTGTACATTATGTTGTTGATTTCTTTTCTGTCTTCTGGTGTTTTATACATGATGATTTATCAAATTAATTTTTAAATACAGCATGGTACCTCTCACAGCTGTCACAACGTTAGTAGATATAATACCATAACATGTACTACCGGTGAAATTTGTGAAGGATAAATTTTACTTCCTTCCAGCTAGTGTCAAATCTACTAAATATAATTATTTCATATCACATGCATCTCAAAAGTGTTTCTTTTTGACGCGATAGGAGACAACAACGAATAAAATTTATTTTTAATAAAAATATATCAGAAAAAATTCAACAATAAAACATTCACAAACATACGTTATAAAACATAAAAATCTCGCATTTACCATAACTTCGTTTCAGAGTAAATACATACACTATATACTGTAATTCAAAGTAATTTTCCTAATTATAATATTTCTCTGTAGTTAATATCGGTAATATATTTTATACACACAATAGTTTCTTTATCTAACAATTCAGAAATATATACATTTTTTTTTCTCCTGATCGAAATTTGCAGAAAATCCGCGAAGAAGCGTAGATTCTCGAATATTTTTTCCAATTAATTTCTTATAAAAACCCGCGAAATAGTGAAGGTGCGAAAGGTGAGGAGCGAAGTGGCGAGGGATTACTGTATTCTTCCCTTCTTAGTCCATTCAAACAAGTATGGTTGGACCTCAAATGTCGCAGGATACACAAGATGAGACTCCATTAAACTTACTGAACAAATTCAGGAATGTATAAATCTTATCTAAAAAAAATTGAAAACTACACTTATTATTATTTAGCCTTTCATTGTTCAAAGCTTCAAATACTTTAACATGTAAACTGCTACTAATTTAGATATTTCTATATAAATCTTTCTATAAAACTCCTTTATCAGAATTCACCGAGGCAGAACAACACAAATAAAGATCTAATAGAAGGGTGATTACTGCGATCCTCCTTTCTGCCTTTTTTTCTGCACATTACCTCCCATTCATATGTTGAATATTATGACAATTCACTATAACCATCAAGTTACGGACACACTAGCAACATTTTTAATTTGCAAACTTGATTTATTCTAGAATTTGGAATTCTGACATGAAATACATGTAAACACTTTGCGACCTACACTAATTTTTGTTAAGACTGTCAGGAGAACTTAAGACAAAAATAGATGTGTGTGTATATATATATATGATTGGTTTATCTAAATGTGATGTCAATGTTTCATAGAATATACTGAAATGTAGAAAGGCACTCCGACTCTCTCTCTCTCTCTCCATTTCTCTTTCTCTCTCTCCCTCACACACACACACACACATCGACTCCAAAGTGACTACCTACCTTTTCCCGATATTGCAGATTTTGTTTCTCTTTTTTTTTTCTAATGGTTTATTTTAAATAAATGCAGCTACGAGCATGTGTCAGGGCAATGACATAATTGGTTTTGATCATAGTAAAGCCACCTACTAAAGCAAGAACAATATTGACATTGAGATATTAATGTTGATAATCCCTTAGCTTTACAAAAGACTCACGTTTATCTAATGAATTTCGAGTAAACAAAAATTACCTGATTAAGTAACGGTCGAAATAAATGTTTAGATGGCATTTTAAAATATAGCAATCCCTCAGTGTCGGGGTGATTGTTCAATACATCACAAGCCATTTTGGGTTAGTAGAGTCTATTTTCCTTGAGTTCTACACGTTTCTAGTCTATAGGGCCATTAGTTGGGGGTTGGAGTGCGAATGAGCTGATCTTTATATGTTAATGACTATGTTCACGATTTTTTTAATTTTTTTTGGAGTGTAAGACTTTTGTCCTGTTAGGATGGTTTTGCATTGACCGGGCGCGCACCCGGTTTTTACTAAATGGATTTGTGTTTTAGGACCGGTGTTTTAATGGTCACATGCATATACTTGTGCTAGAATATGTGTTTAGAAACTGAGCAGTGTTTAGAGTGCAGCCTGTTGATTGAATGGATTGTTTTTCTCTACAGGCTTTTTTATTCTCTACGTTTTTCTGCACATTCTTCATGTTGGTTTTGCTCTTCGTCCATGTCTTCGTGTCTGCACATTGCCTTTCGTGCTTATGTCCGCCATTGTGTCGACCCTGCGCTTTCATCGCCTCGTCAGCGCGACCCTGCTGCGCCAGTGTGCGGCCTAGTCATCGAGGGAGTACCTAGGGTGGAGGCCGGCGAGCAGGGACTCACGTGACCAAGGTCTACCCGGAAGGGAGAACCGACGGGGGGCACAGCTGGTCCAGAGGGAGAGAGGGGGGTCACCGCTGTAGCGGCACGCGGGCCAGAGAGGGCGGGCTGCCGCCAGCGAACACCTTGAGCGGACATTTGACTCGCCACCCAGCAGTGCGTGCGGGTGGTTTGTCTTCCCTCGTTGTTTTTTTTTTTTCTTTCTTTTCTTTTTCTTCGCCTACTGTAACATGCCTGTGCACAGGGCAACTCTTTTATTGTGAATTATTTTTGATGCTTGCTTCCTATTAGTGTTATTTTATGTTAGTTAATAAACCTGTCTGTTTTGTAAACTTTGTCTTTGTCATCGTTGTTGTTGCGGTCTGCGCTCAGCCTGTGGTTCGAATGGTACGTCACAAGCCGTCTCCGGGCGAGCGGAGGGGGTTGCGCGTTCGTACCGGCTGTGCGAGCGGATTTCGGGCGTGCATCCTCCGGCGTCTGGGGGCCGGTACGCGACAAATCTACACAAGAGATTATAGGTACCCGACATCTAATTACTTATTGAGGTAAAGAAAAAAAACAACTTACAATAACAAGGCACAACATGTAATTATCCTTTATCCTGTCAGCGTTCAAATTTTCCGACGTGCAAAGAAAGTGATAAAAAATTAATGAGGTATCCTAAAGTTTGTAAAAACGAGAGTTTTTTTTGTAACTTTTAGTCATGAGTAACATCTAAAGTGAAGCTGCATCGACGTTTAATGATTTGATAGTCCTGTTATTTGAGGCAAAGGCAAGCGCACACACACACACACACTCATAGAGAAGTTCAGTGGACAAAACACATCAAAAAAAGCAAAAAGCATAGATGAACACTCTAGTAAATAATGCGTTTAATTGGGCGTATGAATCAGGAACTACGTTGTGTTTAAGACATACTTATGTCCGCTGCTTCAGTTGTTCTAGTTTCTATAATAAGAGTAACGCGAGTCATCATCATCTATTTTATTATAATATACATTTGAATTAGAAACGAATGTCAATAAGGAGCTTGATAAACAAAGCTTGCCTACTTAACAGAACAAAATAGCTGATTTATTGACTTTTTTCAAGCCTTTAAAGGGGAGTAATCCTAGAGGAACAATTTCTAAAGGTTCCAGTGTTGCCTCCCTTATGTATTCGCTAATTTTCGCACAGAATTACAAGCTCAGATACGACTGCGGTTACAACAGTGTGCCACTCACCTGTGGCCGTTATGTATTATACGCAAACCAGCGCTTACTGATGGCTGTGGGCGGCCATTTTCCATTTGATTTTATGTGATTTACAGGAAGAACTAATCACAACAATCTTTAATTGCAGATCACATTGACTTAAAGAGATACTTTATCATTTAGCTTTATCATTTAGTAATTGTGTGTATTTACTTTTGTGAAACGTCATCTGGATGTCAATATATATTTTCAGATACATTTTGAACTTATTTGATAAATTTACATTTTTCAGTTGAGGTTTGAACGGCCTTATACGTTTCTATTATTTAATAGACACTTACTTTATGTAAACAAAATTGAGCATACTAAATAGTATCTGTTTATATGTTTTCTATGATTTCCTAATAAGTTAAATTTCTGCTTTATTTAATTAAGATTACAAATACAATAAGTACACTGCATAAAGTTCATGGTAAAAATAGAAGAACAGAATTATCCTTTCTGTCAAATTCAATCTCACTCCTGTCAAACTGTTGTATCCCTTGAAACAATAGAGACTGACCTTGACAGTCGTTACAGTTACAGTGTTGTGACATCGTTATTGCTGTCATCGATTGCTTCTCGGCTCTCATCATTATTAACACATTTTGTTTTGAATCAATACACACCGCACTAACTTTTGAATGTTTGCCAATAGCAATAATATCAAAATTAATTGAGTTGCACCATAAATAACAGTAGTATTTCATTTTAGATCATTTATTTTTTATTATTTTTAAGTACAATATTCAGCATTACATTTGCTATTATACCACAGACTTTTAATTGGAAGACATTTTTTTATTCTGGGAAATTGGCGCTGAATCTGAATTCCTTTCATGGCTTAAGTACCAACAGTCCTCAGCTGACCTTAAGGGTCAGGCTATTTTGGTAAATAGCATTGTATTTTTGCTCTTTTTTAAGTTTGTGTACCATACTGTAAATGTATTCTTTCATTCGTTGTACTTATCACTAGTATTGGTAGAGATTTATCTTTGTCTGAAACCTTTAATTTAGCTTAAGGTCGTAGTTTTAAGCTAAATTAACATTAAAGGTTTCAGACAGAGATAAATCTCACCCAATAATAGTGATGAGTATAACGAATGAAAGAAAACAGTTACAGTATGGTACACAAACTTAACAAAGATGAAAATACAATGCTATTTACGAAAACAAATGGTCTGACACTTCAGGTCAGCTGAGGACTTTTGGTGTTTAAGCCATGAAAGGCAATAATTCAAGGCAGAGCTTCTTCGCCAATTTCCCAGCGGACTTTAAATTTAAATGGCTACAAACAACAGTTAGCGAAAAGATAAAAATTTTAAATCATATAATACCTTCATTTACTCTAATTTAGACACATACTCATTCATTTTGTTAAATGATTTTTTAAAATAAAAAAATGTCTTCCAATTACAAGTCTGTGGTATAAAAGCAAATATAATGCTGAATATTGTATGTTCTATATATATAATTATATATATGCGCAGACGGGAACAAACACACTTTGACGACACCTGGCGCAGACTTCATCATGTAGTAAACACCACATGCGCAGTAACATGTAGAACTAATTACAGGAAACTGTTATACACAAAGAGTAATGATTAATAACATGTCACAAACAGCCATTGATACCTGTTACAAAATTAGATGTAATTTAGTAAATGTTTGGTTTAGCCCCGATTTATTAAAATCTCTGTCACGACGGAGAGGTATATATTCGGTCCTGCCATCTACTAAACTCATACCACATTTCAAGCACTCTAAGACTCGCTGACCTTCTTCGTGTTCAAACGGTAAGTACAGTATAAGTACAGGACTGCAGGTGGCTGTTAAACTGTTTGAAGTAGAAAACGTTGATGGTGATTTGTCTTATTACAGCAATCGGAGCTAAAGGTCACTTGTAATTTGCGGGGTGTACTGCATGCTCTGGAATACTTGCATAACAAATGTATCATACACAGGAGTGTGAAGGCTAGCAAGGTTTTAATATCAGGTAGCAGACAGGTGTGTCTCACTGGCTTCCACAACTCTCTCTATATATACAGTCGTAAGAGGCAAGTGCTTGTGAACAGTCTATGACTAACCCAACTCATGGTTGCCTCCAGTATTTCAGTCCGGAAATTCTTGAATAGAATCTGGCTATTTCTCAGTGATTGTAATTCAAACCCGATGATTTACTGCTCGAATTAGACTATTTTTCAGGGATTATTATGTTTGTGTGTTTGTCTTTTTAATGAAGCGCTTTGAGCCCACCTTTAATGGTAGGGGAAAGCGCTATAAAAACAAACATGTTATTCTTATTCTTATTTATTTTAATTCTTATTCTCTTCTTTTTCTTTTTTTTTTCTTCTTTTTCTTTTTTTTCCTTCTTTTTCTTTTTTTCTTCGTTTTCTTTTTTTTTCTTCTTTTTCTTTTTCTTATTCTTATTCTTCTAGAAACCAAACAATAATAGAGATATTTTTAATCTTAATAAAAGAAAAAAAGCACGTGAAAGAGTTTCGAGATTATAATTTGTTTGAAGTAATAATGTTTCTATTCACAAGCGCGATGTTATGATGTATCAGTTAGACAATATTATTATTTTAAAGCGCTTTAGTTTTTTTAAGCTTAAAAATGAATTTATTCGTCAAATTTACATTAATCGAAGCTTAATAATAATATTAATTTTTATATAGTGTTGAAATAAAACTGCTGCTCACATAGTTATTAACTTAAATCAAAAAAATATTAATATTTTAGAGAATATCACCAGCTGTATGAAATGTTCAAAATATATACATGTGAGAATTTCCATATTTTAATTTTTTTAAATTACCTTTTTAAGCCATAACAAGAGGATGCTTTTAGAATTGAAAATTAGTTCTAATTATTCTCTCTTGACAGATCAGATTGCAGACTTACCTGCAGAATACATCATGTTGGTTATCGTCTTTCTTGGTCTCCTGGCTGTCGCGCTCAGGTAAGAGTCAATTTGTGTGAGATAACAATTAAAGAAAAACCTACATTTATTCATCTAGTCTATTGGAAAATCGTTATTGGTGAAATGCCGTCTGATATGAATATGATTAACTTGTTCCCGGTATAATAAACTCTACGTGTACATGTGTTTGTTACATTGCTGTAATACGACAACACACTCAAGGTACCATGTATTAATCAGGTCAAAGGATGCAAAATGTTTCTATATTTATAGCGATGACGCCAGCTTCACTACCCAACTGTTCAAGTTAATCGACGTAGACCAAGATGGGGTCATTCGACCAAGTGAAATGATTGCCGGTTATAGCAACGATGACTTGAACAGTAAGAATCATCTTCCGTCAAATGACAAAGAAATTTAGAAGCGTGGGTTTATATTTTGACTGAAACTCATATTTCTATAGGTGGGACAATTATTTTTTGGAGGTTTTATTTTAAATACTCATGTTATCGTTTGTATTTATCCTCTTATGGTCGTCTGTACATAAAATATTTGGGTTACTTTACATTTATAAGATAAACTAATCAATTATTCTTGTATTTTAAAGACATGTTGTAATCCTTATGCATCCAAATGTCAGTAAAAAAATATCCTATATTTTTTTTAAGTAAGATAAAAAGCAAACAGAATTTGTTGAATATCTAGATGAGAATACACTAACAAGCTTTACCCAGTCCTGTAAAGAGGAAAACAATTGTATTTACGTGAAAATCACTTTTACAGAAGACGGACTGATGACCTACGAAGAATTCGCCGCTGGAGCACACCCCGGGTCGCCCCCTCTTTCAGTCGAGGAAGCTTTTGATTTTTGGGACAGTATTGACATCGAGAAAAATAACGAAATCGATTCAACGTGTCCTGTCGTTTTCTTCTATCTCATGGACACTAACAGTAAGTTGACAAGTTTTCAGACAAGACCTATAGACACTAAACCTAAATGTGTAAAAAATTTGAATGAATAATGAAAACGTCATCTTTTAAAATATTTTATTTTCTTTCTCAATTTAAATATTTTTTTTACCGATATCTAAGCTTTTCGTGTTTAAAAAAGAAAGAACTAAATGTCATTTCACTCTATGTACAGCTCTCTTTTCATTAATGTAGACTTTGTTAACATTTTCAGAGGACGACGAAATCAAACCTGAAGAGTTCAAAGAGAACTATTTACCGGTAATGTAATCAACTAATTACAGTCAGACGTACAGACAAACAGAAACATAAATAAAAAGGAAAGAAATAGGAGAGAATGAGAGATGCATTCTACAGGTTACCTTAAAAACGTGTCTAACGTGTGTATGCAGTATAGTAAAAAAAGATGAAAGTAATTGCTTTCACTTGATTTTGTTTCTGTATTTTCAGCTATTCCTTGAGTAAAGAGCACGGTGACAGCAAAGAAAAAGCCTAGACTGATGGCTCACAGGTTGCTTTGCCCGACACCTGAGAAAACTGACAAATAAATGTTAAATCTTTGAACAGTCACTTGAATTTTTGTTGTTCTAAATGCGTGGTGTTAGAATTGCAACTGGGAAACATTGACTGAATGTTTTTTTGCACATGTTGACGTCTGTACATCATGTTGTTATTTTTTTTCTTTCTTCTGGAGATCAAGTTTTAACCTGATGTTTTATAAAAATGGATTTAAATGAAGCTTGGACTTAGTTCCATTTATTAATTTTGTCTCCGATCCCCAAAATGTTACCTTACCTAAACAGTAATTTACAGACTACTGCATAGAATATTTCTCTTCTATCCATCATTTAAACCCCGAAAAGTCCGTTCAGATTAGATATAAAAGCTAACAAACATATACATATAAGAGGTTAATATTGAAACATTGATAAACAAAGCTATTAATATACTTTATACACAATTACATATGGACAGCTCAAAATCTTGATTTGTTCCTTAAGAGCAACAGCCTCTTTTTTTTGAATGTCCTCTTTTTAGCCCCCTACATAAATTTCGGGCAGTCATGTCTACTTACCATACTCTTTCGTGACAAGTGCTCATTTTTTTCAACGTTGTCTTTCGCTGTCCCGATCAAGCGATGTTGATTGTGTATTCTTTTATTTTCTCTCTTTTTTATGGAGCAAGGATGTGAAACGAAACAACAAATATTTACTCCCACTATCAGTATTCATCCCCAGTCTATGTTAAAAAATTAAGAAACACTAATAGACTAATCTGCAAGTGTGGACTGATAAGGTGGACGTCGAACACTGACTGGAACTAACTGCAGATCCCTTTGGTCTGTACAACTCGCTGTTGCCTACGCAGTAACCACCACCACCAGCAGCACCAACACCAGCAGCACCACCACCAACACCACCATCACCACAACTTCTTTTCTCATTTAGTTTTTATCGTTCTTACACCCACCCCCAGACGACTAAAACATTTTAATTACTCATGTCACTAAATTTTTGTTTAGACCGGTGATGTGCTTGTCAAGGAATCGCAAAATATTTCATTCTCATCAGCGACTTTTCCAGTCATCATGTTCTTTGTTAACATCGCTTTTTCATCCTTCGGCACCGCGGACACTTCAGGTTCGGCCTCGCAGTGAGCAAAGAAAGGTTTCTTCATCCGTGACGCAACGACTAAGGCGATGACGAGGAAGACGAGAAGAGCGACGCGCGTGGTGAAGAACGTGCCGAACATTCGATGTCTGAAGGCGCGCAGGTCGTACAGGGAGCACGAGCCTCTACCCGCGCACCCGGAACTCCACAGCAGACACGTGGTGTCCACAACTTGGCCGTACAGGACAGGGGCAGGAAACCAGCCTAAACAAGGGCAAATAAACATGGAATTTTAAAAATCAGATCAAGGAAAGGACGCAATAAAATAAATATCCTTACTGATGAGTAATGTTATGAGTTAGTGATAATGATGAATTTAATTAATTTTTTTCAATATAAACAATTTATTAACCATTGAAGCAACACACGTCCACATACATACTTCAAACTTTTTTATTTAAGTTTATATTAGCATAACTGCTCATCCAGTTAGTAAGAAAACTAAATATTTTTGTCCGTTCAAATTAAAAAAGAGGGAAAAGCAAAGATATATTTTTAGAAACGCTTCTGCAATTATTTTTTATAACATATTTTGTGCACGTTGCTTATAACCTATTGTTTCGCCGGTTACAGTTATAATATTTTAAAGCATGAACGGAACTCACCCAGAACTGTGTACACAAAGCTGTTGAGTCCTATGGCAACTGGCTTGTCAACCTCTGCAACACTCCTATACAAACATGCGTAAAAGTTAACACGATAAAAATAAAGAATTAAAACAAAATCTTTTCATAGAGGAATTTTAATGAAGACTAGTAAAATATAGACAATAAATACTTAATGCTATCTAATTATTTTGCTAAACACGAAAATTTTCTTAATGTATTGGTAAAAATAAAGAAAAAGGTTTCAGCTAATACTGAAAAATTACGACAGCTTAAACAAGTAAAATAAAGAATATTAAGACTAAGAGAAAAGATTTAGAGTTGTTATTTGTTAATGCATAAAAACAAAAATAAAGGAAAAACAACAACTGAAAGCTAAGTTTCAAAAAGTTACCTAGCTATAACGATAAGATATGGAATTAAACTAATCGCCCCGAGCAGTTCTGAGAAGAAGCTGATGGCCACGAAGGGATAGAACATGGTGCAGCTCTGGGCGCACAGTCCAGGAACAGCCTCTGGGACAGGTTGTGATGTCTTCTTGGGCATTTCTATGCATGAGCAGTTCCCGTAGAACTGAAAACATGGAACAACAATGTTTTGCTTCCCGAAATAAAAAGCATTATAAAAGTAATAATTACTTCTTAATTATTTATTCATTAATTTAACTCCAACTCAATAATAAATAAAATAATTATTTATTATTATTATCATCATCATCATCATTTAATTAATTTTTTTCAGTATAAACAATTATTATTATTAATTATTATAGTAATTTTTTCTACCTCCGCCGTCAATGATTTCTACAAAGTAAATGTAGTAGAGGTAAGGAACCGAATACATCAGTAATGTCTGTGGCATCGTAACACTTACAGTCCCTCTGTTCTTGGAGCATCCCGCGTGACATGGCGAGAAGTACGTCACGCCGTCTGCGCCGCACGTAGGGAAGTATGGCGAGTCATCGCATTGACAGCTCGACTGACATCGGTGTGACGTGTTCGTGACACTGACATAAGAGAAAATTCTGTCACTACAAGGGCTGTATTTGTACAAAGAAACGCTTAACGTTCTTTCCGTTCTTTGACATCTTTCTCACGTGGTGTCCTGACGAGGGGCCAGAAATACTGGTAACACTCTCACATGTTAACTCCAGCACTGTAGACAGGAATTCACGTAAACCAAGAAATAACATTGAATATCATTATTTACTCCACTTGGCTACGGTAATACAAAGTTGACAAAGACTTGTAAAATAATCATATAATAATTTTTTTTTTTTTTGACACAACAAGCATCGTCACTGACACTAAAAACAAACAGAGAGAGAAAAAAAAGTTATCAAACATGGAAAGATGTTATCTGAAGCATAAGCTGCAGTGCTTTACCCTTACAGTAAAATAGTGATAAACAATACAAACAACAAGCTGAAAGGAGCTTTTCGTTGCACGCTGTTTACCTGTGTGACGTCACGCCGGTGTCAATGTGCGGCTGGTCACAACCAAGGACAAAGCCGCTTACATGCATGCAAGTGCAAACGGCCGTTAAGATCACCATCACCTTCAAGCATTTCATTGGCGGAAACTTGAAGCGTGATGTCACGTAACCACCAATCAGCAAGCCGAGTGACATCGCCGTTATGTTCACAAGGCCTGGCGAGCAGACAAAGACACGTGTTCTTCAGGGAAAGACAACCAACAAACTGATTTAGATTAGATGTAGGTTATCCTGAATACATTTAACAGGACGTAAGAATATTGCTTGCAAATTAAAGAAAACAAAAGGACGACGATGATGACGATGCATGCAGCAGACACGGGAGGTAATCAAGTGTTACCGGTCGTGACGCTGGCCTTCCACGTGGGCAGGAAGAACTGGGTCTCAAGGTACTTGGGTAGAAATGCAAACAACCCGCTTTTTCCCAACACCAGGCAACACATGGCAAGCACCACAAGGGTGTAGACAGGGGTCATCAGCACGCGCACCACACTTCGTAGGAATTCTGCAATCGAAGCAGTTGTCTCTTCACTCACCAGAATCGTGCCCTTCAACCCAGGCATCTCCAGACGCATGAATTCTTATCATTTTCAAATGAAAAACTTAAAAAAAAGGATTAATCTGTAATTTTTGTTTTTCAGCATAGATAAATATTTAAAGATTTTCAATGTTCTTTACTTATTTAGTTTCAAGCATGCGTTTTCACCGCTAGATATATATTTAGGAAGTTAAGTAAATGTGGTAAAAAAAAAACAGGGTGGAAGTGTCGTAAACTCGGCTAGCCTAACTCAAATCTTGAGAAATGTCGAATTTCTATTTCAAAAATACGTGTAGAATGGTCCATACGGACGATAAACACACAGTTTATTTGCATACCACAAAGACTCCAGTACTGATGATTGACGTGTAACGTCTGATCGGTAATTAGCTTTTCTCGAAATGCAATCACTAGGTCTGGAAAAGTCTCTACTGCTGTCAGCATCCAACCGACTTTAAAGCAAAGACGATATATTACCTCTGGTGTCATACACGCATTGTCTGCCCTTGGCTGCACGCTTCCGCTCTTCCTTCAGAGCCGCCAGGTGGGGCTGTGGTCGAAATCGTCGTGGAAAGAACACCAGGGGAAGAGCGGTGACGATGCTTGCGATGCCGAAGACGAGAAACCCAAGCCACCAGGCTCCTATCCAGCGAGGGTCAAGGGGGGACAAGCCAGTGTCTGGACACAAGGATACACGTAGGTATATACATGCACATTCACCGATACACACAGTGCGTGTATGTGCGTTGTATTAGTGTGTGCATGTGGGTGCATTGATGCATTGGTGTGTGCGTGAGAATGTGTGTTTCTGTTTCATTTTGAAATCTCCATGATAAAGAAACTTGGCAAATCAAGGGTTAAGTCAAAACTTTTTTAAATAATGTAAAATACTAGTCTTACCTTCCAGTGTTATGTATAGTCTTGTAAAAAGTCCTCCCAGGACATAACCAAGAACAGGTCCGAACAGAGAAACACAGGAGATGATTCCTGCATCATCATCATCATCATCATCATCATCATCATCATCATCATCATCATCATCATCATCATCATCATCACCATCATCATCATCATGTGCTCAACAGTAGACGAAATGTGTGTATGTGGGTAGGTTTCATATTTTTTTATTTGTAAAAATGCACCATTTTGCTTTTTGCTATGATGCACCATTTGCCTCATCTTGACTAGATATAAGCCAGATCTTAATTATCTGGACACTATCTAGGAAAAATAGTTCTTTACCTCATAACTTAAGTGCACTTCTTTGTCAAAGTCTTCTGTCTTTACTCACCAACATGTAATGCGGTTTCAGTTTTTGGCACGTTGTCATCAATGTACATGACTATGAACACCTGACGAGGAGACTTGCCAATTCCTTGAAAAATCATTCCAATGATTAGAAACGCAACAGTCAGGCCCTTCCAGTCTTCGGAAACAGCCGCCTTCTTTCTCGAATGTTCCTTTCCACAATTGTCTCTCCCATACAATAAATTGCTCGTGAGGGAAAGGTTGTCATCAAGGGAGCGCTCCAAACTGTCGTCTGCACACAGAGGCACGATGTAGCTGCTGGAGACATCGCTCTGGGAGGCGTTCAGATCCTTCAGAGACCACGTGACAGCTAAGAGACTGTTTCTGGAGGCGAGGAAGGGGATGGTACACACGAGGCCGGCGAGGCCGAACATCATGGTGGTGACGGCGAGAGCCCGGGGAACGTGCAGCCGCAGCGCCAGGTAAGAGAAAGGCAGAATGGCCAACAGGTAACCAAGCTCGTTGCAGCTCAAGATCATACCGCTGATGGAGCTGCTGAGGCCGAACTGTCGCTCCAGCGTGGTGACCTGCGAGTTGAGGTACGTGTTCAGGGTGGACGTGGTCAAGCTTGACAGGCTGACTATCAAGGTGAAACACCCGATCCTCGCGCATCGCTATCAAAGTTTTTAAAAAATGAATCAGATAAATTTGTCTTGATGAACCTCAGTCCACATACTTTACTGTTACAACCCACAAATATCAACTTTTGTCTACAGGCTGTAACACTCTTTACACCCAACAATTTTTCACCCATTTACCAGTCCCTAATCCACTCTACTATACCCCAAACACTCTTAACGATTAGCTTTAAAATAGTTTCAATCGTATCTTTTGCAATACTAATGTGTTTATCTTTACCATTCTTAGTTGACTAAATGATGTCTTTCAGTTGGCGATAAAGACGAAAAGCGATACGAAGAACCAAACGACCACAACTTTATTCATTTTAACCTTGATTGCAATGATTTCTGGGATTGTCTAATTTAATTGTCGGGTCTTAAGCATCTAAGTAAAAGTAAGAAAAAAATTCAAATGAAGCAATTTTAGCAATTTTCCAGAAATACAATAAAAAAATATTTGTGTAGTTTAAATCATGAGAGTCCAAAAAATGTTTAAAAGTAACTTATTAATAATGGCCACCACACCTGCATGAAAGAAGGCCTACAGGAACCTGCTCCACACACTGCGTTCTCCTCGTTGCCATGGTCATCCTCTGTCATTTTATCGTCAGAGTGATTGGTCTGCAAATCTTGAAGCTCGTCCTTTTCCATTTTGGTCAGTTTATTCTGATAAACATTGGCAATATTATGTACTACACTTCAATTTGAATGTCATTGCAAACGATATAAAGCTGTAAAAACAACAAACTTTCTCTTACACTGTATCAGACAACTTACGCAGAACGAAATTACGAAGCAACTGACACCAACCGGTTTCTTGTCCTTTGGCAAACAATAAATATAAACATTAATGTGTGTTGAAAGAAAAGCACATGCAAGATCACTCTCCTTACCTTTCAGTGTAATAAATAGGCAAGTTATTTGGCGGAGCACCTTTTTAAATGTGAGTGTGGGATGCTCACATTATGAAATTTGCATCCAATAGAAAAGACGAAAACGTATCCAATCCTTTTTCCATGCATGGGGGGTCATGCAGACGTGTACAGTGAGAATCTAGACATTTTATCACCAGCTGCTACGAGGTTCTCCATGGACCTATTATGTAATAATTTACGAGGGTTTTGAGACGACTGAGGACCACATATGTTGAAGTATGAAAAAATAACAAGATTACTGGCGCAATCGTATTTATTGTTTCTCGTTCTCAATCATCTTTCCTCATATGGGGGAAGGATGGGTCCGCTGGCCACCATCAAACCCTCGCACGCACTTCCCCCTACTTACAAACCCATTCGAACATCTGTATACTTTTATCCCACACAACGACAAATCAGATAAGGGTCTGAAAGTATATATAATAAGAAGTTATGTTTGACTCTCTCATGTGTAACCGGTGTTCACGCAAGCTTTAGGACATGGTTTTATTACTCTTCCTGTAAAATTTTGATAGTTCCAGTAATATTGGAGCTCGTTTCTCGGTTTTGTCGGGATTATGCGGCCATGCGTGTCAAGTCGATATCAGTGGGCTCCTGTGGTAACATATTCTACCTGTGTTTGTCAACTTAACTCTATTACTCCGGAGATACTGAGCTGAGCCTGGACCTAAATCAAACGAGCAAAACAACGAGAACAGAGAGGTAAAGGAACATATGAAATAGCGAGACGAAGAACGTGTCAACCATGTTTAGTAAAGTAACAATATTTTAAGAAGAACACAAATGTTATAAAAATTGAAAAACAAATAATACAACCAAATGCAGATTTATCGAAAAAGGGATTAAAATATGTAAATTTTATTTAAGAAGAGAAATAGTTCAAATTTCTGCTTTTATTGGTTTTGTTTTTTTCCTCGTTAACGTTGCATATTTTTGCTGACTGCATAATTGTCATGAACACACACACAAACACCCTTTACTCATGCCGAGGTTTTTCCTTCTGCCATTGCACAAATGAGTTGGGCATGCGCAGTCGAGACGCCTGACGTCACAGCGTTGCCTGGTAACAAGCTTATTCTCTGAACTCGATTTCATCTTTTCCCCCATCTTTCTTTCATTTTAGTCCAGTCTCTTCGTTTCGCGCTTCTTCTGGTAGTCGTGACTTCGAAGCTTGTCGTGACCTGCGTTTTTTTTTTTTTTTGTTTTGTTTTTTTTGCGCAGCCATCCATCCAGCCGACCGCCATTCCTCCAGTAGCTTCGTTGTGTGTCCACCCTTTCCCCCATAACATTTTTCTCATTGTTGTGATGTCATCGACGGAACCGGTAACTGTTAACAGTGTCCACCCAAACAACCCCTCTACTCGACCACTCCACCACTCGCTGAACAAGTTATCGTCAGGCTTTTGTCCTGTCCGAAGTAGAAACTGAGATAGTCGGGTGGGTGACTAGGGTTTATCGTGAGGGGTGTAGCAGGGTATGGATTTATTGAAGAGGAAAGCTGGAGGATCGTATACGTATGACTTTGTATTTTGTTGTTTTGTTTTTGCTTACCCCCCTCTCCTCCACTGACTTTCACATCTTCTCTCTTCCGGACTCTCTCTCTCTCTTGCAAATCCTTGTTAACGACATAACTAATCATCTAAGCTCTTTATCGTCAGGACGCTCTGAAGTCACAGCTGCCAATCTGCAGGAAAAGATCAGTAAAATAAAAAGTATAATATATTTCCTGAAAAATAATCCAATATAGCATTAGAATTCACAAAAAGGTAAATGATGTGAGGAAAAAGCTTTGCTATCATGTGTGCAGTCGTGGGCGTGCGCGCGTTTGTGTTCTCTCTCGCGCACACACACATGTGTAATTAACAACTATCAAAAAAGTCACCCTAATTGATAAAAACTTGTAAAACAGTGATAACAAGAAAGATAAACTATTTTAAGAAAGTTGTTTTACTTTTTTTAAATATTTGAAACGTTTCATGAAGGACGTTACCACTATTTTTAAACCTTGTTACGACAGTCTTGTACACTGTAGATACTTTAAATAAATGTGAACATGTATCTTAAGGTTTAAATCATGGTGGCATCAGATTACAGCGCATATCGCTACAAACAACGTGACGAGATCAAATGTTACAGTCAACAGGAGAGATAACTACAGCTACACGCCTCCTTTTTGAGTCGTCACGAGTTGCCTCACTGAGTGCATTGTCGGCTGCCACCGTTTGTCAAACATGGCTGAAAATTTTCTGACATAATTTAAAAATCGATATTTAATATATGGATTTAAAATGTCCTTTATCAATACTAAATAAGCGAGTGTGGCTAATGTTTTATTGGATAGTTTTCTGTACGTCTGTAAGAGAATGTGTCATACGCACATACACGTTTAATTTCGGAGACAGAGTCCTAACCAAATCTTAACTAAGAAAAAATTATAATAGTTCTTTAGCAAAGTAAAAAAAAAAGAGTAACCCATAGTAAAAGGGAGAGAAGACGGAAAGAGAAAAGAGAGACTGTCGCTGATACCAACACTGTTTCTTACGACAATAAATACAGGGTACTATGTATTAATCAGTTTACAGGATGCAGAATGTTCATATCTGTTTAGCCATCCTGACAACTTCGCTACTTCAGTGTTTCACGCAATCGACGCCGACAAAGATGGTATTATTGGTCTGATTAAAATTTTTGCCAGCTTAAACAAAGATGACGTAAACGGTAATCACATCATCATCGTCGTCGTCATCGTCCTCATCGTCATCGTCCTCATCATTATCATCATCATCATCATCTATTTTTTAGAATATACATTTACATTGAGTAACCGGCCACGAATGTCAATAAGGAACTTGATAAACAAAGCTTGCCTATTTTTAAACAGAACAAAATATCTGATGTTATTGACTTTCTTTTAAATATTAGTGCTTAAAGGGGAGTAATCCTTAGAGGAACAATTCCTAAAGATTCCAGTGTTGCCTCCCTTATGTATTCTCTAATTTTCGCACAGAATTACAAGCTGACTCGACTGTGGTTACAACAGTATGCCGCCCGCTTGTTGCCGTAATGTACAGTATTATACGCAAACCAGTGCTTACGGATGGCTGTGGGCGGCCATTTTTCATTTGATTTTATATGATTTACAGGAAGAACTAATCACAACAATCTTTAATTGCAGATCACACTGACTTAAGCTCTGGCTCAGTAATTTTACCAGTACTTATGGACTTCAAGTTTAATGTCTGGGACAACTGATCAGAACATTAGATGGGAAACCCAGTCCTTAAGAATAGAACATGAGTGATTTTGAGAAAATTTAGAGACTTTGACAATGTTTAAAATCTATTATTTCATACATTTTGTTTTAATTTTGAAACGTATGGTTACAAAAAATATAAATCTATTTTTCCTGCTTTGCGATAATTTTCTGTTTGACGCTGTTGGAGAAAGAGTTGGCGGGGATGTAGAGCAGGGGCTCTCAAAGTGTGGTTTTCGATTTTCGTTTGATTTTCGTTTAGTGTTTTACATTATCTACTTAGCTTAACCCTTTTAATGTATGTTGCGTGTATATTTTTAACGTCGTTTTAGGTTATATGCTTCACTTTTTAAACAAATGAAATTAATTTTCAGATTACGGTAAAATCACGATTAAAGAATATGAAAAGAATGCTCCACGGGTAATTTTAAATAGATAATGTTTACTGCCTTTACCACCATTGGTCATCATCATCATCGTCGTCGTCGTCGTCGTCGTTTTCCTTCTAATCATCATCCACCTCTTTCTTCTTCGATTTCTTCTCATCCTCATAATAACATAGGTTTGTCTTCTTTCTGCTTCTAGTTGTTATCATCATCATCAATCATCATCATCAATTGTCGTCGTCGTCCTCGTCACAGGCGACTCCATAGCTATGAACCTATTCCTAAATATTTTTATTTATTTATCTAAATTCTTTTAATCAATTCTACTTATTATCCCCGTGAAGGCGTCCCATGGTCGCTCTACTGTACAGAAAACATATGTGTGTACATAATTTACATTTTAAACACCTTTTTGTTGGATAAAAATAAAAGGTTGATGTTTAGTAGGCGGGTCTGGGGATGTCTATTAAACTGAAGAGATGCACACCTTTATTTGTCAGAATTCATTTTACAAATCTCTTTCGCAGACGACGGAAACGTGACTTTTGAAGAGTTTAAAGCTCATCAGCAGCCCGGTATGACCGAGGATAAAATCGAGTGTGAATTTAACTACTACAACGAACTAGATGGCATTGGAGACGACGTGATTGCTCTAATGGAGCTGAAAATCTTTTTGACCATGCTTGATACTAACGGTGAGGTAACACCTTTGACACGAATAATTTAAAAGTATTTCCAGCTAATGCTTACAGAAGATCGTACACTCTTTTTAAAATGTCTTGCGTGAATAATTTTAACATCGTTTAATGTTATGCGCTCCACTTTTTAAAAAACTTAATTTAATTTTCAGATGACGGTGAAATCACTTTTAAAGAATATCAAAGGGTCGTTCCACAGGTAATATTACATAATGATTACTGACTTTACCATCATTTACCGTCATCATCATCATCACCATCCTCCTCCTGCTTCTTATACTTCTCCCAATCATCATCATCATCATCAAGACACATCTCTTTCTCCTTCTTCTGCTCCTATTTGTCATTACCAAATTTATACTCATCATCATCGTCCTTATCGTTTATTATCATCATCATCATTATTATCATAATCGTCATCGTCGTCGTCGTCATCATCATCATTATGATATTGGTATCGATCGGTACTACATTCCCTTTCTTTTGCAATATCATGTTACTCTCAGCTCTTGTTTTTGTTATTTGGTTCCTCTTTGTGTTTTCTGTATTTGATTTTATTCTTTGTTTAGTATGGTTGTTTATAATTTTTAGTTTATATGTTATTTGTTTGTTTTCCTGTCTCTCGTATGCTGTCCATGTTTCGTTTTTGTTCTTAAGCGCTAAAAGAATGCTCCTTAGGAGTGTAAGTGTACGCTCTAAAATTTTGCATTTTTTATAGTATTATTTTTATTATTAATGATACAAATTTTTAAACCATGCAAATGCGTGATTTAAAAAACAACTTATTTTATAGGCTCTTAAATTATTTATACACTTTACTTATTTCGTCTGAATGGACGTCTATCGTATCAAGATCGTCAAATGGATTGTACTGAATCAAATACATAAAATTCAAATGCATCATCATGAAAGAGAGAAAGAAAACATGGCAAAAGATGTAGGTGATTTAAAAGATTTCTCTTAACTTTGCTAGATAAAGAAGGGAATAAGAATAGTGTAATTGATGCAAATTTTTTTGTCTTCGCAGCTAGGCAGAGTTATCCGAAAGAAGATTAAAGCCTTACGACCCTGAGAGTGGAATAGAACTGTTGTTTAGACCAAACGACGTATAAATAACAACAAGACACGTGACAAGGCCTTCCTCTTGCTTTGAGTTATGGTTGATTAAATACACTAACATCAGACTAGTGCTACTCCTGATAATGGAAAGCTTTGAAAATGATTCTTTTAATCTCCGCTCTAATAATAAAAGAAGACAGCGATGTAAGCAGATAATTATGATAAAATCATTTCAATAAGAGGCAAATAGCAACAACATTAATGAATTATTATTAAAATCGTGTTACAAAAACCTACAAAATTCTTTGCAGTTTTACTGTCTGAAAAAGGTCGTGCATGGTACGCCTGGTTGTCTTGTTTGTGTAAGTGACACTGACACAGTAATGTAAAATATATTATCTTTACTGTTCTTTTTTTCGAGCTCATAGAAAAAAACACATCTTTTTAAATCCCTGTTTTAAGTTGACGTGATAGTTGGGACGAGATCAGACTGGATTCACATAAAATTAACGTTCACTGTTCACCCACACAAACTCACATGTATTCCTAAAATAACAGTTGTGTTAGTATTTTCACTGTTGCCACATTTCTTAAAGTCCAGTCAGATCATGCGCTTTCATATTTTGATTCGATATAAACGATAATTAATGGCAACATTATTGTCACAACTACTGTCATTAACTAAAATTCGTATCATACCAGTGCCGTCTACACAAACTAAAATTGTTTTCATACCTGCCAAGATGAAATTAATTAGTTACAGCTTTTGGTAAAGTTATTACTTATAAGAAAATAATAAAGCTTAAGGCTCCTGGCAAAAGCCTCTAGTTTTATATCCAAAATATTCCTGGCAAACCTTTGTGTTTGCTTATCTTCCGAAAACGGCATTTCCATCTTAAGCGCCATCTGGTGGATTGTGTTTTTACAGAATTTGTGATCATTCACCATCGTCAGTAATGATTTTCGATAGGGACATCAGTCGTCGACCATTTTTAGTCTCATTAAAGTGTCTATGAACCGAAGATCGTCGAGCGAAAAAAGTGAAATCACGTGATCCACGCCAACAAAGGATGAAGTCTACCAGCGCCACGTGCAGGACGTCACGGCTTCTTGCCTTCTCTCTCTTCCACACACATGTACAGGCGGGGACAAACACACATAGTAACAAGCTGCTGCAGACTTAATCATGTACTTAAAGTCATACCAGTGGTTATATATATATATAATTATGGTAAAGGATTAAGTATGAGATATTGTGATTAAAACAGCCGCCAGGTGCAAACCCTTGAAAACCAGAAATTCGATAAATACAGTAAAACCTCGAGTTAACCATTTTCTCAGTATAACGTGGGCTTTTCCTTGTGTCTTCAATAAATATCGTATATACTCTGACTCCGATTTAATATTTCCACTAAGAAAATGCGCCAACACCACTCACGGCTGTATTTTTTTTTTTTTTACAGTGCTCTTAACATGTACAGTCAATCTAATTACATACTGTAAGCGTGTTGTCTTCGCCGTTTTAACAACCGCCTTCCTACACCCTTCCCCACACGGATTCCCGCTCCAAAAGTGTCTTCGTTTGTAGTCGCACTCGTATTTTTGTTTGTTGTATACACCCCTGTAAACAATATACACAAAAAGAACCTTGCTGCTCAACTTCTCCACTTTTACAACATAATATATTTAGTTAGGATTATGATATACGGAGCCTATCATACTTTCTCCATATTTGGGTGTAATCTGAAGCAAAACAAAAAAAGTATTTCCTCGGTTTATATTTCGTTTTACTGTAATCAGTTTTAATCTAGCTTAACACTGATTAATTGAGTTTTCATCACATGGAGATAGATATATAGTCCGGCCATCTACTCAACACCTCAAATCACGCTGTCTCGGTTTCACTAATCTGCTTCGTTCAAACGGTAAGTCCAGTGTATCAGTTAGATATTAATATTACAATTACGACTACTAATTTAAAGGGCTTTTTAAGTGTCGAAAACAATACTGAATCTTTCTTTTCGAATTATATCCAAGATGACATTTCCTTATTACCGACTTAGTTTTATACTCACATACTCATGAACTTTGATTGTAGAATAATTATATTTTGAAGATTTATCCATATGTGTGAAATATTTAAAAATTATTAGTTATTACAGTTTGTACATGAAAGAGTTATCTTTTTATGCTAACTTAAGAGAGTGTCTGAAGAATTAAACAAGATGTCCACTTATTTTATCTCGACAGATCAGTTTGCAGACTTACCTTCAGAATACATCATGCTGGTTATCGTCTTTCTTGGTCTACTGGCTGTCGCGCTCAGGTAAAAGTCGCTTTGTCTTAGGTAGCAATCAACAGAAGAACCTACACTTATTTTAAGTAGTCTGAAAAAGTCTACAGGTAAAAGGTCGTCACAGTCAGCTACAATCATTCACACACACACACAGGTACTCACTCACCCACACATGCATATAAATATATATATATATATATACAAACTCTCTCTTTCTCACTCACACACATACAAACGCACTTCCACTACTACCAGCATCATCTTTTTAAACTGCCGTAACACGACAGTATATTTAATGTACCATGTATTAATCAGATCTTAGAAAACAAATTTTTTTTTATATTATTAGCTCTCCTGACAACTACGTTGCTCGAATGTTTCAATATTTGGACGACAACAAGGATGAGGCTATTGGGTTCAGTGAATTGTTTGCCAACTATCACAATGATGACGTGGACGGTAATCATCATTATCATAATTTTAATTTTAATTTTAAAATGTTAGGCCTAAATTACACTTGAATCAATCTGATCGAATTATCAGACTTCCTGCTCGTGTGCTCTTTAATGTAGTAACCGAAGCACCTGTCAGTGAAATTTAAAAACAAAGGGTTTATTTTCTGACTGGCACTTACGTGTCTCTGACTGGGACAAGTGTTTACATGTTTTGCTGTCTGTTGTTTGCTGTAGGTATTCCGATTTTGTCCACCAATTGCATTCTTTAAATACTTCCACGTGATTGCTATTTTAGAACAGTCTTTTGTGTGAATTTGTTTCACTGAGATGACATTGGAGACCATTAAATATCTGAAATCCTTTTCAGCATAGTAAAATGAAGATTTGTGGATTGTATGTTTAGGGCTGAGCGGCGGGGTATTGTTTTCCATTAATGAACCGCTTTTAATGAACATGGTCATTAAAAAGTTTGGTGTTTGGGGTTGCTAAAATTAGGACAAAATCTTGTAAATTTATATAAGCTTTGCCGAGTTTTTTTGTTACGACACCTTGGTTCACTTTTACAGGAGATGAACTGATGACCCTTGAAGAATTCGCCGCTGGACCACATCCCGGTTCACCCCCTCTTGAAGTCGGGAAAGCTTTTAAAATCTTCGACAAAATGGACGGACAGGAAGACGGCTTCATCCGTCCGTCTTCTGCTGAAGCCGTTTTCAAAAGACTGGACGGCAACAGTAAGTTTGAAAGCTTTTGAAAAAGGCCTTTGGGACACAATACACAAATGTACAAATAAAGTAAATGATAAAAGCAATTTCTTTTCATCTAACAAAAGTATAGTTGAAATCGTAGATTTCATGGTCGTCATTCTTTTTTGTCAGTTTTCTTCAATTTGAAACTGTTTTCTGTTTAAAAAAGACTAATTGTCCTTTTCTACTTGCAGTATTGTTTTCTCTAAACTATGTTTACATTTTCAGACGATGGAAAACTCACACGTGAAGAAATCAAACAGGAATTTTCTGCCGGTATTTTAAATAGCCGATAGACAAACACGCAGACACATAGAAAAACAGAAAGATGAATATTTAGGAAAAGAATGTGACAGAAAGAGAGATGAAGTAATAGTATCCTACTGGTTACCCCGATAAACTTATTTAACATGAGTATCTAGGGTTAAACTAAGAATAATGCAGAAAATAAGATTTTAATGATTATTTACACTTGATTTTGTTGTTGTGTGTCAGCTCTTCAAGAATTACAAGCACAGGCCTAGGCGAACTACTAAGTGACAGCCTGGTATGACCCTGCATGAAGAGACTATTAAAAGTTCAACTTTCTGACAATCATTTGCGATTTTTCTTGTTTGTTTGCGTTGTAAGGTGTAAACATTGCATTGTGAGTTTTGTACTTGTTGATGTCTGTACATTATGTTGTTGATTTCTTTTCTGTCTTCTGGTGTTTTATACATGATGATTTATCAAATTAATTTTTAAATACAGCATGGTACCTCTCACAGCTGTCACAACGTTAGTAGATATAATACCATAACATGTACTACTGGTGAAATTTGCGAACGATAAATTTACTTTCTTCTAGCGAGTGTCAAATCTACTAAACATAATTATTGCATATCACATGCATCTCAAAAGTGTTTCTTTTTGAGGCGATAGGAGACAACAACAAATAACATTAATTTTTAATAATAATATATCAGAAAAAATTATAAACTACACTTATTATTATTTATCCTTTCATGGTTCAAAGCATCAAATACTTTAACATGTAAACTGCTACTAATTTAGAATATTTCTATATAACTCCTTTATCAGAATTTTTTCAAAACAACTAGAACATCAGATTGTACACACTATTTTCTGTTACATAGTAATGAAACCTTCAAGTGCCATACTGCAGCAGTGTAGGTAGTAATAGAAATGTCTGTCCACTTTGAATAAAGGACTCTAAAGTAACTAACGATGCACATCAAAGACAGTGTCGGTCCCCTTGATGTTTGACCAACGATGATGACACAAGGTTTACCCATAGGCTGCTGCTGCAGGTAGCCCGCGGCTTCTGGACATGTGTATCAGCGATTGTAGAGGAAGAACAACACAAATAAAGATCTAATATAAGGGGGATTACTGCGATCCTCTTTTCTGTCTTTTTTTTCTGCCCATTACCTCCCATTCATATGTTGAATATTATGACAATTCAGTATAACCATCAAGTTACAGACACACTCGCAACATTTTTAATTTGCAAACTTGATTTAGGAACTCTGAAATGAAATAAACACTTTGCGACCTACACTAATTCTTGACTGTCAGGAAAACTTTAGATGAAAATATATGTGTATAAATATATATGATTTGTTTATCTAGACGTGATGTCAATGTTTCATAGAATATACTGAAATGTAGAAAGGCACTCCGACTCTCTCTGTCTCACACACACACACATCGATTCCAAAGTGACTAGCTACCTTCTCCCGATATTGCAGATTTTGTTTCTCTTTTTTATTTTCTATTCTTTTTTTTCTAATGGTTTATTTTGAATATATGCAGCTACGAGCATGTGTCAGGGTAATAACATTATTGGTTTTGATCATAGTAAAGCCACCTACTAAAGCATGAACAATATTGACGATGAGATATTAATGTTGATAATCCTTTAGCTTTACATAAACCTCCCATTTATCTAATGAATTTCGAGAAAACAAGAAATACCTAACTGTGATAAATTAAGTAATGTAGACCCACTTGCATTGTTGTTTAGATGACATATAGCAATCTCTCAGTGTCGACATGTTTTGGTGATTGTTCAAGAAGATTTAAAATTTCAAAACTAAACACACACACGCACAGTGGGAGAAAAAGACAAGGCTATGTTTATATAATTAAAAAATTAATTACTACAGCTTTATACCACAGCTTACGGCTGCAATTCAAATAACACGTGATTAAGTTCAAGTAGGGTTCACTTCTCAACTTTAATTAAAAACTAAGATTTTCTTTCTTGACAAGCTTCATCCTGAATGAGTAATCTGTTGACCGCCAACAACAGTATATATTTGCTTTTTCGAGTCCCAGTCACACCAACAGCTCAAACAAATCTTGTTTTACTGACCTTCATCTGATTCAATCGGTAAGTAGTAATGGTTTACATACTTTAAACTTATCACTATTATTCATTTTAAATACAGTGGGTAAATGTACATTAAATTTTTAAACGATTTGTTGTGTTAGCTTAAATTTAATTCTTATTTTTCACAAATTATATATATTGCGTGCAGTATTTTTAATAAACTTTAGGTTCTAAACTTTAAAGATAAAATAAAATGTAAGCGATAAAATAAAATTGTTGAAGAACATTTTTTTTAATTCCAGAACTCTTTCATGTTTATTATCAAGGTATTGCCCACATTTGCTTTTGATGTATACAATAAATTTAATACAATAATAAAACAAGATTTTCATTAAATAATTATCGTTTCCCATGTCACAATTGCTCAACAAACAATTGGTTTTGAACGAATCCTACATCAGTGTTAAATTATCCATAAGATAATCACTGTTTCTTCAAAATATATAAATAGTAGAAAGTTTTAGATGGTAAAACATGATTGACAATATTTTAATATAGCTAAATCTTTTTGCTAAATCTTTTTTGCAGAAGGATCCGCATATTTCACAATGAAGATTGTCGTTGTCTTAAGTCTTCTGGTTGCTGTGAGTGGGTAAAAGTCACCTTTATACTGCACAAAATTACTTTGATATTAAAACATTTTGACATTTTAGAATGTCTCATTGGGAATGAGAAGTTCTTAACTTAAAATATTATCTGAAAAAAACTGCAATGACTTTGCAGAAAAATTGCAATTAAGCAATGCAGACTAATAATAAAAGGGAGGCAGAAGTGAAGATTATTTTTTTTCTAAAATGATTTCTTTAATATCAACAATCCATTAGTAAAATTAGAAAAAATTAGTAAAATTAGAAAAAATATTCGACACTTTCAGCTATGACTCTAAGGAATTTCGGAAATACTTCGACGCAATCGACAAAAATCATGATGGCAAAATAACTCTGCTTGAATGGATTATTCACTACAGGAAATACGACGTAGACGGTACTTGCTTAATTTCTCTTTTTTTATATATAACCAATGAAACAGACGTTGTTGTCATCATCCTCTGTTATGGACTTAAGCAACAACAACAACAAAAACATTAACATTCTAATTTGTCACAAATTGTAGCAATCAAATCAGGGCTTCTGCTTACGCAAAAAATTGCGTACAGTACGCATTAAAAGTTCGGAGGACCCCTTCAATTTTCGTCAATGGGGTCTCCTTCAAATTTGGGCGAAGAACAGGGACCCCTTAAAAATCTGAAGAAGGGGTCCTTGGGACCCCAAAGAATTTAGCCTTAGCAAAAGCCTTGTAAAATATTATATTTCTGGGTTAGCAAGAGGTCTTGGTGATTCAATGAACTGTTGGAGTATTGAATTGAATAATGGGACTGACAACACCACAAAATCTGTTTGTAGCTGATGGCATAGTCAGCCTCAAGGAGTTCGCTACATCTCTACTGCCAGAGACACTACCAGCTGTAGTCAAGGCAACTTACAGCTTCTACGACAAGATGGACGGTGTGAGTGATGGAGTGCTTCGTTACTCACTCATGGACACCGCATTTACATACCATGATGTTAACCGTGAGTTGTACTTTCTACATCAGGTCTTGAGACATAAAAGTAAACTGTTGTAAATGCATTTCATATTGGCATAAGCTATCATTTTGAATATACTATTTATATCTATAACCATCTAAGTTTAAATGTGTTAACTTATCTAAAACTGCTTTGTGTCCTACAATCATAGTGAAAAGCAACATGTTAGTTGAATTCCTTATTGTTCAAATGTCTGAACTATATTCATCTAAATTTACATTTTCAGACGACGGGATAATCTGTTTCAACGAATATGAATTTACTTGTAAAAAGGTAATACCACTTGCTCCTCTACGGAAAGTCATCTAGAAATATCTAATGGTGTAAAGCAAATTTAAAGCACTTGGGGAAAGTTAAAAAAAAAAAATCTAGGGTAGTGAGAAGAAAAAGATTCTTGCTAATGTGTGTAAGTTTTGCTCTAGCTGACACATGATGATATCAGAGGATTTGATATAGAAAAATATGACATGAAAGGTAAGATGCATGCATAATAGTGGGAAGTATGGTGCCTCATGTATAGCACAACATAGGAATCTACTTTAAAGGGGGATAACAATGTTGAAACGAAAGGGTTGTTTGTTTCCTTAATTTTGTTGTTGTTGTTACTTTTGGTTGTTTGTTGTTTTTTTTTAAAAGATGTTTTATTGTTTTTTGCATTATTTTTGTGGTTTGTTTTGCTGTGCTCCAGACACAGTAGATTAACTTTTTTCTGCCAACTGCAAAATTAATGTATGAATGTATAATAATAATAAATAAATGATAGTAATAATAAATGTATGAAACTGTAGATTATTTGCGTTAAGTTCTTAAAGCACTCAATATAAACTGTACCAAAAAAAATGGATTGATAGCATCCCCTGTATCATTGTGTAAAGGACATGCATCTTTCCCATCTGACTTTGTTTATGAGAGGTGGATGTGCCATGTACACAATAATAAGGGATTTTTCTTGTTCGCAGATACGTGGCAACATCATGAAAAAGATCCAAGCGCTTTAGCCAAATAATAACAGCCTATGGCAATGATTCCAGGAGGATAATAAATAAATATTCTGAAACAAATTATCTTGGCTCTCCATATAGGTTGTGTACTTGTTAACATTGCTTTTAATTTATGGAATCGCAAAAGATAGATCATGGGCCTTGGTTGTTTAGTTTTATCATTCTTGGTTTCCTTTTACCTCCTCCTCCTCCTCCTCCTCATCATCATCATCATCATCATCATCATCATCATCATCATCATCATCATCATCATCATCATCACTTTTACTATTTTTAACGGAAAGTGGAAACCAACACCAATCATTATCTTTTATCATCATTGCGATATCATTATTCAAGTATGGTCTTCTGAACTCAGCATCTTATACACAATCTCCCTTACTTGCATCGGTAACGAAGAATAGATCGTTAAACACTTTCAATCACACGCGCACAGCACGCACGGTGATCAAGTCCGTTAATCCGCCATCTGCGCTCCGACACGGCTCATTGTCTCCCTTGCCAGGCACACACACAAGCTCACGTAGACACTGCACTGTGGCCACAGCTGCACAGCATCTATGCATAAAATCAATAAAACGTAGGAAGCGATAATGAAAAATCCTAAAAAATATTGGTTTTTTGTTAAGCAGTTTTAACATGAGCTAACAACTAAGTCTAAATAATGGCAAGACACGTGACACAGGCTTCTAATAAAATTAAAAATGTTTGAAATCAATGATGGTGGTTTCTTTTTATTATTATTATTATTATGTGCTCTGATGACGTTGATTGACATACACTAACATCAGACTCATGCTACTCGTGGTAATGGAAACCTTTGACTATGTTTCTTTTGATAAGCGTGCGAATGATTAAAGATAACGCAGGTATGTAAGCAAATAATGATAGTAACATTTCCATAATAAGATGAGTAACAACAACATGAATGAATTGTTAATAAAAACCTGTGGGATACCTACAGGATTATTCTACATTTTATTCACAAGACCAAACTGTATATGAGGTCGCTCGTCCCCAGAGACAGAGACATTCAGTGTATAACGTCTGCCCCCACGTGGAGACATCAGTTGCGTTTTGTTTGTGTGGTGTGTTTACGAATTAAGCTGTGAGTGTGGAATATGGAAAAAATCAGTGTTGTGGTGAAATTTACATCATTCTTAAGTTGAATATCAAGAAAAGGAACTTTCTCTCAGGACTGATTTTAGAATTATATATCATTACTAAAATAACACATCTTTAATAATAGTAAGGATTAACTGATGTATGTTCACTAGGATTTTTTTTTACATTTTTTTGTGTGATTTTATTAGTTAAATCATTACAGGCCTACAAAAGAGGTAGAGTTGCTTGTGTAGAAAAGATCGTGCAAATGTCCAGGCGTTTAATTTTGGAATGCGAGTGTCTGTGACAAGGTTAATATTAATACTTATATTGCTGAGAAAATTTTTGCGGGCAGACACTTATTTTCAGTAGCAGTTGGAGTCGCAAAAAAAGGTCTGACTCATTTCCACGTATAATATTTGGATCTTTGACTGGTGGAGCAGAATATACTATCACCATGTCTTTTTCTTATTCTAAACGATGATAAAAATCTTTGTCTCGCCCTATGATACTCATCTGATGCAATCAGAAACACAGATATCATTCTCTTATTTCTTATCATTTAATTTAAACTTCTGTCATGGTTAGCGTTCCTTATCACATGCCATGTTCACACTCTATGTGCTTAAGGTATTATTCTTCTCTGAGTCATGGGAATGTTTTGTTCATGTAGTAACAGCAGTGGAGGCTCAACTCTTCCCTCAACTCGGCTTAAGCTTAGTCTGGATACAGTCCTCTTAGGACAGTAAATGTCGACACCACATGGGCACGACAGAATAAATCACACACATCAGGAGCAAGAGTCTGAAAGTTTTAAAAATCATTCCAATAGTCTATAGTCAACCTTGTTGTAAAATCATGTGTTTCGATTTTAAAATGTGTTGATACCTAGCGGTTTGTGAGATTGTCGACTTCTGCCTAAGGGAGCGAACTACGTCAATGTGTATCAAATTATCGTTTCGAAAATATTTAAACAATGGTAAATTTAACTTTCATACAATTTTCGCACACGTAGACAATAAATTTTTTTAGAGCGAAAAGTTAATTATAGTAAAAAGGATAAAACTACACAATTAAGGAGAACTTCTCTTGAACTTTCATGAAACAAAATCTTTATTTTGCAATAGAAATATAGTCTCAGAGCCGTCAAGTACATTTACTTATAAAGAGGTCTCTGTGTGTGTGTGTGTACGTGTGCGCGCGAGAGAGACAGTAACAGAATATGTGTGTGTGATTTTTTTTCTTTTATTATTTTTCTTCTTTTAATGAGTACTTAAAACAGAACTTTTTTTTCTAGATAAATGTTAACGAAATATCTAATTCTTACCAAACGTAATCTTGGAATGTCTGGATCACTCTAAATTGCTCCTTAGTACTAAGCTGACATAAATGGATAAATCTTTCAAGTCATTGAGCAAAGTCTGACCAAACAGATTTTAATTAAATCGTGACATTTCTTTAGGTGTTATTATTAGATATGCCATTAGGTTAGAGGAAAATTAAAAGAATTATAAGGAAATGAAAAGAACCAATAGCTTGATACACAGTAGCCTGCAGGGTTGTGATACTTGAACTTATCACTCTCAGTTTCTTTAGTAGCTTTCTTTCCTTTTAGTCTTCAAGTCCGGCAACTAGCCCCTGGCCACATGTCTTATTCTCTCCCCTGCATTACATACAAACAAATACACACACACACGTATATTGTTACTAGAGCTGCTGTAGGTCAATGAATGTAAAGAATTCGTAAATTAACTCAACTGTAGAAATAAATACTAGGAGACGTTGGTGGACATTTTCTTGACAGCACGCGCAGATTAACTTCCAGATAATCATGATTAACCCTCACCGCGTTTTCTCGTACATCATGGGATAGTCTTGTGTTTATTGTTCAGCACTCCTTTACCTGTCAAACCTACTTCCAGATTAACGGCTAGCAGAGGTTTTCCTTCTCACAAGCTTAGTCTTGATTTACTGATCTGTTAGTCACGAAGCAAAGTATATATATCGTCCTTCTAGATACCGACCTTACACGCTTCACAACCCAAGTGTTCTTGATTCCACTGACTTGCTTCAAACAGTAAGTACATTGTAGGATATGAAACTTTCTCTAAAACCTTTATTATGTTTTTACAAAGCTCACTTAACTGGCAAGCTGCTATTTCTTCATTAGAATGTTTATGTAAACCAAGCAATGCTGACCAGTTGAAGAATTTCTTTAGAACATACAGACATACAATCTACATGTCATTATTGGCGATTACGGCACGAGTGCAACAGCAAGATTAATTTTTTTATGTAAAAAACACCAACCTTTTTCTTTGCCCATTAAACAGTTAAAAGCAGTATTTTCTGAATAGTTTTCTGACTAAACAAGTATCCGAATAAATATTTCTGAAGATAATCTGAGGGAAACCCCGCTGAAGTCAAAATGTAGGAGAAGTCATAAAACAAGACTAATAAAAATTTATAATTCCAAAAATATCAGAGAGAATGTGCATTTCTTTATGTTGACAGGCAGACTAACCGTCAGATTTTATCATGAAGGTTATCATTCTTATTTGTCTTCTGGCTGCGGTACTTGGGTAAGCAATGATTTCTTTCAGTCTTTTAGAAGAGTCTATACTTAAGTAAATATCACCAGTTACGAGTAATGTTTGAAGTATATTAAAGAAAGTCGATAAATGTAATCCAACACACGTCCTTTTTTCACAAGATAGAGTTTGAAGCAATAAGTAAGAGTAATCACACACACGCACACACTGGCACCACAGCAAGCACCAACAGCACCATCTTGTTGATATATTTACAATTTGAGGCATGACTAAATTAAGACTACAACTAAATCTTTTGATTTATATTTTTAGGGACGACAACCAAAGTGATAGAAAAAGTTTCAACGGTCTTGACGAAAACAGAGATGGGTTTATACAGCTCCCGGAACTGCTGTCTCGTTTTGATGAGATTGACACAAACAGTAATCATCATTATCATTATCATTTTAAGGAATTGTCGTCGTTGTCACCTTTTCTAATGATTAGCGTTTATTAATTCACATATTTTGGCTATTTCTACTTATTAAATCCATCAAGGCTACTGTACAGCACACAAAACTCCGCGTACATAAGTGGGTACATTGGTAAACACCTAATATTTTGATAAGAATAAAAAAGTTAGTAAAGTTTGTTAATTTGAGGATTTGATTTAGACTGAAGAGATACACACGTTTAATTGTCGGAAATGTTTTTGCAAATCTCTTTCGCAGACGACGGAAACGTGACGCTTGACGAGGGCTTAGCTAGTAAGCCACGAGAGATGTCCCTGAAAGAATTCCTGGCTTACTTCGACTTCTACGACAAACAAGATGGCGCTGCTGACCAAATGGTCTCTAAGATAGCTGTTCTTCTCAGTTTCGTCACTATGGACGCTAACAGTGAGTGTGACACCTTTAACACCAAGTTTTTAAAAGTATTTCCACCTTATACCTACATGCGATAAAATTCTTGAAAATGTGATCTTTTATTACGGAACAATAAAGTTTGTGGTTATTTTTATTTCCTTTAGTGTTTCCAATGTCTACCTTAATCGCTTTAAAATATGCTGCGTGCATAGTTTTAACATTGTTTTATGTGATACGCTTCACTTTTTAAACAACTGAACTTAATTTTCAGATGACGGGAAAATCTCATTTAAAGAATATAAAAAGAGCCATCTGCAGGTAATATCATATAGACAACTTTACTGCATTTACTGAAATAGACTTTCATTGTCACTATCACCGTCATCCTCCTGCTGATCATCTTCTTTACTCTCCTCCTCGTCACTGTCATCATCATCTTCTTCTCTTTTTTTTTCTTTCTTCTTCTCCTCCTCTCGTCGTCTTCATCATCCACCTCCTTCTCTGGCTTCATTATCTTCTCCTCATCATCATCATCATCATCATCATCATCATCATCATCATCAGCATCATCTCGTCAAATAAATTCTAATAAATTAGTAATAGAAAACTTGAATGCAGATTTGTGAATGAGAGTAAGCAAACATGACAAATAATGTAAGAGTTAATAAAGCTGCTCTTTTGTAAATTACTTTTGCCTTGCAGCTGCTCAGTGGTATCAAAGAAAAGATTGACACCTCATCTGACACCTCATCTGAGAATTAACATGCTCGCAGTACCACATCCGGCAAGGGAGGAAACTGGTGTGTTACTCCAAACGAGCAACTATCCTACTAACGGCAAGACAGGACATAGGCTTCTAATAAAATTCATAATGTTTGAAATAACGATGGTGGCTATTTTTAACTGGTAGTGGATTAAAATACACTAACACCAGACTAATGCTACTCATGATAACGAAAATCTTTTATCATGTTGCTTTTAATCTGCGCTAATAATAAAAGAAGACGCAGCGATGCAAGAAGATAATGATGATAACACCATTTGTATAAAAACAACATTGATGAATTATAAATAAAATCGTGTGAAGAAAAGGATTTTCTGCAGTTTTACTGTCTGAAACATGTAATGCATGGTATGTTTGGCTCTCTTGTCTGTGCGAGTGATACATGAATGCAAACATTAATTATTTCACTGTCCTTTTGTTAGAGCTCATAGAGAAAAGTCTTCTAAATTCTCATCATGACTAAATTGCAGTAAACGACACATAATATTAGCTTCTCACAACTTCAATAAGTATGCATGCATCAAAGAAAATGACAGTACACGTGTGCACGTTTAGGGAGGGATCAAGTCCGACAACTAGTCACTCTCGCTACATCATGACTCATTGTCTCCCCTGCCTCACGCCTGCACGTACAAAGATATCATTGTGATAAGAACTTCTGGAGATTAATGTACTTTTAAAATTCGTAAATTTACTTAAATGTATAACCGGAAACGTTTTTGGAAAATATATTGATGGAATGCACAGGTAATGATTATTAATTACTTTTTGACATACATCATTGGATTGTTTTGTATTTATCATTGAGCACACTGCTACCTGTCAAAGTTACCTACAGTTTAAACAGCAAAGGTTTTCCTTATGAGAAGCTTGATCTTAATTTATTTATCTGTTATTCACGTTGAGGACTATAATGCATGGTAGCCTGGACGAGCGATCACAGTGTAGGATCGCATAGGGAGGACCTACAAATTAACATGTGCATGTGAGATCAACGAGTGCACTGTGCATGACAACAAACAAACAAACATACAGAAGAACAAACTGAATATATAGGAGTCAGAAAGCTGATGATACTATAAGAAAACATAACCGAAGAGTATGGATGAAGAAGAAGAAGACAAGAGAGAAGCAAAACCGTGTGCTGTGCATTTCATGTATAATGGGAGACAGCTGCAATCATTCTGTACACTGCAGGGAGTTTGAATAATAGTTAAACAAAACAACTGTTTAAAGAACAGTTGGCTCCTTACTGGAATAATCTGCGTTTTGTTCCTTTTCACACGATGCCTTTTATCTATATTCTACTTTTTGAGCTATTATTATTGGCATGTGTGGGGGAGCTGGAGGAGTGGTTTGACCGCAGCTTTCTGGATCTGAACGTTGACAAAACGGAGGAGATGGCCTTTGGAAGAGCCTACGAAGGAAGAGATGGCACAACCCCTCTCTCCCCACCACTCCAAATCAAGGGACAGCAGGTGCAGAGGGCTGCTGTGTTTAGGTACCTTGGTACAGTGATCGACGGGAGGCTCTCATTTAGTGATCACGTGAACCAAGTGTACAAAAAAGGCCCAGCAACGGCTGTACCTTCTGAGGAGACTTCGCAGCTTCGACGTCAGCTCTGGGGTGCTGGAGACTGTGTACAGGTCTCTTGTTGAGAGCATCCTCTCATTCAACATCGCTGCCTGGTATGGTCACCTACTAGTCAAAGACAAGGCAAGGCTGGCCAGAATCATCCACCAGGCAAATAAAATTATTGGTCAAGCACAGCTGCCACTTTCTGACTTGTACCTTCATGCAGTCAGAAGGATGGCACATAACATCATTTCGGACCTGAAACACCCTCTCCACACTAGCTTCCAGCTGTTGCCCTCAGGCAGGCGCTATAAGGTACCACGCATAAGGAAAGCTGCCTACCAGAGGTCCTTCGTGCCAGCAGCCATCACCATCCTAAATAAAGGCACAAGGACTCAGGAGGAATCAAACAGAGACTGAAGAAGAGTGAGTGCTGACATCTATTGTCAGCCATCACCTTGTGTGTCATTCTTGTCAATGACATTTTCTGGACGCAGCCGCGGTAAAGTTGAAGAAAAATGAACAATTAGCAAAATAAACAACTGATCAATGCGTACGTGTCATCTACGGTGTCACCGATCACCGCAACTAAAAAATATATCCATGGTATTCATATTGCCATGGCATAGCGTCGCACGAACTGTTTCATCCTACACTTTGTGCGAGTTTGTTGCCTGTCTCGCGGTAAGTCGCTGCGATCTGCGCGGTTCGGACACGATAGGGACTGTCATTTCTGGTACTGTCATCTGACACCACAGACACTGTTACTTCTGGCACCACAGGCATTGTCACAAGAGTTCTGTGGTGATGGTTTGGAAGAGTAGCATACCACCCTGGCGTTTCCTCTTCACTGTCGTCATCCTGAAGTATGGCGCTCCGCAGTTGAATGTCCTTTATCTTGGAGTATACCAAATGATCGTCTAGGTACACAAGAAGGACTGAAATTAAAAGTTCGGCATGGTGGTCTGCATTAACCTCTGGAAAGTGGCTGGTGTGGACGTCAGACCCATTGGCATCCTGGAACGGGCGTGTTGCCAGCGGCCCTAGCCAGTCCTTTTGTTGACAATGTCTTCTCAAGATGAGCTTCATGCACGGCTGCCTGTACTGCCTGCGCCACATCTGCGTAGAGTCCATTATCCGATCAAGGACGTTCTTCCCTAGTAGAAGCGACACGCGCCTCCTGCGCTCACTTGTGACCACATCGACCAGGTCCTTGACCACCAGGATAGGAACGTCCTCAGACGCTGGCCGTAAACATGTCCACCACCGCCACTCCTGAGTTTGTTTTAGCTGTAAGTCCTGTATGTGCCCTCGTGCCCACTCGTCAGTGACCGTCGTTACCTCACTGCCGGTGTCGAGCAACGCCATCACTCAACTGCCATAAATGACAACCTCCGCCGTCGGACACTTTCCAGTCAGGCCAGCTACACTTTATTTCCCTGTCATCCTGTTACGGACGACGGGGGCAGTCACTTTCCCTGACGGTCGGGCTGCAGTCCTCCGAGATGGTGTCAATCGCCGCCACTTCGACGCTCTGCGCCGCCTTCTACCTCGCCTGCTTAAATTCTGGAGCTTCGCGGCGTATTCGTCGACCACCTCATCACGTTGCTGTGGCACTGATGTCGACATCTTTCCGTTCGCCGTACGCCTCCACTAGGACACCCAAGATCTTTCTCGGCGTATCTCTTGTGTCATGCGGAAGCATCAACACTCGACGTCTGGCAGGTCCCTCCAGCGAGCTCAAGATGTAACCACGAGCCGCATTCTGACACATCGGGTTTATGGCGAGAGCTAACTCGACCTCTGTTTCAATCTCGTCGACACTCGTTGGTCCACCGGCAAACTACTGAAAGCGGACTAACTAGTATGCTCGTAGAGCCTCTGCCCACCCAACGGATAGCATCATGGTCCTCTCTATGTACTAATCTTCTGTCGTGGGCTTCTGCCCATGATGAACAAATGTTTCTTTTTGTTAAGCAGTGCTTTTAGGCCCTTGGTCACCCAAGGTTTGTTGTTAGGATAAACATACACTGCCTTGATGGACTGGTGCAATCAACACTATTTTACTCCTCACTTTTACTCCTAACTGTGTGTTAAATGTCTGTATGGGTATGTGAGCAAAGACAAATTTCTGTCCTCCTGGGCAGACAATAAAGTCTGTTTTGATTTTGATTTGATTTGATTTAATCCTCTCTTTCTCATTGGAAACCTCTGGACACACACGAACGGCAATGGAGGGTTAACTCGTACCTCAAATCGGCTTGAGTGTAAGCTGGATACAGCTCACTGAACACTGTAAATGTCGACTCCACAGAGCATGATAGAATAAATTGCACATGTCGGAAGCGAAAGTCTGAAATAAACTTTTATTCTGAAACTATTTTAACGACTTTGCTGTAGGTTATGATTAGTTGTTTTGATATATTTTTGTTTAGTAGTTGGTCTATTTGTGACGAAGGGAATAAAAGAGTTCAGTGAAAACTCTGGTACAGACAACAAATTTGCAGAAAATAAAAATTATAAATGAAAGAAACCCGACTTCTACAGAACACATTTTAAAAGTACACTCAGTAAAATTCTCACTTCATTCCGCACAGACAAACACCACAACCTGCTACCCTATAAAATACCCGGTATATTAAAAAAAATCAACGCAGCCAAAAGAGCATAGCCTAACCATCCTATCAACCCCATCCCTTCTTATTTGATTATTCTATAACAACACATAGACTTGAGTATCGTGAAATAAATAAGAAATCATAATGGGTCTGCGTTGTGTGTTTTAGTTGCGTTGTATAGAGTTTCCAGAAAACATCATCCGCCTTGACAGTAAGCCAACAAATATCAGCTACATGATTTCAACTGAAATTAAATCGTTCACTATATCGCCAGTTTAAAAATTCATAGCATGTAATTACAAATTAGTCCATTGGTGATTTAGAATTTTTTTTATATAAAATAGTTCTCCAACATGTTAATACCCAAAACTTATTTACAAAGACAGAACTCAAATTAAATTTTTATTCAGTTAGTAGTCCTGGGTCTTTTCAACGGAAAATTGGAACCAACAATAATAATTCTCATTACAGTCTTTGTTATTATTATCATATCGTAATTAAAGCATGGTATCATGATATCATCACCTTACATTCTACTTACATACATCTGTACCAAAGGGAAAGATCGTTAAACACTCTCAGTCACGAGCGCCATTCACACACGGGTAGCCAGGGCTCAGGTCCCTTAATGCGCCATCTGCGCGACGACGAGCCTCATTGTCTCCCTTGCCTGACCGCGCACGCACTCACACACACACAAGCTGACTGTGCCCTAAGCTGCTAAACACTTCCTCGTATGAAATTCATAAATCAATCTTACGTAGAAATTGATAAAGGTAAAAATAATGCTAGGTTTAATTTTTTATTAAAAGTGTTGAGAACTTTTATTTATATTTTATAAATGATATTATTCACGCTTCGAGTAAATCCTAAGATTATGTCCTGGATTTGAAGTTCAGACACCGGCCAGCTGTCAAACGTTAAAATGGAGATGTTTTTTTCCCAGACTTAATCCTGATTTATTGAGTTGTTTATTCGAAGGCGAGTATACATATTTACCCTGCTGGCTACTGACCACACATCACAACAGAAGCATTCTTCCAAGCCTCTGCATCAAACGGTTAGTACACCTTAATATGACAAATAGTGTGAGAACATCAAGTTAAACCTTAATAGTAATAGTTTAAGTTGAAATAGGGATTTGGTAATTAAAATATCTGTTTGTTATGTATTTTAATCGTGTACAGGAGACCAAATGTTTGTACACTTCACAGGCATAGTCAAACCTCGACACTTTACAGTTTCGAAATTCGTCGCATTTTGCATTTGATTCCTTTAGAAGAGAAAAAATTACTTCGGTGCCCGACGTTTGCACACTGGATGTCTGCCAGGGTTGTCTGCTCCAGTAGAAACATTATGGTCACGTGACAGGTCCGCTCAGTTCTCGCACAATACTGAACCCAATTCGTTTTTGTGGAATTTTTTGTCGCGTATAAACAAAACACAGATGCTGCTGCTTGTTTGAAAGATTAAGAACATTTAGCAGGTTATATTAGTTCAGTAGAGATAATTTCCTAAAGCCAAATCATTATGTTTCTATTGATTCATTGATTTATTTGCTAGGTGAAATATAAATTATTTATGAATAGTCTGCCTTAATCAATGTGCTTTAATTATGATTTTTAAAACTACAATATTTATTGTCAAAAATAGGTATCCGACCCTAATTTATTAAGAGTACTAAGGTACCTCTGTATAGGTAAGCAATACTTTAAACAGGTTTGAAAATTAAGAAAAAAATTTTTTGAACTAAAACTACTTTTACAACAGATCATGATTTGCTAGTATCTTATCTTGACAGTAAAGTTTTTCAGATCAACCTGCATATTTCATAATGAAGTTTGTCATCTTTCTTGTCCTTCTGGGTGTGGTGTTCGGGTAAGTGACAATTTATTTCCAGGACTATTATTGCTAAATTTGAAGAAAAAAAGTAACTAAAATGTTGCCAGCTATGACTAGGATTAGTTGAACATCATCAGTCAAGGAATCTACAGCTTAACCTTTCATCTGATTTGTTTAAGCCATATACTTGCAAGCAACTGGAAACTGCACTTTTTAAAGTTAAATTATTTACACACACAAGTAACATGTCATCGTATTCAAGATGCACTTTATTAATCAGAGCAGACAATATTTTTCCAGCAATGACGCCAACTACGTCTCCAAGCTGTTCCACGCTACCGACATCAACAACGATAATGTCATTTTGCTTCATGAAATAATGGAAGCTTTTAACTACATGGATTTGGACGGTAATCATCATTATCCTTATTGTCGTCATCTTCGCCATCGTCACCATCAAGACCCTTACCCCACCCAGCACCAACGTCAGTGTCATTATTATAAAGGGTTAAAATTTCACAATGAGTTAAACATGTTTTGAATGTCTAATGAAATGAACACTATTTTCTTCTAGTAATTTGGTGAATATATCCAAGAAGTTTTCTCTAGTTATAGAAATAAAATATTTGCTTCCCACTAGATATAAATCACTATTTCAGACGATCACCAGCTGACTCTTGAAGAGTTTGGCGCTGACTTAACTCCCGGGTCGCCTCCTCTTGATGTCGAGAGCGCTTTCAAATTCTTCGACACAAAGGACTTGGAGGAGAATGGCTTGTTGGATAAATCAGCTGTTCTGTTCTATTTCAATGGCCTGGACAGTAACAGTGAGTTATATATATATAAATCTTAGGCTAAGTTTTCACGACGCAAAGTGTAAACTTATTGAATGGTAATGATAAACTCTTATTTTAAAGCTACAAACACATCTCAATTTTTTTTAATTACCTCTTTGTCCTCATCGATGTGTCAATTGCTTAACTGCCAAATGAAAAACTATGACGGAAAATCGCAATTTTATACAACATTTTTCCAGTGTCTAATAATAAAATTTATTTGTATCGTGCAATACTTCACAAGGTTAATGTCATTCTAGACGTGCATAAAAAAGAAACTTAACACATAAAAATTATTTGATCGAAGAAAAGACTGTAAGTCAACAGACAATCTGAAACCATAAAAAGGAAATAAAATGTTATTGTCCTAGTAACAAAATACAGTCAATGACAATCACTAAAATCCCATCAGTCAGACTCCAAACTCAAAATTAACTTATAAAATCGTCAAAATCAGTAAGAATTCGGAGAGACATGCCCCTCCAAAAAAATGTGTAAATATCTAAAATGTTATATATATATATATACTATTATATAAAATAAATGATATATAATATAAGGCTGTATATTTATGTTTTCAGAGGACGGCCGACTCACACTTGCGGAATACATGGAGAATTATTTTCTGGTAATAGAATCAGTATGGAGAGACAGGCAGACATAAAAACGACACACAGAGATACAGATTGACTGGCTGACAGACAAACAGACAGATAATATGAGATGATTGGAAGAGAAAGCGTAAGAGAGAAAGTTCAGAATGCATGCAGAGGGTACAATACTAAGGAATGTTAATATTTGATTATGTTTCTGTGTTGACAGCTCTTCGATGACAATGACCGTAAATAAAACACCGGATTCGACGGAGTGTTAACAAGCTGCTGGAAGCGATAAATAAAAGTAAAATTTTCGAACACAAATACAAACATTTTGTTGTGTGTTTTAGAGGCGTGGGGTTAAGATGGAACCTTGACTGAATGCTCTTGAGCTTTGTAACCCTTCGTACATTTTCCATTAATATCTCTTCACTTTCTTCTGTTGTTTCATTCTTTTTGATTGAAATATCATGTTTGTTTTAAAAATCTTTTTTCTCTCTCTGGCTCTCTCTGGGTCTTTCTTTTTCTCTGTATTTCCCTCTCTCTCAATCTGTGTGTGTGACAGGATCAACCACTGTGAATGCTAACGTGGCGGAAATTATTTTATAATAAACATAATAAAGTTGACTTGTATTTCACCTTTTCCCACAATCAAAGCCAGGCTCAAAGCGCTGTACAGAAAGAAAACAGACAGCTGGTTTCAAAAGCAAAGAGTTTAATGTGAGCTCTGTTAATGCAACTCCTCATGTTGAAAATATGATGACTGGCATCAGCCATCTGCAAGGTTGCTGAACCTTAGTAATTTCGGCAAAGTCAAACTAATTTATAAAGTTTAGTTTGCCATGAGGCGTGCACAACAACATGATTGAAAGGTTTGACAATGTATACTGAGAGGCTTTTCTACATGTTTATATAAATATTGGAAATAGTCGAGCAAGTCAACTGATGCGTTTACTTACAGTTCCAAACTTCATCGAATTAGCACATAATATGTACATTTTGTACTAAAATATAATCTGAAGAAGACCCGTGAAAACTTGGATTTACTTTTATAATGTTACCGACAAATTGGTGACATCGAAATGTTTTTACTCTCCAATATATCAAATGAGAATTTAAAAGAATCCATTCTGGTTAGTATAGCATTGAAAGGATATGGAGAATAATTGAAAAAAATTGTAAACTGCTGAGGGAGGGAAGTGTGATATCGCGTGCCCCCAGGATGACCGGAGCATGCGCGACGACAACAGCAAAAGGTGACAGATCATAACGAATTATGAGCATCTCCCTGGCAGGTCACTCAGCCATAGCCAGGAAAGTTATTACCATCTCCCCTGCCCACATTCTCAACAGCACATCTTCCATTTATATCTATCTATATATTCTCTCTCTTCTATCTTTTTTGCACCTTGTAAAGAATCACATCTCAAGCATTAAATCGACTGGATGATGTTATAAAAAAAAGTTTTCTTCTTCCCTCGGTATCGCTTTTGACAGGGGTGGCTGTCCACTTTGATCCCTGGTTCCTGCTCCACTTCAGTTTGTAGACTAATGTTAATGTGTTAATATTTAATTTGTAATGTAAAGATATTATAGTATATCTATATTCTCCCTTCTCAATACTTGTCACCAGTACAATAAAGGTTGGCTCTCATGGGTTCAGCTCTCGCTATTCAATAAATCACTCCATAAAGCAGAAATCCCAGGTACTTAGAAGACTGTGTTTTACACAGACCATTGAAGTCTGTTTATTTAACACAGGTAATGGAGGTTAAGTTGGGATCATGATATCGGTTCTTGAGGTCAAGCGCGGGTCACCTGTATGATGTCATTTGGGACACCACAGAGCGTGAGAGAACATATTGCACGTGTTGAATGCGAAGAGGATGAAAGACAAAGGGCTTGCCGTTAAATATATATCTTGGTTTGAGACAGCTATGTTGTTATATGAAAGATGGTTGATTTGTCAGCAAGAAACGGTGTTTTAGTGAGTTCTGTCAGGTGTGTAAGCTTAACGCCATTACATATAGCCACGCTTACCTACGCACAGCGTAGCCATTGAATCATAAATTGCTTCTAAGGAATATTATGTTTTTGAAAAAAAAATAATGAGAAAAGATTTGATAGATATAAAAATATTAAAAATAATACTGAAATGTTCAAACTGTGTTTCAAATAAGTCTTGTTTTAGAACCAAGTGTCGACGAATGGTGTTTCAAAAATAAGTGTGTGTGTGTGTGTGTGCAATAATATGTTAAAAACAAGGTGACATTCCTTGAGGAAATTTAAAGTCTTGTCTGGTCTGTAACAAAAGCTCTCCTCTGTTGACTTCATAATTCATAAACTTGTCCATGAATCCACGTGTACTTTGCTGTCCTTTGTTTTTTATGCTTTTCCTTGCACTGTCTTTGATGGAGAGGAAAGCGCTGTATTAGTAGTAGTACTACTATTACTCCTCCTCCTCCTCCTCCTCCTCCTCCTCCTCCTCTCCGACGCTTTCACAGCACGTGATTGTGCCATTGAGAGAAAAAAACAAGAAAAAAAATCATGAACACCTGCGATTTATGGGTCATGAAGCGGTCAAGTGTTAATGATAAACAATGCTTTAAAACAGTTGTATTTGTTATGTCAACATCTAAGCATTGGCTTATTGGTCTTTTGTTAAGAGGTAGAGTATATATTTTGCCCTGCTTATGCCTGCTAAACACTCGATTTCTTGGTTTTCCTTGCCTACCTTTGAATTGAGAGGTAAGAATTGATGACTACCTTTCTTACTGCTTATGTATTGTTGTTGGACTTGATCCTTAAATAAACACACGACAGGAATCGCATGTTATTATTAACTTGTTTCTTCCATGTATGGAAATCATCATCATCGTAATCGTCGTCGCCGTCATTAAATTGGTCATTAAATTGGTGTGAGAAGCACATGATATTGGCCTGTACAACCTCAGTATATACACAGGCACCAAAGAAAATAACATACAATGCTGAGTTCCACGTGTGTACGTCTATGGATCAAGTCCGACAACTAGACACTTGCCACGACACGGCTTATTGCCTCCCCTGCCTGACTCCTACACATACAAGCAAAGACACACTGTGACTAGACCTGCTGCAGATCAATGCAAATAAAAGATTCGTAAATTCACTGAACTGTAAAAATAAATTTTGCAAACTTCTTGTATTCAACAAATGCAATGTGTTCTCTCCCGCTCATATTTAAGTAATGAACTTGTACAACTTTTGACCTTAAGAACCGATATCATGTTAAAGTAACAGATATTTTAGCCCTCTGTAAAACATTTTTTGTCTTTTAATCTTATAAAACTTTAATATTAACAAATAAGTTAGCCTTCCATCGTTCACAATATGTAAAATGAGTGCAGCACATAAAACAGTTAAAAGCAATATTTCCTTGATACCAAATTATTTGTATTCATCAGCTGCAGTCTCCTGACTAAACAAGTATCCTCGGAAAGATTTCCTCAGATTATCTGAGGTAGACCCCGTTATTGTTGTAGTGTAGGAAAAGTAATAAAATCAAGACTAATAAAAACAAGTTAACAATCCAAAAATATCAGAGATAATGTGTCACTTTTGTTGTTGACAGGGCGGACTAATCGGCAATTTCATCATGAAGGTTGTTATTCTCTACTGTCTTCTAGCTGCGGTACTTGGGTAAGCGCTCATTTCTTAAAGGCTTTTAGAGAATTCTAAACTAGTGACGTTTGAAGATTTTTTAAAGAAAGGTGAATATTCTTACACGTTTCCCTTTTGAACACTCAAGCAGTAAAAATATAATGAATAAGAGTAATTAAATCTTGGACAATACCTAGTACCCCCAATACACACACACAGGCACCAAAAGCACATCCTGTTAACATCCTTAACAAATGGATGCATGACTAAAATAAGACGACGACTAAACCATTTTATTTACTCTTTCAGGGTGGAATACTACGCATTTAAAAGAGGTTTCGAATCTCTCGACCTAGACGATGATGGGGTTGTACGGCCAGAGGAACTGCTGGCTTTGATCGAACTAAACGACCTAAACAGTAATCGTTATTATCATCATCATCATCATCGTCGTTGTTAGCGACGACAGCATACCGTTAATCCCTTTGTAATCGTTCGCATTCTAGTATCTCATTTTTTTTACCAATTTTTCTTATTAATTCCATTAAGGCTACCCACGAGGACTCTATTAATCAGGGCTTCTGCTAAGGCTAAATTCTTTGGGGTCCCAGGGACCCCTTCTTCAGATTTGTAAGGGGTCCCTGTTCTTCGCCCAACTTTGAATGGGACCCCATCGACGAAAATTGAAGGGGTCCTCCGAACTTTTAATGCGTACTGTACGCAATTTTTTGCTAAAGCAGAAGCCCTGCAGTCTATAGCACAAAATATGTGTATATAATTTACATTTTAAGGAACTTATACTTGGAATAAAAATAATAATAAGGTTCATGCTTATTAAGCACATGCTTAATTGTTGGAATTGTTTTCAAATTTTATTTGCAGACGACGGAAACATAACCATTGAAGAGGATACAGCTACTCAGGTACCCGGGACACCCGAGATTGTAATTCAGGGTAATTTCAACTACTACGACAAACTAGATGGCGCTGCTGACGGCGTGATCTCTCTGTCCGTTGCACCTGTGCTTTTTGACATCCTCGACGCTGATGCTGAGTGTGAGTGCTTTGACACAAAGAAATTAAAGGGCAGCAACAAAATATATTTCCAACTCATACCTACAGAATATCGTACATAGGACACTTGAAGAAAAGATCTTTTGATAGTTGAACAATAACATTTGTGGTTTTGAAATTTTAAAATCAGTTTATGTTGTGAGTTGTGAGCTTCACTTCTAAGACAACTGAATTGAATTTTCAGGTGACGGTGAAATCACAGTTGAAGATTGGTTTATGACTCTTCTACAGGTAATATCAGACAGACAGACAAGCACGCACACAGAAAGAGAGACAGACACACAGACACACTAAGACACACACACACACACACACACACACACACACACACACACACACACACACACACACACACACACACACACACACACACACACACACACACACACACACACACACGTTCCGTATTTTAAGATGAATAACTGCGGCTGTTGAGTATAGTCATATCCGACTATATAAATCGGGAAAGGAAGAGATTGCTTCTTCATCCTTGACGAATTCGTTCTTTTTCTCTTCTTTCTCTTCCTCCTCCTCCTCCTCCTCCTCCTTCCCTCCTCCTCCTCCTCCTCATCATCATCATCATCATCATCATCATCATCATCATCCTAACTGGTATCGATCGGAACAAGCAGGTCGACCCGTAAACTGAACGCAAGATATGGGGAGAAGCTGGAGTAAAGTCGTGACCTTTGAACTATTCTTGAACACTGAGTAATTCTCCCATCGTGCATACTTACCCCTCTTTGATGCTTGTTAACCAGGTTTTCTGCTGCGTTTAAGGGATTTAATTGAAACAGTTCAGTTATCACTTTATGTAAGATATGAATTTTAAATAAAACTTTTAAAGTAGTACAATAAATACAGATTTACAACTAAAAGGAGTATATATATAAATATTTTCGGCTGATTTCCATATATCTCACGCCATGCAAACTTTGATGGCCTCATCTTGAATAAGAGCTTGAAAACATTACATAGAATGTAAGTAATTAAAAAGATTCTTCTTAACTTTGTCAAGTACAGTACAGAATGAAGATAATGTGATTGATGTAACTGGTCACATGTAATCATATTTTGGTTTTGGCAGGTAATAGATGGCATCGAAAACGAGATTGCGGCCTTATATGCAGCTTAACAGGCTGATACATGCGACACCTGACAGATGAAGGGAGCTGATGTTTTGGCAACCAAGGCTATATAACAGCAAGACACCTGACAGAGACTTCTAATAAAATTCAAAATGTTTGAAATGAACGATGGTAGCTTTTCGTTATGTGTTGTGTAAGCAGATAATGATGATAAATGACAGGAAACAACAACAACAACAACAACAACAACAACAACAACAACATAACTGAGTTATTAATAAGATCTCATTTTTGACTTGACATGAAGAATCGAAAGCTGGAGAAACGGAGCTTAAAATAGTTTACATTATTTCCTTATCACAACATTTTAAACCTTCATATTCGCACAAAGTCACACGTTGTAGTCGGTCAATAATTACCATACTCGTTCTGCTGTTAATTATATTAAAATGTAACTATTTTTACTCTTTTCCGTCGTGCCACGTAAAACTAAATTATTGATAAAAAGGCTGGAAACAAAATTAAAATGGCAATTTAATTAGAATTTATGGTACATTAAATGTATTAAATTGTTTAACACTTTACATTTTTTCCTACATTCTACCTCGGGCTTGATTTTAAACCAATTTCCTGTTTATCTACTTTGCGTCTCGCTTTAATACACGAAAACAAATGAAATATATTTCACAATTTCTCATTTGGCTGTTTATTGTCACCTGGTAAGACAGTTTAGGTTGCCTTTATTTAAAGGTTTATTAATGTCTTTGTAGGCTGAAAAATTTCTGACCTATAGACTTAATTATCTTCATATTTATTGGCTTGTTTAGACAGTCCTTATAGTTATGAAGCGATCGCGAGACTGAGTCAAGACAACATGAATTGTGGTGTGTGCGGTCAGTAGACAGGAGGACGAAGTAGATACATTAATTAGTAATTTACAAATAAATAAAGCATGAATCGACTTGTCAGAAAGGAAATCTCTGCGCCATAACAATTGTGAAAAAATACTGTGGACCCCAAATTGTATTAGTCTTCTGAATATTGTTTCTTATCACATAATCCCTTTTTTATATTCTGTGTGGTTCAGGTTTTATTCTCTTGTCTCATTAAAACTTTTGTTTTATGCAATAATGACTAAGGAGGCTCAACTCGTCTTTCAAAGCTGCTTGAGCGTTCGATACATTTCATTGACCACAGTAAATGTTGGGAGAAGGTTTTTGAGAAAAACAGTCATGCCATATCTCTTTAGCCGACCTTGTTGTAAAATAGTGGGGTTTGATTTTTAGTTTTGATACCTAGTTGTTTGTAGAAGGTTGATTTCTGACTAAGGGAGTAAACGACTTTAGTCTAAAGAGTTTCAAACGGTCGTTTGCAAAAAAATTCAAAAAATAAAACTTTTATGTGATTGGTATACAGCATAATGAGAGACACGTACAAGACACAAACAGGAAGTAAAGTACATTTAAGCAAATAAAACCAAAATTTTCGTAAACATAATTACTATAATTTCTTAGAGCAAAAAGTTAATTCCAGCGTCAAAGAACAAAAGAAAGAAAGACTACTGATGAACTTTTGTAAAATATTGAATAGCCGTCAGTTTTTTCTACATTCTTTAGCAGGTGTGTCTCTCAGTGTTTGTGTTTGTTTGAGAGATAGAGATAGTGAGAGAAAGACATTGTGTGTTGTTATTTATTCTTTCCTTCATTTTCTATTTGTATTTTTCTTCTTCCAATGAGTATTTAAAACATAACATTTTTATCGTTTCTTTGTACGCTACTTGAGAACGGGGATGGACGTCGTCATCATCATCATCATGGTCGTCGTCGTTGTCATTTAACTACTGTAAGAGTCACATTATATTAGCTTTAAAACCCTCACATGCACCAAAGATAGTGACATACAATAATAAGCGCCATGTGTGCGTCTAAAGACAAAGTCCGGCAACCAGCCACCTGCCACGACACGGCTTATTGTCTCCCCTGCCTGACGCCTGCGCACACAAATACACTAAAATACTACATCTGCTGCAGATCAATGCAAGTGAAAGATTCGTAAATCCATGGAACTGTGAAAATAAATAATAACACACAATTCTGCAAAATCCTTTGAAAACACGCGCAGATTATTTTTCCGTATAACATTCACCACGTTTTCTCATACTTCATGGGATAGTCTTGTGTTTATTGTTAGGCAAACACTCACCTGTCAAACTTATAGATTACAAGGCAGCAGATGTTTTCTTTATCACAAGCTTAGTCTTAGTTTTTTGGTTTGTTCCTCAGGAATCAAAGTGTAAATTCGGTCCCTCTATCTACTGACCGTACACACATCACAACCCACGTTTTCTTGGTTCTATTGAATTGCTTCTTCTCTAAACGATGAATACATTGTAAGCTAAAAAAAAATTTTTTCCTTATAGTCTAAGAGGAGGTATTGTGTCCATATATCTTAGTTTAACCAGGCTGTCTTTCATTCGTCATAGATTATTTTCTAGGTTAGATATCAATCTCTCCTACAGGCATCTTGGTTACTACCATGTTATTTTATATTGTAATCATTGACATCTTCGATTTATTCAAGTTTTAAGCTCATTTCTGTACGATTTTTATTTCGTGCACAAAAAAATTAATTATTGTTTTATTGTTTTTGTAAATCATATTCTCTCTCTCATACACACGGATTTATGGCTCATGAAGTGGTCAGGTGTTAGTAATAAGTAACTATTGCTGGCAGTTGGATTTTTTATTTTAATTTCTAGACATTTTTTATTTATCTTTTTATCAAGAAGCTGAATATATATTGTGCCATTCCATCTCCCTAATAAACACCAGAATATGATTTCTTAGAATTCCTTGCTCTATGTACTTCGTGAGGTAAGAACTTAGCTTTAAAGAATTTACGTTCTGTTTACCGTATACAGAATATATCTTTTCCTTTCTGTGGTTGTTTTTATAAAACAAAAACACATTTACCGGTAAAGACGTTAGCATTTGATTAAAGAACTTGTGTGCATATGTGTTTGTTTAGCAAGATATATACCTAAATATTTCTATTACAACTATTTTGTTAACTTCTGTTAATTATTTTATCTGGGTTTTGAATTTAAGACCGACACATATCAATACTCAATAGTTATATTAGGTCAATATTAAACCAGATATGATGTGCAATCACTGGCAGATTTCCTAATGAACATTGTCATTTTGTTTGATCTTCTAGCTACTGTACTTGGGTAAGAGCCAGTTATCTTAGGTTTTTATAGTATTGTAGACAATATAGTAGAACAGCTTTATGTGGCTTTCCAGCAGCAAGAAGTATAACAAAGTTGTCACATACATCTTTTTTAATTTTATGATAGTCCGGTGTTAGTAAATTTAAAATTTGTATTAAGTCATTGAAAGAGGTTAAAATATGTTGTAATCATACGAAGTTATGAATATTGTCAGTTAAACACACATGTTCACAAACCCTTTAATCAAATGTACTCCATAGGATCTCCTTTCTCTTCCCCTATCCCTCATCTGAAAGCCTGTCTGTTCTTTGAAGGTTGCCATTCAATTTTTTTCTGTCTTCTTTAAACATTATTCTGTGTACTCGTTTTGTCTGTCACAATAAAAAAATCTGTTTTTATAATATTGAGATTTCCTATTAATACAAAATACTTAGTCCTTTGCGTTTTGTGATGTTGTGTGGATATTTTAAACAGAAATAGCTCTGAAGGCTGGATTTCGCTTTTTTAAGTGTATAAAAAAAATTAAATGTCGAAAAACGCACGTGTGAACATTGTCACGCCACCAAGTCCTATTGCCAGCCTCACGAGATGTAAAGAGAAATTTGTTTATTATTATTATTATTATTATTATTATTATTATTATTATTATTATTATTATTATTATTATTATTATTATTATTATTATTATTATTATTATTATTATTATTATTATTATTATTATTATTATTATTATACCTGTGAGTGTTTCGTCAGCTACAAGGGTTCAGCAAGCCTGTATATCGCCTGCTAACTGCATTTAACTTTTAAGCATGTAAGGCTTAGCTATCTATCGTCACCTACATAATTATTTGCTTTTAAAACCAATGTTTTGAGCCTGTCTTTGATGGAGGGGAATGTATTATTATTATTATTCTCCTTTCACATGTGCTTTCACAGTACGTGATTGTGCCACTGAGAGAAAAAGCGTAAAAAAAATTCCTGAACACGTGTGATTTATGGTTCATGAAGCGGTCAAGTGTTGATGATAAACAATGCTTTAAAGCAGTTGTATTTGTTATGTCAACATCTAAACATTGGCTTATTCCTCTTTTTGTCAAGAGGTAGAGTATATATTTTGCTCTGCTTTTGCCTGGTAAACACTCGACTTCTTGGTTTTCCTTGCCTACCTTTGAATTGAGAGGTAAGAATTTATTCTTATATTAACATTAACTGTAAACGCTTTATTTATTTTGTGCATAAAAGAACTTTTGAACATTTAAATCTCTGTCATGGTGCTAATTTTCTCTTCACTACCTTTCTTACTGCTTATGATGACTTATTTGTCAAAAATGTCAAAAATGTCACAAAAAAGTAAAAACAAGACAAACGGGGTTTCTGCTCTGTGCAAGAGCTGATTGGTGATGCTGTAGGTTGACTGTAGCAAGAATACACTTTAGTAAATAATGACACCCACAAGTTCTAGAAAGTAGGTAGATTGTCATTCGAATGTGCAACATTACGACGAATTTTTTCTGTCTTTAAAATATCATGAGTAGCTGTTGGCGTACAACAGGGGAAACAATGAACAGTAGCATATGGCTTCTTGGAGGACTTGATCCTTAAATGAACACACGACAGGAATCGCATGTTATTATTAACTTGTTTCTTCTATGTATGGAAATCATCACCATCGTAATCGTCGTCGTAGTCGTTATTAAATTGGTGTGAGAAGTACATGATATTCACCTGTACAACCTCAGCATATACACATGCACCAAAGAAAATAACATACAATGTTGAGTTCCACGTGTGTACGTCTATGGATCAAGTCCGACAACTAGACACTTGACACGACACGGCTTATTGTCTCCCCTGCCTGACTCCTACACATACAAGCAAAGACACAGTGTGACTAGACCTGCTGCAGATCAATGCAAGTAAAAGATTCATAAATTCACTGAACTCTAAAAATAAATAACAAGACACATTGATTGAAAATTGATTGCCAGCAGGAGCAGATTATTTTGCAGAGAAAATTTAACCACATTCACCACGTTTTCTCATACATCATGGGATAGTCTTGTCTTTATTGTTAGGCAAACACTCACCTGTCAACCGTACTTACAGATTACAAGTCAGCAGAGGTTGTCCTTATCACAAGCTTCATCTTGATTTTTTGGTTTGTTCCTCAGGAATCAAAGTGTAAATTCGATCCCGCCATCTACTGACCGTACACACATCACAACCCACGTTCTCTTAACTCAGTTGGATTGTTTCTTCTTCAAACGGTAATAGAATGACAGATGAAAAAATTCTTTAAAAACCTTATTATATGCCTTATACAATAATCCTTATATATGGTGCACGCTTCTTGAGATTTCCTCAGATCATCTGAGGTACACCCCGTTATGGTTGTTGTCCAAGAAAAGTAATAAAAGCAAGACTTATAAAAAAGTTAACAATCCAAAAATATCAAGAGATAATGTGTAACATTTGTATTGACAGGGCGGACTAATCGGCAATTTCATCATGAAGGTTGTCATTCTCTCCTGTCTTCTAGCTGCAGTTCTTGGGTAAGAGCACATTTGTTTACGGCTTTTAGAGAATTCTAAACTAGTTATGAGTGACGATTAAAGATTGTAAAAAAAATTCGGTAAATATTCTTAGCCTCTTCCCTTTTTCAAATTAAAGCAGTAAAAATGTAATGAATAAGAGTAATTAAATCTCGGACAATACCTAGTAGCCCCCTACACACACACACAGAGGCACCAAAAGCACATCCTGTTAACATCCTTAACAAATGGACTAACATAAGACGACGACTAAATCATTTTATTTACTCTTTCAGGGTGGACTACGACGAAGATAAAGCAGGTTTTGACGCTAACGACCTAGACGGTGATGGGGTTGTACGGCCAGAGGAGCTGCTGACTTCCATCGAACAAAACGACCTAAACAGTAATCGTCATTATCATCATCATCATCATCGTCGTTGTTAGCGACGACAGCATACCGTTAATCCCTTTCTAATCGTTCGCATTCTAGTATCTCATTTTTCTTTACCAATTTTACTTATTAATTCCATTAAGGCTACCCACGAGGACTCTATATCACAAAATCTGTGTATGTAATTTACATTTTCAGGAACTTATATTTGGAATAAGAATAATAAAAAGGTTAAGGCTTATTAAGCACACGCTTCATTGTTGGAATTGTTTTCAAATTTTATTTGCAGACGACGGAATCATATCCATTGAAGAAATTGCAGCTACTCAGCTACCCGGGACTCCCGAGATTGTAATTCAGGGTACTTTCAACTACTACGACAAACTAGATGGCGCTGCTGACGGTGTCATCTCTCTGTCCGTTGCTCCTGTGCTGTTTCACATCTTCGACGCTAACGGTGAGTGTGACTGCTTTGACACAAAGAAATTAAAGGCCAGGAACAAAATGTATTTCCACCTCATACCTGCAGAATATCGTACCTAGGACACTTGAAGAAAAGATCTTTTGATAGTTGAACAATAACATTTGTGGTTTTGAATTTTATTTAGGGTTTTAAAATATGCACTTAGGTAAACCGTTTTAAAATATATCGAGTGCTTAATTTTAAAATCGTTTTATTTTGTGAGTTGTGAGCTTCACTTCTAAAACAACTGAATTGAAATTTCAGGTGACGGTGAAATCACACTTGATGAATGGTTTATTACTCTTCCACAGGTAATATCAGACCGACAGAGCGACCGACATACAGACACACTAACAGATACACACACACACACACACGCGCGTGCCGTATTTTAAGATGAATAACTGCCGCTGTTCATATATCCGACTATATGAATCGGGAAAGGAAGAAATTGCTTTTAAAGCCCTCACCTTCAATAACCATTATTGTCATCATCACTATCTTCATACTCTACCTTCGTCATCCTCGACGAATTCGTTCTTTTTCTTTTCTTTCTCTTCCTCCTCCTCCTCCTCCTCCTCCTCCTCCTCATCATCGTCATCATCATCATCATCATCATCAAACAAGCAGGTCGACCCGTAAACTGAACGTAAGGTATGGGGATTAAGGAGGAGTAAAGTCGCGAACTTTGTACTATTCTTGAGCACCTCTGAGTAATTCTCCCATCGTGCATACCTACCCCTCTTTGATGCTTGTTAACGAGGTTTTCTGCTGTGTTTAAGGGATTTAATTGAAACTATTCAGTTATCACTTCATGTACGATATGAATTTTAAATAAAAATATTACAATAAATAAATACAGATTTACAAGTAAAAGGAATATATATATATATTGTCGGCTTATTTCCATATATCTCACGCCAAGCAAACTTTGATGGCCTCATCGTGAGTAAGAGCTTGAAAACTTTACATATAAAGTAAATAATTAAAAAGATTCTTAACTTTGTCAAGTACAGTACAGAATGAAAATAATGCGACTGGTAACATGTCATCATATTTTGGTTTTGGCAGGTAAACGATGGCATCCAAAACGAGATTATGGCCTTATATGCAGCTTAACAGGCTGATACACCTGACAGAGGAAAGGAGCTGATGCTTCAGTAACTATGGCTATACAACAGCAAGACACCTGACAGAGACTTCTAATAAAATTCAAACAAATGAATGATGACGGCTTTTCGTTATGTGTTCTGTAAGAAGATAATTAAGAAAAGAACCCATAATAAGAGAGTCAACAACAACATAATTGAATTATTCAAAATATCCCTATTTGGACTTTCCGTGAATTGATAGTTTGAGAAATGATGCTTAAGAAATTTGCAATATTTGATTATCACAACATTTTCTACCGACACATTTACACAAATTCACAAATTGTAGTGGGTCAAAAAATAGCATACTCGTTATACTGTTATTTATATTGAAATATAACTATTTTAACACATTTAATGAGGAATAACTTATGTGACATGAGTCCGGTTAATTCCCATATAAAATCTTCAATTCGGTAGCAGAATCAGCTATCCTCATACCTTCTTTATTCTTTACATTGATGAAAATCTTTTCATGTTTCCAGAAGAATTTTTTTTGGTTTACAAAGTACTTACAGTTATGAAGCAATCGCGAGTCTGTGGAGTTATGACAACATGAGTTGTTGTGTCTGTATGTGCGTGCGGTCCATAGACAGGAAGGCGAAGTAGATATATTGATTAGTAATCAACAGATAAAATAATAAACAACCCACTTGTCAAAAAGAAAATCTCTGCTGCCATAACAATTGTGAAAGTAATGCGGACCACAAAATGCATTAATCTTCTGAGTATTGTTTCTTATCCCATAATCCTTTTTTATATTCTGTGTGCTTCAGGTTTTGTTCTCTTGTCTCATGGAAACTTTTGTTTCGTGCAATAATGGCTAAGGAGGCTCAACTCCTTCAGAGCAGCTTGTGTGTTAGACACAGCTCACTGACCACAGTAAATGTTGGCAGCATGTTTTTTTACTTCTTTTAATGAGTACTTAAAACATAACACTTTTATCGTTTTTTCTACTCTACGTAAGAACTGGGGTGGACATGGCCATCATCGTCGTCGTCGTCGTCGTTGTCGTCGGAATCATCGTCATCGTCGTCGTCGTCGTCGTCATTAAACTGCTTAAAGAGGCACATGATATTGGCTTCCACAAACTTAGTATATACACATGCATCAAAGAAAATAACATACAATATTGAGTTCCACGTCTAAGGATCAAGTTCGGCAACTAGACACTTGCCACGATACGGCTTATTGCCTCCCCTGCCTGACGCCTACACCTACAATAAAGCACATATCAATGACAGTGAGAAAAAAATCGTAAATTCACTGAAATGTAAAACTGTATACGTGGAATTATTGCTGGAAGGTTTATTGCTAGAAAAGGATTATTTTTCACATAATGTGATTGCTAACTCTCGCCACTTCTTTCCATCCATCATGAGATTGTCTTGTATTTATCGTTTAGCACCCCATCACCTGTCAGATTTACTTACAGTTTAAAGGGACTGTTGGTTTCCTTATGACAAGCTTAGTCTTAAGTTACAAATCTCTTACTCGCGAATCACAGTATATATTTCATCCTGCCATCTCTTTACACACACCACAACCCAAGTTCTCTTGGTCCCACTGACTTGCTTCTGCTTCAAACAGTAAGTACATCGTAAGATGTAAAAAATTTTATATGTTATGCAATACAGCTTACATTGCTTCAGCTTCTATTTTTTACAATTGAAAATTTTGAATATAAACTAACCCATGCAGACCAGTTGATGAGTAGATCATTCACGATTGAAACTAAAAGTAAACACAGTTTGTCATCTTGAATTAGACGATTTTCCAACGGTCTCGACTGAACAGCGATGAGTTGTACGGTCTACTGAAGTGCTGACTCGTCTTAAACCAAATATAAAAACTAGTATTCATCATCAGAATCAGTGTGACTAACCCTTTGTCACCTGACCTGGTATCTATTCAACACGTGCAATATGTTCTCACACGCCCATATGTCAAGCAGTTGTGGATAAACCCCGACTTTTTTATTTTCTGAATTGGTGCAGCGCAAAACCAAATTAAAATCTGTAATTGCTTCATGGTGAATTAATATGTTTAATCAATCAACTTCATTCTTGTGATTAAACAAGTATCCATAGAAACATTTCTTGAGATCATCTGAGGCACACATCTGAAGTTACAGTCCAAGAGGATGTGTTGTGGCTGTTTACCTTAGTCAAGACAGGTTGTCTTTAACTCGGACCAGATCTGTCTCTAGGTTGTACTTATACTAACATACAGGAGAAAGTACTTGTCATCCTGGTTATTACTATGTTCTTTTACACTGAAATCGTTAACATCTTCGATTTATTCAAAATTGTCAAACTCATCTCCATATGATGTTTTTGTCGTGCACAAAAATTTTTTTATAAATCATATTCTTTCTTTCCTTTCTGTGACCACCAACTAATATCCCTGGACTGCTGGCAGACTATTTTTGAGTTAACAGCTAAAACGAGGCATTAGACAAAAAAGCTTCCGGCTTAGTCACATTCTTTGTTTCGGCTCGCCGAGACTAACAGCGGATCACTAAGAGGCTAAGCGTTGGTCTTGGCAGACAGACAACAGTCCACCTGTAGACATCCTTACTGTGACTAGACCTGCTGCAGATCAATGCAAGTGAAAGATTTGTAAATTCACTGAACTGTGAAAATAATTAATCCTGGAAAATTGTTTGCCAGCACGCGTAGATTATTTCACAGTAAATCATTAACTGCGTTCACCGCGTTTTCTCATACATCATCGGATAGTCTTGTGTTTAATGTTCAAAGGTTTTCTTATCACAAGCTTAGTCTTGATTTATTTATTTATTTGTTCCTCGGGAATCAAAGTATATATTCGGTCCCGCTGTCTACTGACCGTACACACATCAAAACCAAAGTTCTCTTAATTCCATTAAATTGCTTCTTCTTCAAAGGGTAAATACATTGTAAGATAAACAAATTATGTAAAAACCTTATTATATGCCTTATATAATAAAGCTTATTTAAGATGCAAGCTTCTTGTATTCAACACGTGCAATGTGTTCTTTCACGCTCATATTTGCTTAATGCAAATTTGTTGTTGACAGGGCGGACTGATCGGCAATATTCATCATGAAGATTGTTATTTTTTCCTGTCTTCTAGCTGCGGTACTTGGGTAAGCGCCCATTTCCTTAAGGATTTTAAAGGATTGTAAACTTACGATAAAAATTAGTTTTGAGTGACTTTTTAAGATTTTTAAAGAAGCTCGGTAAATATACTCAGACTTTTCTCTGTTTCACAGCAATTAGTTGACAGCAATAAAGAAGTGTAATGAATAAAAGTACTCAAAAACATGGACAGACACCTAGCACCCCCTGCACACACAGGCACCGATAAGCACATCCTGTTAACACCCGTAACAAATGGATGCATGACTAACATAAGACGACGACTAAACCGTTTGATTTATTCTTTCAGGATGAACTACGACGAAGCTGAAGCAGGTTTTGACGCTACCGACCTAGACTCTGATGGGGTTGTACGGCCTGAGGAGATGTCGACTTTCATCGCAAAGACTGACACAAACAGTAATCGCCATTATCGTCATCATCGTCGTCGTCGATGACAGCATAGTCGTTAATCCCTTTTTAATCTTTCGCGTTTAATTATCTGAATTTTTTAACCAATTTTACTTACTATCTCTGTTAAGGCTACCGACAAGCGCTCTGTAGAACAGAAAACTGTGTACATAATTTACATTTTAAACATCTTATATTTGGAATAATAAAAAAAAAATGTTGATGCTTATTAGTCGGTCTGAGAATGAGTATTAATGCGTATTAAACTGAAGACATTTCTGAATTGTTTTCACAAATCTCTTTCGCAGACGACGGAAGCATATCCATTGAAGAGTATACAGCTACTCAGCTACCCGGGACACCCGAGCTTGTAATTCAGGGTAATTTCAACTACTACGACAAACTAGATGGCGCTGCTGACGGCGTGATCTCTCTGTCAATTGCTCCTGTGCTTTTTGACATCCTCGACCCTGACAGTAAGTAAAGACCTTTGACACCAGGAAATTAAAAGGCAAGAACAAAAAGTCTTTCCACCTCATACCTACAGAATAAAGTACACAGGACAATTAAAACTACGATCTTTTTATAGTTGAACAATAATATTTGCGTTTTTGGATTTCATGTAGTGTTTTCAAATATGCACTTAGCTAAGCCGTTTTAAAATATGTCGAGTGCTTAATTTTAAAATCGTTTTATTTTGTGAGTTCCACTTTTTAAAGAACTGAATTGAATTTTCAGATGACGGTGAAATCACTCTTGAAGATTGGTTTGCTGCTCTTCCACAGGTAATATCAGACAGACAGAAAGAAAGAAGGAAAAACACACAGACACACAGACAGATACACGTGCCGAATTTTAAGATAAACTACTACTGCTGCTATTGAGTAGTCATATCCGAATATACGAATCGGAGAAGGAAGAGGTTGCATTTACTACCCTCGTTGTCATAAAACGTAATTGTCATCATCACCATCATCCTCATGCTTTTTTTACCTTCCTCCTTCTCCAAGCATTCGTGCACCTTCTCCTCTCTGTCCTACTCTTTCTCCTACTACTAATCCTACTACTCCTCCTCCTCCTCCTCCTCCGCCACTTCCTCCACTTTATCATCATCATCATCATTAACTGGTACCGATCGGAACAAGCAGCTCCACCCCTACAAATCATCGTAAGAGATGGGGCACTCGATAACACAGCAGGAGTAAAGGCACGAACTTTGAACTTTCCTTGAACACCTTTGAGTGATTCTCCCATCGCAGTTAAAAAGATTCCTCTCAACTTTTTCAAGTACAGTACAGAATGTAAATAATCTGGTTGATGTAACTGGTCACAAGTAATCACATTTTGGTTTTGGCAGGTAAACGATGGCATCGAAAACGAGATTGTAGCCTTATATGCAGCTTAACAGGCTGATACATGCGACACCTGACAGATGAAGGGAGCTGATGTTGCAGCAACTAAGGCTATACAAAAGAAAGACACCGGACAGAGTTTCTAATAAAATTCAAAATGTTTGAAATGAACGATAGTGGCTTTTCGTTATGTGTTCTGTAAGCAGATATCGATGATAAGAACTTATAATAAGAGAGGTAGCAACAACATTTATGAATTATTAATAAAATCTCAGTTTTGACTTATCGTGAGGAATTGGTAGTTGAAGAAACGGGGCTTAAAAAATTTGCAATATTTCATTATCACAATATTTTATAACTACACATTTACACAAATTAACAAATTGTAGTGGTTCAATAATTACCATACTCGTTATACTGTTAATTAGATTGAAATATAACCTTTTTAACTCTTTTCCGTCGTGTTGTGCAAAACTCAATCATTTAGAAAAGGGTTGGATAAAATTTTTAAATGGCAATTTCATCAGAATTTATAATATATTGAATTATTAAATTGTTTAGCACTTTAAATTTTTTTTTTCATTAATTCTGTCGTAAGAATCTATTTTAATATCGACACTTTATCTGATTAACGTTGTTACAAAGATAAAAGAAAAATGTAGGTGTCTGACCATTAGGATATGTAAATTTATACAATTATAATTTCATGCCATGTTTGGTCAAAAGTGTTTACGTAGATAGAAAGTGCAGTCATTAAAATCCACACACACATTTAAAATGTTATTATACGAAAAAAAAAATTACAGTGTTTCTACTACTACTATACTTTATAGAAAAAAAAAATGACTTCCTCTGCCACCAAAAGAAAAATCAAGAGAGTTTTGCTTCTGGTGTTAAGAAGTCAGATGGAAAGACATAATATATTCTAATCAAAAAGCAAACATTCAAACATAAAAATTTTGCATCTTCAATTCCTGTAGTAGAATCAGCTATCCTCGTGCCTTCTTTATTCTTCACAGTGATGAAAATCTTTTCAAGTTTTCAGAAGATTTTTTTTCAGTTTACAAACTACTTACAGTGGAGTAAAAACAACTTGAGTTGTTGTGTGTGTGTGTGGTCAGTAGACAGGAAGGCGGAGTAGATATATTGATATATTGATTAGTAATCAACAGATAAATAAATAAACAACCCAGATGTCAAAAAGAAAATCACTGCTGGCATAACAATTGTGAAAGTAATACATACCACAAAATGCATTAATCTTCTGAGTATTGTTTCTTATCACATAATCCTTTTTTATATTCTGTGTGCTTCAGTTTTTGTTGTTCTGTCTCATTGAAGCTTTTGTTTTGTGCAATAATGACTAAGGAGTCTCAACTCCTTCAGAGCAGCTTGTGTGTTAGACACAGCTCATTGACCACAGTAAATGTTGGCAGCAAGTTTTTGAGATAAACTGTCATTCCGTATTTCTTCAGTTGACCCTGTTGTAAAATCATTTGTTTTTGTTTGAAGTAAATGTTTTGATGCCTATTGGTTTGTTAGAATGTCGATTTCTGACTAAGGGAGTAAACGACTTCAGTCTGCACAGTGTCGAAAGGTCGTTAGAAAAACATTGCAACAAATATAACTTTTACTTGCAGAGAATACAGCGTGAAGGGAGATATAAAAGACACAACACACAAAATTGAACTACCTCTTTAAATTGAAGTCAAGTACATTTACGCGAAAAAAAAAAACCCAAAACAGATTTTTCATTAGTGCGAAAAGTTAATTCCAGCGTTTAATAACAAATGTAAGCCAGACTATTGTTGAACTTCGGTGAAAAATGATTATTTTTGAACAACCGTCAGCTTTTTTTCATTTCTTTACTTATAAAGAGGTGTGTCTTTCTATGTTTGTGTATTTTTGTGAGAGATAGAGAGAGATACGGAGGAAAGACAGGGTTTGTGTTGTTTTTGTTGTTGCTGTTGTTTCTTTATTTCATTTTTCTATTTTTGTTTTACTTCTTTTAATGAGTACTTAAAACATAACACTTTTATCCTTTCTTTCTACGCTACGTAAGAACTGGGGTGGACATGGCCATCATCATCGTCGTGGTCGTCGCTGTCGTCGGAATCATCGTCATCGTCATCGTCGTCATTAAACTGCTTTAAAAAGAACATGATATTGGTATATTAGATACAACCTTGGTATATACACATGCATCAAAGAAAATAACATACAATACTGAGTTCCACGTCTAAGGATCAAGTTCGGCAACTAGACACTTGCCACGACACTGCTTATTGCCTCCCCTGCCTGACGCCTACACTCACAATAAAGCACATATCAATGACAGTGAAAAACAATCGTAAATTCACTGAAATGTAAAACTGAATACGTGGAATTATTGCTGGAAGGTTTATTGCTAGAAAAGAATTATTTTTCACATAATGTGATTACTAATTCTCGCCACTTCTTTCCATCCGTCATGAGATTGTCTTGTATTTATCGTTGAGCACCCCATCACCTGTCAGATTTACTTACAGTTTAAAGGAACTGTTGGTTTCCTTATGACAAGCTTAGTCTTAAGTTACAAATCTCTTATTGACGAATCACAGTATATATTTGGCCCTGCCATTTACTGACCACACACACCACAACCCAAGTTCTCTTGGTTCAACTGAATTGCTTCTACTTCAAACAGTAAGTAAATTAGAGTTAAACGGTAAATACATTTTAAAATAAAAAAATCTAAAAACCTTATTATATGACTTATACAGTAAAGCTTATTTAAGGTGCAAGCTTCTAGTATTCAACAAGTGCAATGTGTTCTCTCACGTACATATTTCCGTAATGCAGTTGTCCACCCTTTGAACTTACAAACCGATATTATCATGTTGGCCAATTAATACCTATGACCTGTATTAAAGTAACAGAGATTATAGCACACTGTAAAACTATTTGTCTTTTATTATTTTAAAACTTTCTCATGAACAAATAACTCAGCATCGTGTCGTTCACAATTTCGGTACGAGAGTAACAGAAAAATTTTTTGCTTTTATGAACAAAACGAAAACTTTGTAAAATGGATGCACACATAAAACAGTTGAAAGCAATATTTCTGTCACACCAAATTAACTTGTACAATACATCAGCTTCGGTCTCTGACTAAACAAGTTTCCCAAGAACGATTTTTTTGAGATCATTGTAAGGACATGCAGCTGGTGTTAAAGTCTAAGGGAAGTAATCCAACGAAGGCTAATAAAAAAACAAGTTAACAATTCAAAAAAAATTAGAGGTCCTGTGTAATTTTTGTTATTTACAGGGTGGACTGATCAGCAAATTTCATCATGAAGGTTCTTATTCTTTCCTGTCTTCTAGCTGTGGCACTGGGGTAAGCGTCCAATTCCTTAAGGATTTTAGAGAATTCTAAACTTAATAAAAAAATTAGTTGTGAGTGACACTTGAAGATTTTTAAAGAAACTCAGTGAATATACTCCAACTTTTCCCTATTTCGCAGAAAGTAGTTTACATCAATAAAGAAGTGTAATGAATAAAAGTACTTAAAATCTTGGACAGATATCTAGCATCCACCGATACACGCACACACACACACACAGACAGGCACCAAAAGCCAGTTAACATCCTTAAGAAATGGATGCATGACTCACATGACATAAAACCGTTTGATTTATTATTTTAGGATGGACTACGACGAAGCTAAAAGAGGTTTTGACTCTCTCGACCTAAACGGTGATGGGGTTGTACTGCCAGAGGAGTGGTTGACTGCCCGCGCAAAGATTGACGCAAACAGTAAACGGCATTATCATCATCGTCGTCGTCATCATCGTCATCGTCGTCAGCGATGACAGCATAGCCGTTAATCCCTTTCTAATCTTCCGAGTTTAATTATCTTTTTTTTTTTTTTTTTTTACCAATTTTACTTATTATCTCCCTTAACGCTACCAACAAGCTCTCTAAAGCACAGAAAACTGTGTACATAATTTACATATTAAACATCTTATATTTAGAATAACAATTGAAAAAAATGTTGATGCTCATTAAGCCGGTTTGCGAATGTTTATTAAACTGAAGAGATGTGTGAATTGTTTTCACAAATCTCTTTTTCAGACGACGGAAACTTAACCGTTGAAGAGTATACAGCTCTTCATCAACCCGGGACACCCGAGATTGTAATCCAGGGTAATTTCAACTACTACGACAAACTAGATGGCGCTGATGACGGCGTCATCTCTCTTTCACTTTTTCCTGTGCTTTTTGACATCCTCGACGCTGACAGTAAGTAAACAACTTGGACACCAGGACATTAAAGGGCAGGAATAAAAGGTATCTCCAGCTCATACCTACACTAGATCGTACAAAAGACTCTTGAAAAGTCCTTTTTTATCGTTGAACAATAACATTTATGGTTTGAACTTTCATTTAGTGTTTTTAAGATTGCATGTAGCTAAGGCGGTTAAAATATGTTAAGTTCTTATATTTAAAGTCGTTTATGTTGTGAGTTCCACTTTTTAAAAAAAAGGTAAATTGAATTTTCAGATGACGGTGAAATCACACTTGGAGAATGGTTTAAGACTCTTCCACAGGTAATATCAGACAGACAGACAGACAGACAGACGTGCTGAATTTTAAGATAAACTACTGCCGCTGTTGAATAGTCATATCCGAATATATGAATCCGTGTAAGCCGAGATTGCCATCATCCCCTTTATCCTCATGCTTTTTACTTTCCTCCTCCTCCACGAATTCGTGCTCCTTCTCTTCTTTTTCCGATTTCTCCTCCTTTTCCTCCTCCTCCTCCTCATCATCATCAGAAGCACCAGCAGTATCATCATCAGCATCATCATCATAATCATCATCCTGAACTGGTACCGATCGAAACAAATCATCGTAAGGGATGGGGGACTCGATAACACAGCAGGAGTAAAAGACCGAACTTTGAACTTCGTACATACTTCTCTTTAATGCTTTTCAACCAGGTTTTTTGCTGTTTTTAAGGAATTCAATTGAAATGTGCTGGTTATCACTTGATTTACGATATGAATTTCAAATAAGACTTTTAAAATATGAAAATAAATTACTTACAAGTAAAAGGAGTGCGCATATATATATATATCAATATTGTCTGCTCATTTCCCCATGTCTTAATCCAATATATCCTTAATTATTCGAATCATACGATGTGATTGCCTGATTTTTAAAAGAGCAACTTGTTTTAAAGGTACTTAAAAAAATATCATACAGTTTACACGATTCCTCTAATTGCACGTGTATCGCAATGTTAGTCGGCTCGTTGATGGGTAGCCATGAAACTTTGAAGACAGCATCGTGAATCAGAGCATAAAAACATTACATGTAATGTAAGTAGTTAAAAATATTTCTCTCAACTTTGTCAAGTACAGTACAGAATGTAAATAATCTGATTGATTTAACTGGTCACATTTAATTATATTTTGGTCTTGGCAGGTAAACGATGACATCCAAAACGAGATTATGGCCTTATATGCAGCTTAACAGGCTGATACATCCGACACCTGACAGATGAACGAAGTTGGTGTTTTAGCAACCAAGGCTATATAACAGCAAGACACCTGACAGAGAATTCTAATAAAATTCAAAATGCTTGAAATGAACTATGCTAGCTTTTCGTTATGTGTTCTGTAAGCAGATATTGATGATAAGAACTTATAATAAGAGAAGTAAAAAAAAAAATAATAATTCAATTATTAATAAGATCCCTGTTTTGACTTGACGTTAAAAATTGACGGTTAGAGAAAGTAAGCTTACAAAAGTTTACAATATTTCTTTACCACCACATTTTATGCCTACATGTTCATACAAAGTCACACGTTGTAGAGGTTTAATAATTACCGTTTGATTACTGATGAATTAAGCTGTTAAGAAAATGTGACCAAAATACAAATATTTGTTGCCGTCATCAATGTACTGTTGTTTGCTGCACTCTTCCGACAAGAAAACAATGAATCCTAAACTGCAATCATCATAGTCGTTATACTTATAATTGGATTGAAATATAACTATGTTAAACTCCGCCTGGAAAACCCCAGAGTAACCTGCCGGTCCCAAGCTCGGATGAAGGAGAAGGATTTGGCGTGGGGCTAGCAACACCAAACTGTAAAACAACCCTTGCTCTAGAAATCGCTAATACAGCACAAGGACGAGAGCCTTAACGGGAAGATCCCTCTTCGAAGGGGCTTATGACTCGTGTTAGTAAATCCCTCGAGAAGCCAGCTCGCCGACCCATCTTCTCACGGCCAAGGCAAAAACCAAGATACGAACCTAGAACATTAGAACTCTATACGAGAGAGGTAAACCAGTTCAGGTATCAAAGGTAATAAAGAACTATGACATTTATCTCCTCGACCTGTGCGAGACAATGTGCAACGGCCAGACTAGATTTTAGTAAGGGGAGACTATCATTTACTCTGGACATGAAGACCCTGACCATGACCACACACAAGGAGTAGCAGTACTGATGACACCAAGAGCACTATTAACATGGGAACCAGTTTCTGTGTCGACTGTCGATCTAATCGTCTTTGTATCGATGTGATTGTTCGTATGTGTTTGCACCTGGCCAGCATTTTTATAATTTTCATATTTTGTCAGTAATTAATCAAGGTAAATCAAACGGGGAGTAACAAGAACTAAACTAAAATAAATCAAATCGTCATGTTGTTGTCACTGGGTACGAACATAAACCCAAAGTAGAGAAAGGCGTTGAAAAACCAAAATGTTGTGACCATCCCTAGTACTACCTGACTGGTGTATGTTTAATAAAACTTCTCAATTTCTACCTCCATTTTTGTGTTCTGTTCTCTTATGTTTTTCATAAGGAATGCAGAGGTTTGGAAACTTAACATGAGCCAAGAGATAGTATAGAAGAACAGTTTGATGAAGAAGTAAAACAAACGCCACGTTTAATACATCTAGATGTTTGGTTTTTTTTCTGTTAGCTTTCTACAGCTTGTTTGGTACTCTCTCCTCTTGCTGCCGTAAGATGACTTATCTTTTCTTCACTAAGATGTTTATCTCACGAACAATAGCAACGTCAACCGCCACGTAGCGTCAGAGCGTCACGTGATACACACCGTCACGCCGTCTCGATACAAACTGAAGGAAAAATCTGTTATTCAGCAGTAGTTGTTACCAGAAATCGCACACTGTGTAACCGTCTTCAACATTTGTGAAGGTAGGCAGTGTGCCTGTGTGTTGTTCCAGTATGTGTTTGTGTAAATGGATGGGCAGGTACAAATGATGAATAATGTCTTATAAATTTAGAAATATCTTGATAATTCATCGACAACCGTTAAGCGTTAAAAATATCATTTAAGTATTTATTTTTCGATGATAATTATTACCATTAAGTGTATAAGAATAATTTGTATAAAACATCAGCTTCAGTCTCCTTGACTAAACAAGTTTCCCAAGAAAGATTTCTTGAGATCCTCTTAGGGGCATGCCGCTGATGTTAAAGTCTAAGAGAAGTAATCGAACCAAGACTAACAAAAAAGTTAGCAATCCAAAACTATCAGAGATAATGTGTATTTTTTGTTGTTTACAGGGCGGACTGATCTGCAAATTTCATCATGAAGGTTCTTATTCTTTCCTGTCTTCTAGCTGTGGCACTGGGGTAAGCGTCCATTTCCTGAAAGCTTTTAAAGGGTTCTAAACTTAAAAAAAAAAATTAGTTATGAGCGACTCTTGAAGATTTTTAAAGAAACTCAGTAAATATCCCCAGGCGCTTTCCTATTTCGCAGCAAGTAGTTGACAGAATTAAAGAAGTGTAATGAATAAAAGTACTTAAAAACTTGTACATATACCTAGCACCCCTCCTACACACACACACACACACACACACACACACACACGTACAAACACACACACACTCAGGCACCAAAAGCCAGTTAACATCCGTAACAAATGGATGCATGACTCACATTACATAAAACCGTCTGATTTCTTCTTTTAGGATAGACTACGACGGAGTTAAAAAAAGTTTTAAAGCTACCGACATCGAACCATGATGGTATTATACGCCAGATGAGATATCGACTCTTCACAAAGACTGACGCAAACAGTAATCGTATTATTATCATCTTCGTCGTCGGCGTCAGCTATGACGGCATAACACTTTCGAATCTTCCGCTTTTATTTATCTGATGTTTTTAACCAGTTTTTACTCATTTACTCCGTTAAGGCTACCGACAAGCTCTCGAAAGCACAGAAACCTGTGTACATAATTTACATTTTACACATCTTATATTTAGAATAAAAATTTTAAAAAAATGTTGATGCTCATTAAGCCGGTCTGCGAATGTTTATTAAACTGAAGTGATGTTTGAATTGTTTTCACAAATCTCTTTCTCAGACGACGGAAACATAACCGCTGAAGAGTTTACAGCTCTTCATCAACCCGGGACACCCGAGGTAAACCAGGGTTATTTCAACTACTACGACAAACTAGATGGCGCTGCTGACGGTGTGATCTCTATGGCAGTTGCTCAACTGCTTTTTGACGTCTTCGACGCTGGCAGTAAGCAAACAACTTTGACACCAGCCCCTACCTGCACTGGATCGTACAAAGGACTCTTGACAAGTCCTTTTTTTATCGTTGAACAATAACATTTGTGGTTTTAAATTTCATTTATTGTTTTTAAATATGTATGTAGCTAAGGCGGTTAAAAAAGGTTGAGTGCTTGATTTTAAACTCGTTTATGTTGTGAGTTCCACTTTTTAAACAACTGAATTGAATTTTCAGATGATGGTGAAATCACACTTGAAGATTGGTTAGCGGCTCTTACACAGGTAATATCACACAGACAGACAGACAGACACACACACAAAGACACACAGACACACAGACACACAGACAGACATATGCACGTGCTGAATTTTAAGATAACCTACTACTGCTTCTGTTGAGTAGTCATATCCGAATATATCCTCGTTGATGGGTAGCCAAGCAAACTTTGAATGCACCATCGGGAATGAGAGCAAGAAAACATTACATATAATGTTAGTAGTTAAAAAGATTCCTCTCAACTTTGTCAGGTACAGTATGGAATGAGAACAATGTGATTTATGCAACTGGTCACACCTAATCCTGTTTTCGTCTTGGCAGCTAAAAGATGACATCCAAAACGAGATTTTGGCTTCATATGCTGATTAACAGGCTGATACATCCGACACCTGACAGATGAAGGGAGATGATGTTTCAGCAACCAATGCTATATAACAGCATGACACCGGACAGAGAATTCTAATAAAATTCACAATGTTTGCAATGAACGATGATGGCTTTTGGTTATGTGTTCTGTGAGCAGATATTGATGATAAGTACTCATAATAAGAGAGGTAACAATAAAAACATTTTTGAACTATTGAGGAATTGGCTATGTGGAGAAACGGAGCTAAAAAAAATTTGCAATATTTCATTTTTACAAGGACGGTTGGGCGTAGGGCAAGCAACCTCCCCTTGTAAAACAACCCCTTGTATAGAAACAGCAACATATTCTCACGGACAAGTCAAAAACCAGGATAGGTACCTGGAACATCCAAACCCTGTACGAAAAAGGGAAATCAGCTCAGGTAGCCCAGGAAATGAAGAACTATGTCATCAAGCTCTTTAGCATGTGTGATACCAGATGGATTGGTGGTTATGACAGTGAAGATGTGAATGGTAATTAATATTATCATCGTCATCATCCATTATCTGCTATATTATAATATTGAAATCTTTGATTTTTCAAAAGTTCCACTCGTATATCCGTACGATCTTTAAGTCGTGCACACAAACAAAATGTGATTTTAAAAAATCATATTCTTTCTTTCTTGGTCTCGCTCGTTCTTTTTCTGTCTATCACACCCACACAAGTAGTATAGGCATGTTGTTTTCACCCCCTATTTGGGGAGCGGTTTTGGGGAGCCGTGACGTCACACCCGCCGGAAGTCGCACGGGGCCGGCCATCTTGCCGGAAGTGGCATGGAGACGGCATTTTGATGAGGTCATATCCGTGGGCCCATCCTGTCGGACCATCTTGCCGGAAGTCGCATGGGTGCGTCCATCTTGATGAGGTCCATATCCGTGCGGCCATCTTGTCCGGCATCTTGCCGGAAGGTGGCATGGGTGGATCTTGATGAGGTCACGAGCGTGGCGGCCATTTTGTCATACCCCCTCATCTTGTCATACCGAGTGATGGTTGTTTTTGTATTTGTGGAAAAATGTATTGAAAGAGCCCATTTCGTCAAAGCTTAGAAAAGTATAACTTTAATAAACTTTGTCCACCAGTCGCCACGAGAGGCAGGGCTTTTGTTTGACTGGCAAAATGTGTTTGACGCACAAAAGACAAGAAAAACTTTTATCAGCTTTGAAGATATGCAGTCTAAACGGAGCAGCAGTCTCAAATATCCAACGGTACGGTAGTCACCCCATCGGCAAGGACTTTCGCTTGATGTACAGAGAGGAAAGGAGTTGCGGTGTTGTTGGTAGGTTAAACATAGATTTACATCTGTTTTGAAACCGGTGTTGCATCCACGCTGGCTTGCTGTGTCTGTAAAACCTGTTTGAAATGGCTGTGGTCAAGTTGATTTTGGTATTTGTTTAGCCCTTGGTGCTGAGTTTTTTGCGTGTCACCGAACACAAATGTAAGTTTTTGCAGAGAGCTACGATGCCATCGCCTGTGTACTCTGTTTTAAACAGCCCGGTGTGCGTTTGTCGTCGCGAGCGCGTTGGAGACAGGCAGGACAGGCAGAGGGGTCCCAGGGTTTGTGGTTTGTTTTTGCTGTGCACAAAGTCTCGGTGATGTTGGTTCGCATGCTTGTCCCGGAACCATTGCGTGTATTCTTGAAAAAACTGTTGTTGCAATTCAGGACGGACGGCATCTTCGAAGCGAGGTGCCGCAAAGCCATGTACAGCGAGTCCGTGTCCATCTCGCACAGCTGAAAGTTGCTGCGGTCTACGTACTTGTCCACGCAGTCGTAATAAAACTGAAGCATTCTCAGTTTGGCGTACTGGTAGACGAAATAGCCAATTTGCAAGGGAGGCCCCAGTTGATGTTCTTTTGGCATCTCTCTCGTACAAGTCTCCGTCAGTTCCGTCAGTTTTTGAAAGCGACTGTCGTTTATCAGTTTTTTCACAGTCAGAGTCACCGACGTAGTAAATGTCGCAGTGCCTGGCGATGTTGGTGAGCGTCTTGCCGTAAGCACTGTTGCCTAGCAGTTTGAACGTTTCGCTCAGAATGTTTTTGGACGGATCGGTCCTCTCCTTGGCGTCGCGCGCTGGTGACCCATGTCGCCAAAGGCTTAAAGCAAGGTTTGGTGGTATTCTATCACAGGTAAACGGCGTGACTATGAGACATTTTCAAGATACATTTAACAAAGGAGTCGCTAGTAACTTTGTTCGACATAGCTGCCGATGAGCGTTTTTGTGGAACCGGTCAACAGTTTATATTTTTCCGCGTACGCTCGCATGAAAGGACCAATGTCGGAGGCGCGTGACATGAATGTTTTTGAAGATGGGCGTCATCTCGCTAAACCGCTCACGCAACGCCTAGGGGACGTGAAGATCGCACTGCACCAGGCCAAACAGCGTTTCGTCTTTCACGCGGCTAAAATGTCGTTTTCGGTGGGATATCGTTGGAACTGTAGGAGGGGAGCTTTTTACAGCGTATAACGTGGAGATTTGGGGGTTGGTCTTTTTTTGTCTTTCTCATTTGCACTCCAACATTATTTGCACGCAACACGACGAACGTTTGTAAGTAGCGGTGATCTCGCGCGTTTTTTCCCGCAACTCGACGAGTGGCTTTTTTGTTAAACGGGTTGATGACGCGACCGCGCGTGAGGGAGCGTTTTCGTGTCCGTGAAAAAGACAGCCGTGAAACTGATTAGACGGTCTGCGTTTCGAATGCACCATCGACGCGAATTCGCCTTTTTCCTAATGTTTTTCTTTTGAATTAAATTTATGTCGAATGTGAATGTTTTACAAAACATGACCACTCTAACCATCGCGACTCTTTTTGACCGTACGTCTTTTTTTCCCCTTGAAAATTATTTTCTTTTTTACGGATGATGGTGTTCGTCGGCATGTTTTTGGACATAAGGCCCAGAGATACAAGGCGTTGGCATCGGAAGCCTCTATGCTTTGTACGGGTTTGCTGATGTCGTTGCGAATAACGTGTGAGATTTTTCGTGATGGCGTGAAAAATGATGGATGGGACCGCCTGTGATGTTGTCGCGAAGCAGCGAGTGGATGTCTTTCGTTTTGTCATCGAAAGAGAAAGTAGACGTCGGAGGCAGAGTTTTGAAGAGATAGCGCAGTGTGATGCCGGGAGCCGAAATAGTGTCTTTCACCATGTCTACACCGGAGAGTAGCATAGAACGTGATCTGGTTGTCGAGCGCTTGCAGAAAAGGCACAACGTCGAGTTGTTGTACACATCAGAAAATCTCGCATCGACGTCATGTTGCGAGTCTCCAGACTGTTGACAGTAGGCGTACTGCTCGTTCTGTGATGTTTCCTGTTTGAGTGTCGAATAAAACGCGCGTGGGGACGGGAGTTGCTGTTCTTGTAGTGTGTCGAGAGAGGTGACGTATTCGTAGGGGAAGAACCTTTTTGCTCTGTGACGTTGTAGGCAGCCAAGTACTTTGCGTAACTAAATCCCGGCGCGAGAAATTGACGGACGTCTAGAAATTTCAGCTTTTGGGTGCAAAATGCACAAAATGCGTTGTGACGCTTCACCACAAACTTGAATGGGTGTTTTTGTCTCGTCCAACATCGTATCGTCTGCTCTTTTTCGCAAAGGACAAACCGGCGAACGAGGTAGGGTTTGATGACGTTGATGTCATATTTTCCCCGAGTTAAACCTATGACGGTAGTTGACGCAAGTAGTCGTCGAATCGGCTCTGAGGGCGGCGGGTGGGAATTTGAATACTATCAGGGCGAGTTGTTTTGTTGTTGATCGACAGCATCTAGCTCTGTAAGCACGTCACTAAATCGCTCACATAATAAAAGATAAGACCGGTCCGAAATTTTTTCTAGATGATCGACCATGCGATGATCAAGTTTGAGAGTCGCCGTCGCTGGACGAAACAAACCGGCGATTCAAATCTGGAACGTTACTGGCTACCGACACGGACAAGGGAACGTGTTGTGCTGTGTACCGCGTGTTGTTGCTGTGGGGTTGGGGAACTAGAGCGATCAAAATAACTTCAAAATCGAATGTGGCCCTATATCGGAAAACAAACGACGTATCGACCGAAAACCCGTGCGATTGTAAACTTTTCCAGGACGGAGGGTGTACCCTGATAGACCCGCCTTGATACTCTTTTACCTTATCCCCTGACATTTTGTCTTTTCGTGTCGCTCCATCATCCAATTTTTTTTCCAAAGTTTTTCCGCACTTGGGACATTGAACGCGTGTGTGAGCTTGTCGATGTCGATGATAGTGGCATGAAATGTTGCTTGTATGTAAAAAGACGGAGAACGTCTGTATACTTGTACGCGCTACCGCTGGAGGGGGACGAGAACGGGAGGAGACTGACTGGCTCATCAAACTGAAAACATCGATATTTACTTTAAATTTATCTTCTAAACTCGGCAGATCTAGCAGGGTCACTCCTGGAAAGTCAGAAAAAGAAAGCAGACCGAGACCATTGGTTGAACAGTCTCGCGCAGGGATCTGTAACGATGTGCGTTGGGCGCCACGCGTGTAATGCGAGGGCTCTAAAAAAACAAAGATTGTCAACGGTACGCCTGTCTGTTGTGTTCGTCTGTTTGAAGTGTATGCAGGCTTTTGTTATTTTGTATGTATTCGGGTAAAGCATCATCTGTACAACAACCGATAGGAAAGTCGGCGATGGGGTTTGACATAAAAGGAGGTGGACATGATGGCCTCCACGCCACCTTACTGTCGGGACGTTCGTTTTGGCGTGCTCCAACGCGTCGTGGTCTTGAACTTGATTTACAAAGTCCAAAAATCTTGTTTGTTAGAAATCAGACGTGGGCTTTTTAGTGCTCTGTGGTTGTTGGCCGAGGCATGAAAAAACGATAACTCATTTGAAGTTTTATTTTTTAACAAAAAGGAGTGGGAAAAATTAATTTTAAAACGCTTCTTCTGAGAATCAAAAAGATCCACGAGACGTTGTCTCCATAGGGGAGTGGCATTGGGAGCCCAAAAAAACGTAAACACCGACTGATGTTTTCCGTACCGTTTATGGTTTTGACTTGCGCTCCAGTTTTTGCGATATACTTCTTCAACATCAGGTGATAACTGTGATAAAAGCTCATCTTCTTCTAACCGACCCTGCGCCTGGGTTTTTTTGCTTTTTAGGTGGTGGAGGCGGAGGAGGAGGAGCCGTCAAAGTAGCGCGAAGGTGCCACTGGGGTTGAGTAGATGATCCTTTCGCAGCATGGCGCCCAAGATGTTCTTTGCGTGAAAAGGTTCGATAACACAAGAACAAGGAAAACCTTTTACCCTTTTCGTGTATCGCTTTGACATGACGATTCAGGTTCTTGACCACCGTAAATTTTAAACCGCACATACGCGAAATCTGAAAACAAACAAACAAACAAACAAACAAAAAAGCGTGATGCATACTCATTTTTTTAAAATATTTAGAAAAAAAAACATTTAGTCGTCACTTACGATTTTCATGGTGGCTGAGAGAGAGAGAGACAGGTTTAAATATAACGTAGCTTTGCTTCTCGAATGAATGGATCGAGACAGTCTAAGGACTAAAAGGATGCTGAAGGCGCGCTGATTGGTGGTTCGCCAAGGCATGCTTTTATATGCGTTGTGACTGACATGGTAAAAAGCTGAATGACAGATGAGTGCCAGAGGGGACATCATAACAGCTCATCACAGTTGATCCTTAGTGCGGTAATTAACGTGTCATCTGGATTACAGCATAGCGTCGGTTCACGCGTCACTGACCTACATTAATTTTACAGAGGTGAACGTCGCTAGTGCCAGCGTGGTACATTCCTCACCCCCAACCACTCCTCGTTTTACACCTACCACGTGTAGTTTTCCCAGAAGAGTTGTGAGGACTAGTGTTGGTTAGGAGTGAGCCATTAAAAAAAAAAAGGGTGGTCGGGTATATAAACAGATTTTTGCAACTATGATTAAACAAGACAGTTCTAAACTAAAAGCGTCCTCACAACTCTCTTGGGAAAATACACGTGTGTAGTGTGTAAAACGAGGAGTGGTTGGGGGTGAGGAATGGTACCACGCTGGCACTAGCGGACGTTCACCTCTGTAAAATTAATGTAGGTCAGTGACGGTGACAGACCGCTGATGCTACCCAGATGACACGTTAATTACCGCCACTAAGATCAACTGTGATGAGCTGTATGATGTCCCCTCTGGCACTCATCTGTCATTCAGCTTTTTACCATGTCAGTCACAACGCATATAAAGCTGCCTTTGGCGAACCACCAATCAGCGCGCCTTCAGCATCCTTTTAGTCCCTTAGACTGTCTCGATCCATTCATTCGAGAAGCAAAGCACGTTTATTTAACACCTGTCTCTCTCTCTCTCAGCCACCATGAAAATCGTAAGTTGACGACTAAATGTTTTTTTTCTAAATATTTTAAAAAATGAGTATGCATCACGGCTTTTTTGTTTGTTTGTTTGTTTGTTTGTTTTCAGATTTGCCGTATGTGCGGTTTAAAATTTACGGTGGTCAAGAACCTGAATCGTCATGTCAAAGCGATACACGAAAAGGTAAAAGGTTTTCCTTGTTCTTTGTGTTATCGAACCTTTTCACGCAAAGAACATCTTGGCCGCCATGTGCGAAAGGATCATCTACCTCAACCAGTGGCACCTTCGGCTACTTTGACGGCTCCTCCTCCTCCGCCTCCACCACCTAAAAAGCAAAAAACCCAGGCGCAGGGTCGGTTAGAAGAAGATGAGCTTTTATCACAGTTATCACCTGATGTTGAAGAAGTATATCGCAAAAACTGGAGCGCAGTCAAAACCCATAAACGGTACGGAAAACATCAGTCGGTGTTTACGTTTTTTTGGGCTCCCAATGCCACTCCCCTATGGAGACAACGTCTCGTGGATCTTTTTGATTCTCAGAAGAAGCGTTTTAAAATTAATTTTTCCCACTCCTTTTTGTTAAAAAATAAAACTTCAAATGAGTTATCGTTTTTTCATGCCTCGGCCAACAACCACAGAGCACTAAAAAGCCCCCGTCTGATTTCTAACAAACAAGATTTTTTGGACTTTGTAAATCAAGTTCAAGACCACGACGCGTTGGAGCACGCCCAAAACGAACGTCCCGACAGTAAGGTGGCGGTGGAGGCCATCATGTCCACCTCCTTTTATGTCAACCCCATCGCCGACTTTCCTATCGGTTGTTGTACAGATGATGCTTTACCCGAATACATACAAAATAACAAAAGCCTGCATACACTTCAAACAGACGAACACAACAGACAGGCGTACCGTGACAATCTTTGTTTTTTTAGAGCCCTCGCATTACACCGTGGCGCCAACGCACACTCGTTACAGATCCCTGCGCGAGAACTGTTCAACCAATGGTCCGCGTCTGCTTCTTTTTCTGACTTTCCAGGAGTGACCCTGCTAGATCTGCCGAGTTTAGAAGATAAATTTAAAGTAAATATCGATGTTTTTCAGTTTGATGAGAGTCAGTCTCCTCCCATTCTCGTCCCCCTCCAGCGGAGCGCGTACAAGTATACAGACGTTCTCCGTCTTTTACATTACAAGCAACATTTCATGCACATCATCGACATCGACAAGCTCACACACGCGTTTCAATGTCCCAAGTGCGGAAAACTTTGGAAAAAAAATTGGATGATGGAGCGACACGAAAAGACATGTCAGGGGGATAAGGTAAAAGAGACGTATCAAGGCGGGGTCTATCAGGGTACACCCTCCGTCCTGGAAAGTTTACAATCGCACGGGTTTTCGGTCGATACGTCGTTTGTTTTTCCGTATAGGGCCACCTTTGATTTCGAAGTTTATTTTGATCGCTCTAACCTTCCCCAACCCCACAGCAACAACACGCGGTACACAGCACAACACGTTCCCCTGTCCGTGTCGGTAGCCAGTAACGTTCCAGATTTTGAATCGCCGGTTTGTTTCGTCAGCGACGGCGACTCTCAAAACTTGATCGATCGCATGGTCGATCATCTAGAAAAAATTTCGGACCGGTCTTATCTTTTATTATGTGAGCGATTTAGTGACGTGCTTACAGAGCTAGATGCTGTCGATCAACAACAAAACAACTCCCCTGATAGTATTCAAATTCCCACCGCCGCCCTCAGAGCCCGATTCGACGACTACTTGCGTCAACTACCGGTCATAGGGTTTAACTCGGGAAAATATGACATCAACGTCATCAAACCCTACCTCGTTCGCCGGTTTGTCCTTTGCGAAAAAGAAGCAGACGATGACGATGTTGACGAGACAAAAAACCCATTCAAGTTTGTGGTGAAGCGTCACAACGCATTTTTGTGCATTTGCACCCAAAAGCTGAAATTTCTAGACGTCGTCAACTTTCTCGCGCCGGGATTTAGTTACGCAAAGTACTTGGCTGCCTACAACGTCACAGAACAAAAAGGTTTCTTCCCCTACGAATACGTCACCTCTCTCGACACACTACAAGAACAGCAACTCCCTCCCCACGCCGCGTTTTATTCGACACTCAAACAGAGCAACATCACAGACGAGCAGTACGCCTACTGTCAACAGGTCTGGGAGACTCGCAACATGACGTCGCTGCGAGATTTTCTGATGTGGTACAACAACCTCGACGTTGTGCCTTTTCTGCAAGCGCTCGACAACCAGATCACGTTCTATGCTACTCTCGGTGTAGACATGGTGAAAGACGCTATTTCGGCTCCCGGCATCACACTGCGCTATCTCTTCAAAACTCTGCCTTCCGACGTCTACTTTTCTCTTTTCGATGACAAAACAAAAGACATCCACTCGCTGCTTCGCGACAACATCACAGGCGGTCCCTCCATCATTTTTCACCGCCATCACGAAAAATCTCACACGTTTATTCGCAACGACATCAGCAAACCCGTACAAAGCATTGAGGGCTTTGATGCCAACGCCTTGTATCTCTGGGCCTTATGTCAAAACATGCCGACGGAACACCCGATCATCCGTAAAAAAGAAAATAATTTCAAGGGGAAAAAAAGAGACGTGTACGGTCAAAAGAGTCGCGAGTGGTTAGAGTGGGTCATGTTTTCTAAAAAACATTCACATTCGACATAAATTTAATCAAAAGAAAAACAGTTAGGAAAAAAGGCGAATTCGCGTCGATGGGTGGCATTCGGAAACGCAGACCGTCTATCAGTTTCACGGCTGTCTTTTTCACGGACACGAAAACTGCTCCCTCACGCGCGGTCGCGTCATCAACCCGTTTAACAAAAAGCCACTCGTCGAGTTGCGGGAAAAAACGCGCGAGATCACCGCGTACTTACAAAACGTCGTCGGTGTTGCTGTGCAAGAAATGTGGGAGTGCAAATGAGAAAGACAAAAAAAGACCAACCCCCAAATCTCCACCGTTATACGCTGTAAAAAGCTCCCCTCCTACAGTTCCAAACGATATCCCACCGAAAACGACATTTTAGCCGCCGTGAAAGACGAAACGCTGTTTGGCCTGGTGCAGTGCGATCTTCACGTCCCCGAGGCGTTGCGTGAGCGGTTTAGCGAGATGACGCCCATCTTCAAAAACATTCATGTCACGCGCTCCGACATTGGTCCTTTCATGCGAGCGTACGCGGAAAAATATAAACTGTTGACCGGTTCCACAAAAACGCTCATCGGCAGCTATGTCGGCAACAAAGTTTTACTAGCGACTCCTTTGTTAAAATGGTATCTTGAAAATGGTCTCATAGTCACTTGCGTTTACCTGTGATAGAATACCAACCCAAACCTTGCTTTAAGGCCTTTGGCGACATGGTCACCAGCGCGCGACGCCAAGGAGAGACCGATCCGTCCAAAAACATTCTGAGCGAAACGTTCAAACTGCTAGGCAACAGTGCTTACGGCAAGACGCTCACCAACATCGCCAGGCACTGCGACATTTACTACGTCGGTGACTCTGACTGTGAAAAACTGATAAACGACAGTCGCTTTCAAAAACTGACGGAACTGACGGAAGACTTGTACGAGGTAGAGATGGCCAAAAAGAACATCAACTGGGGCCTCCCCTTGCAAATTGGCTATTTCGTCTACCAGTACGCCAAACTGAGAATGCTTCAGTTTTATTACGACTGCGTGGACAAGTACGTAGACCGCAGCAACTTTCAGCTGTGCGAGATGGACACGGACTCGCTGTACATGGCTTTGGCGGCACCTCGCTTCGAAGATGCCGTCCGTCCTGAATTGCAACAACAGTTTTTTCAAGAATACACGCAATGGTTCCCGGACAAGCATGCGACCAACATCACCGAGACTTTTGTGCACAGCAAAACAAACCACAAACCCTGGACCCCTCTGCCTGTCCTGCCTGTCTCCAACGCGCTCGCGACGACAAACGCACACCGGGCTTGTTTAAAACAGAGTACACAGGCGATGGCATCGTAGCTCTCTGCAGCAAAACTTACATTTGTTTCGGTGACACGCAAAAACTCAGCACCAAGGGGCTAAACAAATACCAAATCAACTTGACCACAGCCATTTCAAAACAGGTTTTACAGACACAGCAAGCCAGCGGTGGATGCAACACGGTTTCAAAACAGATGGTAAATCTATGTTTACCTACCAACAACACCGCAACTCCTTGTCCTCTCTGTACATCAAGCGAAAGGTCCTTGCCGATGGGGTGACTACCGTACCGTTGGATATTTGAGACTGCTGCTCCCGTTTAGACTGCGATATCTTCAAAGCGTTGATAAAAGTTTTTCTTGTTCTTTGTGCGTCAAACACATTTTTGCCAGTCAAACAAAAGCCCTGCCTCCTCGTGGCGACTGGTGGACAAAGTTTATTAAAGTTTATACTTTTCTAAGCTTTGACGAAATGGGCTCTTTCAATACATTTTCCACAAATACAAAAACAACCATCACTCGGGTATGACAAGATGAGGGGGTATGACAAAATGGCCGCCACGCTCGTGACCTCATCAAGATGGCCACCTCCATGCCACTTCCGGCAAGATGGCCGACAAGATGGCCGCCACGGATATGACCTCATCAAGATGGACGCACCCATGCGACTTCCGGCAAGATGGTCGACAGGATGGCCGCGCACGGATATGACCTCATCAAAATGGCCGTCTCCATGCCACTTCCGGCAAGATGGCCGCCCCCGTGCGACTTCCGGCGGGTGTGACGTCACGGCTCCCCAAAACGGCTCCCCAAATAGGGGGTGAAAACAACATGCCTATACTACTCACACATATACAGAGACTTTTCATTTTCCCGGAGGCTTCCGACAAGGGTGTGTAGACAGTCCTCCTATAATCTCTCTTATCATGACTAGAATATCCGATATGCTATCTACCAAAGGCAGGCACGGTATCCAGCTTCGCCCTGGTCTAGTTGAACTGTTCCTTCTTATGTTTGCATAAACTGCCTCACTAACTCATACCAGAAGCTTAAATTAGAAATAAAATTTAGAAAAACTAAGGTAGTGGTCCTTGAGATAGGAGATTTCTATAAAAGAAGGGAAAATTGCAGCATACAATGCTAAGCGACATGTGTGTGCGTCTAAAGATCAAGTTCGGCAACTCGACACTTGAGACTACGCGGCTTGTTGTCTCCCCTGCCTGACGCCTACACACACAAACAACAACAGACACACACTGTGACTAGACCTGCTGCAGATCAATTCAAGTAACAGATTCATGAATTCACTGAAGTGTAGAAATAAATAATAAGACATATTGCTGGAGGATCGTTTGCCAGCACGTGCAGATTATTTCCCTGTGAAACATTCACCGCGTGTTCTCATACATCATCGGATAATCTTGTGTTTATTACAGCACACAGTCACCTGTCACACGTACTTACAGATTACAAGGCAGCAGATTTTTTCTATATCACAAGCTTCGTCTTGATTTATTGGTTTGATCCTCAGGAATCAAAGTATATATATTCCGCTACCTACTGTCCGTACACACATCACAACAAGTTCTCTTGGTTCCATCGAATTACTTCTTCTTCAAACGGTAAATATATTGTAAGATTAAAAAAATTATATAATACCAAATTCATTTGTATAATGCATCAGCTGCAGTTACCTGACTAAACATGTATACCAAGAAATATTTCTTGAGATCATCTGAGGGACATGCCGCTGTTGTTATAGTCTAAGGGAAGTAATCAAACCAAGACTAATAAAAAAAACAAGTTAACAATCGAAAAATATTAGAGGTAATGTGTAATTTTTGTTGTTGACAGGCCAAACTAATTCGAAGATTTTTATCATGAAGGTTGTCATTCTTTCCTGTCTTCTAGCTGCAGTTCTTGGGTAAGAGCTCGTATTTTTAAGACTTTTAGAGAATTCTAAACTAGTTATGAGTGACGCTTGAAGATTTTTAAATTCAGTAAATATTCTCAGACGCTTCCTTTTTTCACAGCATATAGTTCACTGCGATAAATAAGTTTAATGAATAAGAATAATGAAAATCTCGGACAGATACATAGCAACCCTCCTCTCTCTCTCTCTCTCTCTCTCTCTCTCACACACACACACATAAACACACAGGCACCAAAATGACATCCAGTTAACATCAACAAATGAATGCATGACTAACATAAGACGACGACTAAACCGTTTGATTTATTCTTTCAGGGTGGGCTACGACGAAGTTCAAAGAGCTTTCGCTGCTGTCGACTTAGACGATGATGGGGTTATACAGCGAGATGAACTGATGACAGTCTTCGAAAAAAGAGACGCAAACAGTAATCGTCATTATTACCATCATCATTTTCGTCGTCGTCTTCGTCAGCGATGACAGCATTACCTTTAAATCCCCTTTTCTAATCTTCCGCGTCTCATTATCTGATTTTTTTATTTTATTTTACTTATTATTTCCGTTAAGGCTACCGACAAGCACTCTATAGCACAGAAAACTGTGTAGATACTTTACATTTTAAACATCTTATATTAAGAATAAGAATAATAAAAATGTTGATGCTCATTAAGCCGGTCTGCGGATGTGTATTAAACTGAAGAGATATCTGAATTTTTTTCACATATCTTATTCGCAGAGGACAAAACCATAACCATTGAAGAGTATACAGCTACTCAGGTACAAGGGACACCCGAGCTTGTGATTCAGGGTAATTTCAACTACTACGACAAACTAGATGGCGCTGCTGACGGCGTGATCTCTCTGTCCATTGTTCCTGTACTGTTTGACATCTTCGACGCTGACGGTGAGTGTGACTGCTTTGACACCAGGACATTAATGGGTAGAAACAAAAGGTATTTCTAGCTCATACCTACAGAGAGGATCGTACAAAGGACACTTGAAAATGTTATCTTTTATCGTTGAAGAATACCTTTTGTGACTTTGAATTTAATTTAGTGTTTTTAAATATGTTGCTTGCTTAAATTTAAAATCGTTTTATGTTGTGAGCTTCACTTTTCAAACAACTGAACTGAATTTTCAGATGACGGGGAAATCACACTTGAAGATTGTCAGTCGAGTCTTCCACAGGTAATATTTGATAGATATCATCATCATGCTCATGCTCTTTACCTTCCTCTTCAACGAAATCCTGCTCCTTCTCTTTCGCCTCCTACTTCTCCTCTACCACATCATCATCGTCGTCGTCGTCGTCGTCGTCGTCGTCGTCGTCATAATCATCGTCATCCTCCTTAACTCACAGCGAGAAGTCGGGGCTGTACAAACCATCGTAAAGGAAGAGGAGATAACACAGCAGGATGAAAGGTGTGACCTTCCAACTAATCCTTATCACCTTTAAGTAGTTGTCCCATCGTGCATGCTTGAGAGCATAAAAACATTACATATAAAATAAGTAGTTAAAAAGATTCTTCTCAACTTTGTCAGGTACAGTACGCAATGAGATAAATGTGATTGATGACACTTGTCACACCTAATCATATTTTTGTCTTGTCAGATATTAAATAACATCCAAAACGAGATTGTGGCCTTATATGCAGCTTAACAGGCTGATACATGTGACACCTGACAGAGAAAGGGAGCTGATGTGTTAGCAAGTAAGGCTATATAACAGCAAGACACTGGACAGAGACTTCTAATAAAATTCAAAATGTTTGAAATGAACGATGGTGGCTTTTTGTTATGTGTTCTGTAAGCAGATATTGATAATAAGAAGCCATAATAGGAGAGGCAACAAAAACATAATTAATTAATACGATCCCTGTTTTGAATTGACGTGTGGAATTGACGGAAGGAGAAAGAAAGCTCACAAAATTTTACAAAACATTTTATACCTACATTCACACAAAGTCACACGGTGTGGTGTTTCAGTAATTACCGTCTGATTACTAATTGGTTTCTAAGGGAAAACAATGGCAAAAAGAAGATATTTATTTTGACTGATTTTGTTTATATCATTTAAATTATTTATTTAATTATTTATCTAATTAAAATTAAAAAGGGAAGTAAACCTCAAAGCTGGCTGCTAGTTAAGTTGTCCTTACCTCCCTTTATCCTCGGCAAACATAACGAAGCTCAGCATCTCCGAGAAGAATAATTTTTCAATAATTTTCTGCTTTGCTCTTTATCACACGATGTCTTTTTTCTAAATTCTCTGTATTGATCCTTATCACATTCTCTCGTTTTTCTATATTCTACAACCTTAAGGTTTTATTCTCTTGTCTCATTGAAGCTCTTGTTTCGTCCAATAATGCCTAAAGAGGCTCAACTCCTTCAGAGTATTGTATCTTATCATATAATCCTTTTTTTATATTCTGTATGCTTTAGGTTTTATTCTCTTGTCTCACTGAGGCTTTTGCAATAATCGCTAAAGAGGCTCAACTCCTTCAGAGCAGCATAAGCTTAAGTTAGACAAATCTCATTGACCACAGTAAATGTTAGGAGCAGGTTTTTGAGAAAAAAGTCATTCCATATCTCTTTAGTCGACCTTGTTGTAGAATCATGGGTAAAATCATTTGTTTTGGTTTCTAGTAAATGTTTTGATACCTAGTGGTTTGTTAGAAGGACGATTTCTGACTAAGAGAGTAGACGACTAAAGTCTAAAGAGTGACAAACGGACATTTGGAAAACATTTCATCAAATACAACTTTTATCTGCTGGGTATAGAGCATAATGGGATAGACATACAAGACACAAGATACAAAACTGAGTTACCTCTTAAACGGGCAGTACATTTAAACAAAGAAAACTAGAAGTTTCGTAAACATCATAAATGTAATTTCTTAGAGTGAAATGTTAATTCTAGCGTTAAAGAAAAAAAGTAAGAAAGACTATTGTTGAACTTCCGTGAAAAAAAAAAAAGATTATTTTTTAACAACCGTCAGCATTTACTGCGTTCTTTACTTATAAAGAGGTGTATCTCTCCGTTTTTGTGTTAGAGTGAGCGATGGGGAGAGAAAGCGCGTGTTGTTTTTATTGTTGTTGTTTCTTTCTTTCATTTTTTTATTTCTTTTTTTTTTCTTCTTTCTTATTGCCTCCCCTGCATGACGCCTACACATACACAAAGGGACATAGAGACATTCAGAAAAAAATTCGCAAATTCACTGAAATTTTAAAATAAATATTTGGATTTATTGCTGGGTAATTAATAATCCTCACCACTTCTTCACATCCATCATGAGATTTTCTTAATTTTATGGTAAAACGCCTCCTCGCTAGTCACATTTACTTACAGTTTAAAAGCAGTAGATGTTTTCCTTATGACAAGCTTAGTCTTGTGTTATAAATCTCTTTTTCACGAATCACAGTATATATTTGGCCCTGCCATCTACTGACCACACACACCACAACCCAAGTTCCTTTGGTACAACTGACTTGCTTCTACTTCAAACAGTAAGTACACTGTAAGATATTAAAAAAATATTATATACCTTATACAATATAGCTTACATTGTTTCAGCTGCTACTTTTGCAAATTATATTATCTGATCTTTACCTGAGTATTACTGTATATAAACTCCTCTTTCGGCATGTGTTTGTATTACAATATCATTACTAAACCATTTTAGTAGATAATCCACGATTTAAATTAAAAATGAAGACACTTTGTCATATTAAGTTAAACGATCTTCCAACGGTCTCGACTGTACAGCGATTGTTTCTACGGTCTTATGAAGTGCTGACTAAAATAACCAAATAACAAAACCATTATTCATCATCATAATCAGGGTGAATAAACCTTTGTCACTTGATTTGGTATCTATTCAACACGTGAAATATATTGTCTCGCCCATATTGATGTCAAGAAGTTGTGGACAAAACCTCGACTTCTTATTTTCTGACAAGTATTCTTTTCAGTCTCATGTTGTCTAAACATTTGTTCCTAAGTTATTGCCTAAACGACGACTGAGTGTCAATACACAAATAACCCTAACCCTAACCCTAACCCTTTATACTTTCGCTCCTAAAATATTTAGACACTTAGATAACTGGATAATGTGTTCAATATTATACCAAACTGAAAGGTTTTCGGGTTTAACATAAAGTCAGATTTAAGGGTTTAAAAAAGATTTTTCAAGGAAACATGAGTACTAAAGTTCAGAACATTACTTGCTATATTTTATGACAGATCAACTTGAAGTTTACCTGACATATTTCGTCATTAAGCTTATCATCTTTCTTGGTCTTCTGGCTGTTGTGCTTGGGTAAGTGTCGATGTCTTTGGTTTAACAAAGAAAACAATCTGTAATTTTTATTACACTAGTTTAAGGGTGGCAGATGTAGACTAGTACATCTGAGTAATTCTAACGGTAAAGTGTCGTCAGAACTAATTAGTTTCTTTTAATAACCGATAAAATGAGATATATCAATGATTTAAGATTCTTATTAAATTCCATTTTCTCAACATATAACTTCTAGCAGCAGATAACTGTACATAGCTTGCATATTACTGCACACACACACACACACACACTAGCACCAGTGTCGGTGTCATGTGATCGTCTGATCAAAGAACTGCAAAATGTTTCGTTGTTTTCAGAGATAAAACCAACAGACTGCCCCAGCTGTTCTACCTCATCGACAGTGACAACGATGGGGTTATTAACATCAATGAAATGAAGATTGGTTATGACAGTGAAGATGTGAATGGTAATTAATATTATCATTGTCATCATCCATTATCTGGTATATTATTCTGTAAAATACATATACCCTATGGAATTAGCCATCGCAAAGAATACATAAAATAATACTCTCACAATTTCAAATTATAAATTGTTTTCAGTTGACGCCCGGAGTGTACTCTAACCAAAATTATATTATCCACTTTGATGAATGTCAATAAGAATCCGTGAAAATGTCTACTAAAAGAAACACGGGGAAGTTGCTGGATAAAGTGTCTGTGCACCATGACAGTGGGATTTAGGTGATGACTATTTATTAAAAAAAAAAAGCATTTGCACTCGATTTGTAAACAAATTACTCTGGCAGGCTATGGAGTGCTGACCTTTGACGAATTCGCTGCTGGTTCGCATCCCGGGTCACCCCCTCTTGATCTGCAGAGCGCTTTCGACTTCTTCGATGAACTGGACCAGAAGAAAGACGGCAAAGTCGATAAGTCTGCTGTCGTCATCCTCTTCAATGGCCTCGACGAAGACTGTGAGTTTGATATCTTTTTAAGTAAGTTCCTTGGGATGAATAATCTGAAAGTATTAAATAATTATTTTAAAAATCATTTTAAAAAAGTAACTCTTCAAATGATTGATTTTAATGCTCGTCACTGTTTTCATCAACCCGTCAACTGTTTCTTTGTTTAGAAGTAAATAATAAGCTGATCGTATTTGTGTGTTTTATGCAGCACTAATTATCTAAACTGTATTTATATTTTCAGACGACGGTGTACTCTCTCTTGCGGAGTTCTCTCGCAATTACTCTCTGGTAATATAATCAGCTCATCAACAAACAGACAAGCAAACAAACAAACAAGCAGATACATAAATATAAGATGGGTAACGACTGTGAGATAAAAAAAATGAATCCTGTAGGTTATAAGTTGGAAATGTTAAGTATTCAGTGTAGGTAGTGAAAATGTTTATTCGTACTTGATTTTGTTTCGGTTTTCCAGATGTTCGGCGGAAACAGTCACGATGAGTCGATCTAGTCTGAGTATTAGCTAAAAATGACTACTGGAAAAAAGGACAAATAAATTTCTAGTCTGAGTATTAACAGGCTGCTAAAAATGACTACTGGAAAAAGGGACAAATAAATTTTTTGAAGTTTGAACAATGGTCACAGTTTTTTGTTGTTTGTTTTAGAGGTGTGGTGTTAACAATGCCTCTTGCATTACGATTTCCACTGTTAAACCTCCGTTCATTCCTGACTGTTCTTTTACTTTAAAAAATTTTAGAGAGTGGTTAGAGGATTCTTCTTGTGTCTGGTACGTGCATCTCGACGGTCACTTGCGGACGAGACCTAAGACAGGAACAAAAATCTGAATTTAGGAAAATAGTTTAATGGTAACAAGAATTCTTACACAATTGTATTTTGTTTCATCTGCAGGCCTATTCTTTCTGGGTGTTTTGAACCAGTCCAATAATGTAAATCGTTTGTCATTGAAAGCTATAGGTTCAAACCTTTAGTTATGTGTGACTCACAGCCTGCTGAGAGGGTTGGAGTAGCACTGCGAAATAGAGCTTCACTTTAAGCCCATTAGGCAAGCTTGCTGACTCAACACTACAAAATCACAGACCAAGAGCGTGACAAAAGTGTGACAAAGTTTGACTAGTATCCTCTCCCGGCAAGCACTTTGTCAAACTCACTTGAAACTGAAAACACGGATCGGTGTGTGCATTGTACATTCTACTAACAAGCAATACACACTCTGTAAAGTCACGTTTATTTCGAAAATAAAGCGAAGAGCGTTAAAAAATAACAGTCATTTGACAGGTTTCATTCATTATGGTTGAATGATCTGATTATCTCGCTAATTCTTTCGGTCTCTTTCTCTTTCATCGTTTTCTGGAATGTTGATTGATTTCAATGCTAACTTATAATTTTTCTTTATTTTTCGATTGTAAAATGCTGCCTTTTATTGTAATTCCAACACTGCGAAAAAGAGACTGGATGATGCCACTGACCGCGAAGCACATTGTTATAAAGGAATTAAAACAATCTAGCAGCAGGGGTGTGATCGTACTCCGTATTTGTTGTTACATAAGAACTTTAGAAGAGAAAACAATAGCAAACAGAATATATCTTTCTAACTTATTCTGTTTATATTATTTAAATTATTTATTTAATTTAATTTATATATATTTTTAAAGGGAAGTAAACGCGTAAGTTGGCTAGTTAAGCTGTCGTTATCTCCCTTTATCTTTGGCAAACATAACAAAGCCAGCATCTCCGCGAACAATACAGACGATTGGTGAACAGACACATTTACTCACACAGACTGAGAGAATGCTCTAAATCTCGTACGGAGGAGCAAAGGAAAAAAAAAGAAAAAGAAAAGAAAAGACCGATGACTAGAGCACGACTTGTCAGACACCTAACAGATGAGATGTGAAAGAAAGACGGTTAATTTTCGTTAGTAGACTCATGCTGTTTAAATTTTATTTCCTGTCTGGCTCTCTCTGTCTACTTTTTCTTGTCTTTCTCTGTTCTTCTGCTTGTCCTGACTGTTGATCGAATCGTCTTTGTATCGATGTGATTGTTTGTATGTGTCTCCACCTGGCTAGCGTTTTTATCATTTTCATTATTTTGTCAGTATAAAATTAAGGTAAATCAAACGGTCGCGACCCTACGCTCCTCGATGAGTAACAAGAAATAGCTAAATTCTTTCATACACCTATATGTCCTTTTTCTGTTAATTTTCTACGGCTTGTGCACGAAACAAGATTGCCGACTCTCTCCTCTTGGTGCCATTAATGACTTATCTCTTCTTCACTGAGTTGTTTATCTCACAAACAATAACAACGTCAGCCGCCACGTAACATCACAGCGTCACGTGATAAACACCGTCACGTGGTCTCGATACAAACTGAAGGAAAAATCAGTTTATTCAGTCGCTGTTACCAGAAATCGCGCACTGTGTAACCGTCATTAGCATCTGTGAAGGTAGGCAGTGTGTCTGTGTCTTATTCCAGTATGTGTTTGTGTAAATCAATGGGCAGGTAAAAATTATGGATTTTTTTTTTAAAAAATAATTTATAAATATCTTGATAATTCAGCGACAACCGTTAAGTGGTAAAAATATTTTATTTATTATTAAATTTTATTAAATAAAATAAATTATTAAATAAAAGAATTTTTAAACTCAGATTAGGATGTGTGATTTTTAACTCACTTAATTTTGAGAGTTTCTCTTGCAGATGAGGGCGATGATGCTGTTGATGGTGCTGGTAGCTCTGCCTGGTACGGTGTCACTGCTAGTAAGTTGAATGAATACAACTACCTTCCGACAACATTACTGCATTCAGTTCAGTTGTATCCTTGCTAAAGTTTCTCTCTTCCTATGATGGATTGTTTTTACATTACTGCTTACTTCACCAGTACAAAATTCACCAATTTAAAGGAAATAGCTTTCAATCTAATCAGCTTCTCCGTGAAAATGTGTGGTTGGATGCATACTTCCTGTAAACAGGTAATAACAAACTGGTTTATTTGATTAACAAACAAGCGTCTATTGCTTACTGAAAGTTTTCTCTATTCTGTACATTTTATTTACTTTTGTGACCCGTGAGAAGTAAAGGTTTTATTCAGGATTAATACCACCTTTACTTGTCCTGCGGGTGTGCACGTGAGTGGGTGTGTCTTTGTGTGTGTGTGTGCGAGAGTCTGTATGTATGGGTGGGTTATGTTACATTTATGTGAGTGTTTACACTTACATGTGTTGCAGTGCTATGGCAAAGGAATAACATGCTGGATGCAGGGTAGACCAGAAATGCTTAAGCGTACTTGCTGTCAAGGTCTGACATGTTCAAAAGGTTCTAGTTACAAGAAATACATATGCAGGTGATTGGATATCTATCTGCCTCTGACATTTGTAGCGGTCGAAGACGGTCATCACGAGTAGAAATTACAGGTGTTTTACTGCTTGCACCTGACTTCATCACCTGTCGAACGGCTCAGCAAGTGTCGGTGTAAGAGACGAGCTGGAGAATATTTCAAAGCACTTGAACTTGTTGGGGAAAACTTGCACGACGGATTTTTCCAAATGTCGGTGTCCGCCATCTTTTTTTGGATCTCGGGATACGATTTCGCCTATGGCACCTCCCGCTTTACCTTCAGTGAGAATAAACCAATTGAGACTTATTCTTTCCTTCACTTATGATCAGAATGATGGACTGACTGCATCTCAAGCCTTTTTTTTTTTTTTTACAAAATATTGAAATGAAATAGGTTTAGAAATCTGTAACGGAGGATATTTCACTACACCCAGGACGTTCTGGAAACTCTGGCCTCAGAATTCATAAAACTATCATTTTCCGCACACGCGCGCGCACACACACACACATGTGCAATCAGAAGAAAGTTGAAAGGACTTCATTTTATTATCGTCTAAACTGGTATAGATGAAGTGATAGCGGAAAATTCTCTTTTTAACACCGCTCTCCATACGCATGATTCTGTAATAAATAAAACACTTAAATCGTTGAGTCATCGATAATGAATAGAATGAACATTTGAACCTACATGTGTGCGCGTGTGTCTACCTTCTGTTTGTGTCTTTGTGTGTGCGTGTGTGGCAGTCTAAACATTAAACATCCTTCCCATTATGCTAAATCAGTCATTGGTAATTTAGTTGAAATAATGTATTATGTACTAGCATTATTCACATATAATAGTTCAGAAACTTCTTCAAAAATTGGCAAATCCTTCGATATTTCATTTATACCTTATTTCTTAATAACCCATGATGCAGTACTCTTTTGGGGAGAGAAAAAACATGAGTAGCAAATTTACCTTTAATAAAAATTTAAGCAGAACTGTCTCGAAAAGTTCGTTAGCCGTGGCAGCTCTGTTTCGGATTTTATCTAAGCAGAGTTTATCGGAGAACTTAATTTTAAAATTCCGAACATTCCGAAATATCACGCACAGACAATAAAAATGTCTAAGAAAACACGTTTAAGTAATAAAATTGTTATTGATAAATCAAACTGAAGTTCAAAACGAAAACTTTCGTGATCAACGTTGCGTTTAATTTTTTTTATCCAGTGAAAAATATTTATACAGATTTTTTTAAATATGTCAACAGAATGTATATTATTATCACAAGCAGGCTTCTTTGTATATATATATTAAAGATGGCAGAACTTTAACAGCTGTTTACTATTAGCAACATAAGGAATATCTGAATCTCTTCTTACATCTATTCAAGGTGACAGTACTTACCAAAATGTCGGCAGAATGCTGGCTGCACAGGTTTGACTTTTGTCACGACCGTGCCTACAACCTCAGATCAGACGCACACCTAAGGGCACAGACAACTCGTCTCACCCTTCGCATTTCAGCAATTCGTGGATTACTTCCCTTCTCTAGTACCTGGCGCTACTGCCTGGCGGTAGCGAAAAGTGGACGGTCGGCGGCAAGTAAAGAAGCATCAACCATGATCATGAGCTTATGTGCCATGGATGTGTAGTGAGATCTGAGTAGTGTGCACTGTAACGCAGTGAACATAAGTAATATTTCTCTTATCTTTTTTATGCTTCACCTGTACTTACCTTTACGTTTAAGTGAAAAATTAAATGAAGTCTCTCCAAGGCTGTTTTTGAAGTCAATCTGGTAAAGGCTTTGATCAATTTAATCACATTAACTGTTGTTATGTTGCAGGTGACAGAGGCAGGTGCAAACTGCCGTGCAGCACATGACACGTGAATTCTGTCGTCAACCGATGAGCGTTCATGACTGTTGTTGACGGTTGATCCGTGCCTTACCTTGCTTTGTATCTGTGGAGTAGGATATCCTGTCATTTCAAATGTGAGATTGCCTTGATGATTCTGAATTTTCATAAACGGCAATCGTCCGTCAAAATCGTTTTATTTTGGGAGCACCTGCATACAATATGGAGAAATAAAAACAAACAGTTCACTGAAAGTTACTCGTAAGAAAAATTTTAAAAAGAAAAGCAAATTTTTTTAAAGTAAACTAGTCGCAGATTTATAATTAATGTATGTGTGTATCGTCTGTTTACTAATAATAATTTAGTAGAACTGGCATCCAAGATCTACTCAAAGTCTGTCGACAAGCTTCCGGTCGATCATAAAAACCCTTTTCTCTTACAATGAGATATTATAAATAATGAGAAACTTTGAGATCTATCTCCATTAGCGCTAAAAATAATCCCCACTTTCAACACACATGTAATTACCGGCCATTTAAAAAAGATAAACCTGTCTAAGACCTAAGCTTCTTTTTTGATCACATCGCATGCTTTTCAGTAAGTACCTACACGGCACAAGAAGCCGGATGTTGCTTAGTCCCACACCGTTGTCCACTTCACATCTATAGTCGGCCGAATCTTCACATTGAACATCTTTAAACATCATCACCACTATTCCTCGTCCTCCCATCGACGACAATTCGTCCAGAGGGCGCTCTTTCAAAACAAGATTGTTAGCGCCATTGACGAGGAGCATCCTGGGAGTAGGTCTCCCATGTGCCTCGCATATCATGTACACGCTGGAGTTCTCAGTTACAGTCACTGATGGTGTGTCTTCCCCATTCAGAGTGAGTCTCAGAATAGATGGTGGATCTGAAATCAGAATGATATTTCTTTTCTTTTTAAAGCAAAATACAACTCCTGATGATGATGATGATGCCTTATGTTACACGTTTACTTAATGCAAGTATTTATCTTAATTATATGATTTTCAACATCTACTTATTCCGAAAATATATATTAAATTAAATACGTTCTACTATATATCTTATTTCGATGTATCAGTCTCGGCTTTGAGCCATAGATTGTTATTGTATATTTTAATTCCTTCAGTTCATTCGCTGTAGTTAGGAAGTAAGTCGTTGCACTAGGTTAGAGTAGGGAAACCAATGATAAGCGTCTTGTAACCAAAGTTAGAAAGCCGTTTACGCGAACGACAGACAGAATAAAGGATGGAAGAGAATTCTAAAATCGCTTACAGTCGCCACAGATGACCCCAAATTCTTGTGCATCACACAGGACTGGGATGTTTTCAACTTTTTGTAGGCAAGCAAACATGTTGGCTTTGTTCCCTGAGCAGTTAAAATCAACCATCACGACGAGTCCTTGTGTAGCACCAAATAATGACACATCAGCAGTTGTTGCTGTGCTTCTGACAAAGAAATGTTGTTTTTTTTTTAAGGGAATGGTTTAATTTTTTTAACTGAGTTTTAATTTACCGTATGATATATTGTGTGACTGCATAATAAAGAAAAAAAAACAATATGCTAGACTTAGGACAGACCACACAGTCACAGATTTAGCTTTGACCCTCATGACATTAATTAAAAAGTGATTATTTTATTACAAAATGCTTCAAGTTTCTTTTAAAGACTTTCGCCGAGCGTTTGATATAGTTCTGATAAACAAACATGGCAAAATACTACAACAAAAAAAAAAACAGTAATAAGAGAATTGCTAACTCTTAAAGGTCTGTAGAATTTATTCATTCACTAACTCATTTATCTGTTTTAATAAAACTTACGAATTAAAACCAAAATGTCTGCAAATGACTTTAGCATCGTCATTGATGAAGCTTGTGCTGCACAGTGAATACCACTCACTTTCCAGTCGCATCTCAACACGACCCACGCCATAATGTGTTGCCATGACTACCAGCCAGACGAAAATCGCCAGTTTCTGACATAAATAGTTCATGTCTTCACGTGTTAAAACTACTGTTTACATTATAATAAATAAAAATAAATACAAAACTTGTAAAGCGCGTATTCACAGTGACAAGCAGCATGCTCTTATCGCCTCAGAACAAGAGCGAGACATGGACAGCATACGAGAGACAGGAAAACAAATAACATATGAACTAAGACAGAATAAACAACAGTACTAATGATGATAAAACAAGTACAGAAGACACAAAAAGAAACCAAATAACAGGAACTCAATTATTCCCCTTTGCTCTGTATAAATCCTAGATTTTTTTATAATTAATTTTGGCTGGCGGAGAATTTTTTTTTTTTAATTCTTGAAATTCTTGAAACATTTAAATGAGCTCTTCTGGTGATGTAAAGGCATAGGATGGTCGCTGCACTATGCGCTAGTTTTAATAACCAGGGCGACATTGTTTTAAAGGTGGCGCACACATGAGGAGATGAAGTAAAAACCTCTTATTGGTTCGTAAACAGAACACTTTGTTGTATGCATGGTTTCTTGCACCAAAGTTACAAACTATACTCATAAAAATGTTAATTAAAATATTTAAATTTCAGTCACAATATTAAAATATATTTCTGCTATCTTTTCAACTAGCTTCTCAGTTTAATTTTTCTCGGTGCATCCATTAGTGCTATAAATAAAGGACCTGGTGGCAAACTCACCAAGATTACTTATCTAAATTAATCTGAAACATTGTCAAACAAGACTACGTACGGGCTTTGCATATGAGTCCGATGTCCCTGCCAGCACCGCACCTGTGATTGTATAGACTGCTATAGTTACACTGAACCAGACTAGTTTCTGTTCCTTGGCAGTCCAGGTCACCGAACAGGACGGTGCTGTCACGATCTCCGAATACAAATGAATTCACGGCGAATATGTCAGGGCTGAAAATCACAAAACAGATATCTGTAATCAGCTATTGTCATTGAAGTTATTACACAGCATTAAAAAAATAATAACTCATTTATAAAAATTAAACTAATTGTTTTTATGAGTCTACATTAAATGTACTTAAGTCTTTTTTCTTGCATCTGTCTACTAACATCCCCAGGCATGTTTCTTCTTTTGCAGAGACATTTCTGCCAAAATTCAATCAGTTAACTAATCAATCTTGATTAAACATATAACCTTAAAATTAGTTTTAAAAGAACACCTAAGAATTAATCTACCTTTAGTTCAAAACTCAATAACCCTTATCTGAAGATATACGCTTCGTCTTAGACGACAAAAAGAGACGAGTGTTTTGTGCATCACGTGACTCACCTGTCGAAGCCCAGCATCCTACAGCCAACCCTCGCCTCCTTGTATCCGAAGCTCGTGTCGCACACTGAGCTCCATGTTCCGCTGTACAAGATCTCAAGACGACCTGACCACGTGTTTCCGGCTGTTAACCGAGGTGTGAAGTGTTCACCTAGGACAGGGAAGGAGTTTAAAGCTGAAACTCGACTCGGATGGCGACCATCAGCACGATAACAAAATTTTGTTGTGGTATGAAGACGGGAACAAAATATAAATTTAGAATGTTAGGAGATTCAAGATTTGGATCTTACGAATGTTGCAGATAACAGCGATGTCGTCAGTGTGTCCACAGTCTTCATCCCGGAGTCCATTGTGTGTACATTGCAGTAGACTAGTCTCAGAGCCTGCGCACCTGACATTAGCCAGACGAAGTGTTCCAGACCCTCTGCCGTATGTAACTGAATAGACACGGACAGCCCCAGGACTGTCCAAGATATCGAAAAAAAAAATACACACACACAATCTTGAAGGCAGTAGAACAACTTATACAACCTCAGAACTTTTTTAAGATAAGTTCGTGTGTGCTAAGCTGATGTGGAGACATTGTTACCTGAGGCCAACAGAATACAACTGCAGTCAACAACTTAATTAAAACAATAAAAAACAATAAAACTGTGAACACAATACCTGTCAAAGGCAAACATCCTGCAGACCACCTGTGCCTCTTTCGGCCCAAAGCTTCCGTCACACATGGATCGCCATTTTCCGTGGTAGAAAATTTCCAGGCGGCCTGACCAGGGATTTCCATTCACTAAGCGTAGTGTTAATTCCGGAGCTAGAAAGGAAATTATTTTTGTAATGTTTGCTATTTTTATTAAACAAGATGTTGAGAAAGCAGTTTAAATTTACAACCAAAATTTTATGATGCTCTCCCTTTGACAGGAACATTCACATCTTTAAAATAATATAAGAGTAAGAAAGTACCCTTTCTCTCTTTCTCACACACACACACGGACGCAATATAAAAGAGAAGAAATACACAGACTTACGAACATTACAGGAGATGCTGACGGCCCGAGACTGTTGACAGTCCCGAGGGGAGAAGCCGCCATGTTGGCAGTCGGTCAGACTTGCCTCTGTGCCGTTACATGTGACGTTACCATAGAAAACTGTTCCTGAGCTGTTGTCATGGGTAAGTGATGTCACATTGCTGCAACCATCGACAACAACAGACACGCTAGACGTTAATGAAGAAAGGAAAATCCTCTAATTCCATCTTCAAAAAATGATTAGCATAGAAACAAATAAAACAGAACCGATTTTGTTTAGAGCACAAAGTCTAGTTTTAGTACATTAGAGATAGTCTGGTTGCAGCATTGTCTCACCTGTCGAAGCCAAGCATCCTGCAGGCTACCTGTGTCTCCTGTAGACCGAAATCTTCGTCGCACATTGCTCCCCAAGTTCCGTTATTCAAAACCTCCAACCGACCTGAAGACGTGTTACCTCCCACGAGACGAGCTGTTAGCTGGCCAGCTGTAATATATATAATGGAAAGTATAACGATACTTATATAAAATATAATGCAAGTGCTTTTTACCGATATTATTTATCCATGTCAACAATTTGCATTATTAATACGCTTCCTTACTTTGAAAAAAAAAATACTGTTATGTCTTTCTCTCCCTTGAAATAGTTTGTTGTCATAATCGAGTCCCAAAACTGATAAGAAGGATGGATATAACATTCCTTTTCTTCTTATTTTTATTATTGTGGTATAATTTACACATTAAAATGACATAAAATAAAATCCTTTTCTTACGAATGTTACATATTACACCGACGTCCATTGAGTGATTGCAGCTGTCGGTGATGGTCCCGCTCCCTTGGCACTCTGACAGTTTGGATTCTGTACCTGTGCACTTTAACCTCTTCGACAGGATGCTACCTGAACCCTCACCGAACAGGTCTGAAGTCACACTTACGGCCCCAGGACTACCAAAGAAAATAAATTTACTAAATCACAGATACAATCTAGCATCAAACTACGGCACACACACAAATAGATACATCTTTCACATGTACGTACATTTATTAGTTATTTTGGAGAAAAAGGAGAGTCAATAGTACACCAGCATAAGTTACCGTTAAACTAATGTCCACCCACTTGTTGACCGGGAAAGTCCGCGGATTTGGAAAATATTATATATATTTAAAAAAAATAGAATCTAAAGTTATTTTTAATGCATCTTGTGCACCTGTTCAAACCAAGCATCCTGCAGACCACCTGCGCTTCGTTGTTTCCGAATTCACGGTCACACACTGTGTTCCATACTCCGACTTCCAGAACCTCTAAACGTCCAGACCAGTGAGCTCCATTCACTAAACGAGGTGTCATCTCTCCAGCTAAAGATAACACATGAATACCTTTTGTCAACAAAAAATTTAGCGCCTTATCAAAATGAAATGATCAAAATATTAATGCCTGATTAAGAGAATAACAAACACTGGCTTATAAGATTTTAGTTTCTGTGTAAAAGATGGTTGATGAGCATATATGAGAGAATTATTTGCATGAGCTTTAAGAACTTTTAGGTTAAGCAACAAAACAAACAAAAACCACAGAAAAGAGAAATAAAAAAAATAAATAAATACAAAAGTCTGCCTCACGGGAATCACAGATGACGCCTACATCCATCCAGTGTTCACAGTGGTGAACACCACCGCGTTCACAGTCTGACAGTCTCAGTTCATACCCTGTGCAGGACAACTCAGTTCGCAGAATTGAGCCCGAACCTTCTCCGTACAGGTCTGATCTCACACTGACTGCTCTCTCGCTGTCGGAAAGGCAAAAGTACAGTGCCCCAAGGTACATATACCCCAAACAAACTGAGTTTAAGGGATCGGCTTGGTGCGACTTTGAATTTCTCACTGAGCTTCATGCTAGAGTCACGGGTTTGATTCCCGCGACAGTAATATGTTAAACATTTTAAATTTTGAAATTGAAATGATAGATATTTTATTCTGCTCATTTATTGGTTATGAATATCTTTTGATTTTTTAAAAAATATTTTTAAAGATCGGATATTTTAAGCTAGGTGTAGGTTGTGACTGAAGTCATAACAGCCTGCTATTGAACGCTGACCACACACTTTGACCCTCACGCTTTTTGATTTTTCTTTTTACTTTGTCAACATAATAGATATACACAACATAATCTCGGTTTTCTGTCACAAAAAAACTTGACTTGGCTATTTATATTTATATTTTTGTTGAAATTTGCAAAGTACGAAAACTTAAGTGGGACGAAATGTTCACATGGAAACATTATGTGTTCGGATAAATATTAAATAAAAAGGACCAATAATAATTCAGTATATAACTCACCTGCTGAAACCAAGATCTCTGCAGACAACCATCAGGTCGCTGTTATCAAAACAGGGTTTGCAAATTGTTTTCCATTTTCCGTTGTCAAAAACTTCTAAACGTCCAGACCACGCCGTCCCATTAACCAGACGTGGTATCATCTGTCCAGCTTTTAAAAAAAAAGTATTGCCGTCTATTTTTAGCATATGTCAAACCATGAAATTTTTGTTTTCTTTCTTTTTTTTTTTTTTGCTTTTGCTTTTGTTTTTTGTTTGTTTTTTGTTTGTTTATTTTTTGGTTTTTTTGGTTTTTTGTTTTTGTTTTTATTTTAATGAAGAATAGGAAGATATCACTAAGAAATTATTTTTCCCTCAGCGTGTTTGTAATATGTGTATATGTAACTTGCAAGCGTGGGTTGGATATCAAACAAAATGTTAACTACAAATAGCTACATCAGTGGGGAAAAAAAGACTTATGATATGTTTACACGTGCATGAGAGAAGTGCCTAGAGGAAAACATCGTCTCGAAAGTCTGACTGCTTCATCTCCAGAGGCGATCAAAAGGTCAAAGGTTGATTCCAGTGTTGACTTAGTTTCAGAAGACTAAAGAGAACGACACAACCCACGGTTTTGTCCTTGCTTATACTTTGCGAGTATGCGTAGAATGTATGGGTTTTTTCTTTTCTTTATTCTTTGTGGTATTTTTGATTTTGGATAGCATTAGCCTTCAAACTAAACTTACATGGTATAGATAACAAAGGTGGTTGGAATGCGAACAAATATTCAAGCTGAGATCAAAACGATTTTGTTAATTATATGCTTTGTGTTCCTGAAGATAAAAAATAGAGAAGTTAAAAAGAAACGTAAAAGCATACCTGCGCAAACTCGAAAAAAGCGATTAAAATGGGGACTTAATTATTCGCAATACTTCAGGATTAGAGTTGTGTCCTATCATCATCACAAATAATTTTGCTGTGTTGTATTCCTGATATCTAGGCCTGCATTACTCGTGGGGTCCATCGTTTCAAAATGTCGCTGGTTGTATGAAATATTCATTAAGACACATTCTTACTTCCAGGGTTAGGCTCGGGATCACAGAAAAGCTCATTTCCTGAGGAAGTACGCAATTTAAAACTGAGGTTAAATTAGTGGGTCCCTATAAATAGCTGGTGATTGATGTTGTGAAGATTCAATGTCACCTGATGAGTTGTGTGACATATTGACCCAAACTTTAAATCCGAGCTCACTAGATTTCCGGATATTATTATTATTAATAAAATCCTGTCTGGATGAAAGCGAACTAAATACTACAAACCAATCTATAGTCCACCACTAAAATGAACATAACCGCCAACAAACCGATGACACAATACAAAAAATTAAGACTTTGATGTATAATGTTTCAACATGATTTACTAGGTCAGTGGCTTTCAACTAATACCATGACAACACAAAGCAGAGTGGTCGTGTTTTCAGTTTCATGCAATCAGAAATCCCTATTTTCATATGTAAAGACCACTTCAACCTACCTTTACCTACATCGCTTTAAGTGAGTGACAAATGTGTTCTGACATGTGGTATAATATTAGTATAATTATGTGCATGCACTCACAAAACCTGGAATCAAGAGAGCAAACACAAAGTAAGACTTCATGTATGGACACATCGTCATGTCAGATGTGTAGACACAGGACCATGTGGGCAGTCCAGAATGCGGATGCGGAAACCGTGGCGTGGAGACCAGAGATATGTCTTCGTGGAGCTCAGCCTCGCTTTGGCCGGCAAGTCAAGGAGTCTCTTGAGTGGCATTGGTTGCACGTGTGTGTGTGTGTGTTCACCCGTGTGTGTCTTTATGTTCGTGGCATCCTTGTTTACTCTCGCCTAGCTTTGATGTTATCGTTGTGGTCTGGCAAGCCAGGAAGAGCGGTCGCGAGAGGTCAGCAACACCGGATGAGGGCTACGCGCCAGTGACAGTGTCGCTGATTTTGAACTAATGACATCTCGATACCCAGGTCGCAAAGATTTAGAGACAGAAAGAGACTGAAAACTGTTCTAACACTGCTTAGAGTACACTCTCGTTACTCAAAGGCTGAGCAATCGAATTGCACAGAGGTATTTAGGGAATAAATGAAAATTAAAGACGTGGATCTTTGACATGGTAAGGTAAATTCGAGGTAATTTCGCACTTTGAGGGAACAGGTAGTAGGGAGGAAACCTGACCATCCGGAGAAAAACCCCGTCACTTACAGAGTGTCCCGAGGCAAGATCTGAACCCAAGATCTTTCACTGCAGTCTGTCCATGATAAGATGATATTTCATTAACCCTAATTAAAGACTGGAGTAGCTCTTTCTTGCTGTTCTATATTTCTAAATTTTTATTTGTTTTAATGACAATATGTGTACACTTACTTAACTGCCAGCTCTCTCTCTCTCTCTTCCTCTCTCATCCCACTCCCTCGACTTTCGTCATGTTCACCGCGTACTTATCACTCTTCTACCCATACACAATCAAAAACTGGCTACATTTGTAAAATAATTTATTTTCAAATATTCAGCACCGACGGCATAAAATCATTTGGCCCCAGCAGAAAAAGGGTTCAAAAGAATTCAGGTACTGTTTCCAATAGTGACCACCAAGTGCGGACTTGGATCTGCAAGAAAAAAACAAACAGCAACCAAAAATATCCACAAAGATAACGCATTCAGCTTCACATGAGTCTCAAGCTTATCTCATTTTCATCTCAAGCAAGACAGGAAGGCAAACAGAACTATCAGCAGGATATCAAGTCTCCACTTGTTCACATGGCAGACACAATCTAATATCTCTCAAAGGCAGTTCGCTAACAAATCCTCCACCAGAGTTGGCACGCCTTATTATTTTTTTTTTTTAGGCATCTTGTTGTTGTTGACCATCTTAACGCTAGCTTCGCCCATCCTTCGCAAAAATAACCGGTTACTAGATTACATCTGCTATTCACAGGAAAGAGCAAGCGGACCTTCGCTCCATACGATCAAATCCTGAAACGACACAGTCCTTATTTTTTCACACTTAAATATAAATTACTTCTGCATTGGTCTTGTATCAAAGAATAAACTATTTCTGAATAAGATTTGTCTTAATGTTAACGAGTATACAGTTCATACAGAAGTTCTTCTCACGATAAGAAATAAACAGTTGCTAGAGAGGGTTTGAGTTCATTTTAAGAAATAAATTGTTACAAAACAGGAGATCATGATTGTTCATGCTGTGTTCACACTAGTGAATACACTGTTATGATTTTACTAACAGTAGAATAAAAAAAAATGTGTTCAAACATTAGTCCGATAGATGATTGGTAGAAATACTTTCTGCAGCTTACCTTTGTCCCCGGCAAACGACGAGGCGCCATTGTTGATGGTGTTTACTATCGTCAGCTTGATGCTATCTCCGTCTCGAGCCAAAACCAATTTCTCGCCGATGTCTATACTATAAACTGAGGCTCAATCGAAATATATATCGATGTAGTAAAGAGATGCACATCCTTCAAGTACATTCACATACTAGTATAGTATCCATTATATATACTCATACTCATTAATTATTTTAATTACTCACTTACCTTATGAATTGTCCTCTTTTCCAAAATAAAAAAAAATGAGGAAAAAATGTAGAAACATCAGCAGGTATGAGTAGCGGACCGGGTTGAAAAACACCCAAACTTCTTTCGGAGTTTTCTGAGTGCACCGACCTGCTTTTGAATCATCCAAACTCGGAAGGGCGGGGGAGGGAAGGAATAGTGGACGTGAATGTGGACTAATTCATAGTTGTACGTGTTTTTAATGATGATAACATAAACAATCCTGTTGCCTGTAAAACCAAGCACTAGTCTTATACTCACCTATATGTCTACCTGTGAAATTAAAAGTCAAGTCTCCGAGGTGGTTGCTGAAAACAATCTGGTAGACGTCGCCATCAGTGACATTGACGACAGCGATGTTACAGGTAAGCAAAGCAGGTGCAACAGTTGTCGCAGCACAGGTAACGTTTATTCGGTCCTCTAGCAAACCTCGACCGTGTCGTTCACGTCTGCTCCATAAATCGCCATGGATTTCACATAAGGTTGTGGGTATGCGACCATTTCCAAAGTGAGAGACCCTCGAAAATTAACAACGTCAACATAGACAATTTTTTCTTCTCTGTTTCGTGCTCTCGGAGCACCTGCATGACAAGAAGAAAGAAAAAAAAAATGAGAAAAAATAAAATCAGTAGTAATTGTTCTCTGGGTAGAGGAATAAAAGAAGTGAACAGAGAGAGAAAAGGTGAAGCGTTGGAAAAGTGTAAAACACAAGATTATTAATAAGTATTGTCATTAATAAGTGTTATTAAAATAGGTTGTTGTTAATGTTTTATTAATGTGTGGTATTAAGTGTTATGAATATGTTTAATTCTTCAAAAGACGAAATCCAATTAAAAAATTAAATCCTGTACATATATAATTCTTTCTTCTTTCTTTCTTTTATTGTGTATTTCTATTTTTTAACTTTTCAATATTAATTTCTATTTTTTTATGTTTTTATTTACATTTATAATGTTTAATTTTACAAACTGTACATTTCGCACATTGGTATAGGGTCAGTGCCAGGGAGGTGTTGTATACCAACTTTCCCCAGTACTTACATGGCACAAAAAGCTTGAGAGTTCTTCTGTCCTGTCCTGCTCGGTTGTCCGCCTCACACCTGTAGGTACCCGAGTTCTCGCACTGCATGTCATGCATGACAAAAACTATTTTTCCTGTTCTGTCACTAGGTTGTAGATCATCTTCAAGAATTCTGCTCAGTTCACGGCTGTTTGAGTCGCTTTGAGGATCATGCTAGGTGTGGGCCTCCCAGCAGCCTCACATGACAAGCTCACATTGGAGTTCTCGTCAACCATCATCGTCGTATTGTGTTCATCATTGGCAGTGAAGCTTAACACAGCGGGCGGCTCTGATGTTTAATGAAAACAATTAAGAAACTTAAATTAGCATGCAGAAATTTTTAATACAAATCTTACTCTTGCTATCTGTCCGTTCAGTCCGTTTATTTATCCACTTTTTTGTGAGTCATACCCCTCCTCTCTTTAGTTTCATTGTTTTTAATTCATTCCTGAATTTTCCACTTAATTTCTGTCTCCAGACATCTCATATGACAATGTGTGTAAAAATCCTTTTTTTTTTTTTTTCTGTTCTGGTAATTTCAAGTTTCGGTGAGTACATTCACATATTACACATTTTTATTTCATTCAATCATTCCTTATTTATCATTAATTCATTCATATGGTCTGAACATTCAAGGCAGTCGTGACAAGTCACAACATCGTGCCCAGGCTGTCCTGCAAATTAAGACTGTCGACAGCTTATCGTCTGACACTTTCATTAAAAACTATATTATTTACCTTGAACGATGACAGTGAACAGGTAAGATGATGACAAAGGCAGACGACTGTCGCTTTCATCATGTATGGTTGTTGACACAGTACACCTGTAACGGCAATCGTGTTTCGACACATGTGCTGATAGTATCTGCAGCTTTTTGCTGTTTGAAATGTATTTTTCCGACCATTGGAACAGGGCAGGGATGGGGTTGCTTTCAGCTTCACAGACCAGGTTAACATTCTGACCCTTAGTGATGTAGCAAGTATTTGATGGCGATGCATGTGGCTCACACGTAGAAGTATCAGACAAAATCCTGATGACAGGTTTGTCTAAAAAGAATGTATATATATATGATGCTGCATAAAGATTTCACTATCAATGAAAGAATTATTCTACTTAGTAATCTATTGTGTTCTTACATTCATTCATCTATATAATTATATATAGCTACTTGTATCTTCTTATCAACTATCACAAATTAATCTGGATATTTGCAAAATATACATGAGATAACCAAATAAAGCTCCTGGTCAAAACTTTTCAAATATCTGTCCTCACATGAAAAATGCGTTGCAAATAAATGACAGTTTTTCTTGTAGAATATGTGAAAATATGATACAACATATGTAACATCGATGTCATATGAAATGTTTTATTGATAGCACATGTTTATATTAGACATGAATAAATAAAATATATAATTCCCTTCATAAACAGTGTAACATGGGAATTATTGTTATTTATTGCTAAAGAAAATATGTTGCATGCTCGCTTACAGTAAACCTGCATTGTGATTGGGTCACTAGACACAACCTCTCTGCGACCATCTTTGATGTAGGTGGCACCACACTTCACTCGGCGTTTACTGTGAGCTCTGGTCACGTTGTCAAAGATCAGGTATTTCCCATAAGGACGACCACCTGCAGTCTCTGGCCAGGTGTAGTTGGCTTCTAACTCAATTTGTCTTGTGCTTTCACACTTTAAACTAACATTCGTTCCCTCAAACGGGGGAAAAGCTTCGTTTGTGCCGTTGTTCTCCAGGAGGATATAAAGGCCAGGGTTTGCTGAAACGTGAAGAGCGAAGAAATGTTATTAGGAATATCTCAAGGAAAAACAATTAATGAGGAAGTTTTCAGTAGAATATTTAATTAACACATCACTCATTTTTAAGAAATGCTATTAAAGAAATTTTTCTTACAATCGCTGCAGATCACACCGAATTCTCTTGATTTGGGGCACGAGGGGAAGTAGCCAGTTATCCTTTGGGTGCAAGCGATAATATTCGCTTCATCACCTGCACAGTTACTGTCAGTCATCCAGTGTCCAATTCCTTTTTCGCCAAATAAGGATGCAGGAATAAGCACAGCCCCACTTCTGAGGAAGGAAAATATCCTTACATTCCATATCCAGAGAGATATATACTGTTTCATTTACTTGGTCATTTTTACCTTATTTTAATCAGGCGATGATGCGGATGATGATGATGAGGAGGAGGAGGAGGAGGAGGAGGATATCAACACTCTTTTAAAAAAATCACAAATGTGTTAAAAACTCTAGAAGAATTATCAGCTAATAAAAAAAAATCTGCTACAGGTAGCCGGGTAATAAAGCACAAACGCGCGTGCGCGAAGAGTAAACAATGCCATAAAGGAAAACTCACGATGGATGACGAAGCTGTCTGCAGATAACTTTGGCAGTGCTTGTAGCAGAGTACGTATTGCCACATACTGCATTCCATTTTCGTTCAAGAATTCTTTCCCATTAATCGTGATGGGTCCACTAAGCATCTCAAAGCGCCCCATGGCGAGGCTGGTGCGCAGAGTGCCAGTCAGGCGGTATTCCGCATCTAATTTCATTAAAAAAATTTCATGGAGTACCGCAATATTGTAAGTGTTTATCTCAGTAAACATCCTGCAATCTAGTTTATGAACCTTCCATGGGATGTGATAGATACCTCAAGATGATCACTACCAATGATACGGGGATATCCCGACTTGTCTACGAAGTTCTCTCAATACAAATTCACACCCATAATCAAAATTAAAATACGAATCGATGAAATTAAATTTAAATTTAAAAACATACCAAGTTCACAGCTTAAACCCACGTCATTATTGTGAGTGCAGGTGTGGTTGTAGAAGCCACTGTGTTTACAATGAGCTAAGCTGGTCTCTGTACCATCACAGTCCAGGTCGCTAAATAAAATACTGGCTTCATCTGCACCCTTAAGGAGCGGAGCCACAGAGAGGGCTAAAGCGTAAGAGCTGCAAGAAATTAGTCACAGAACCGTTCAGACAGAGCCATTATCCCACTTATACTGACAAATAAATATAAAGACAAATATAAAGACAAAACAACACTGTCATTCAACACAGCGATAAGAACTGTACAACTATAAAAACAACTTTTTTTAAAATTTAAAACGTACTTAATTATAATAATGAAATGTTCATCGGGAAACAAACCTGCGTATCTGAAGCATCCTGCAAGCTACCTTACCTCAGCCTGGTCAAAGCCACGGTCACATACTGTGCTCCATGTTCCATTATACAAGACCTCCAGAAGGCCCGACCACTTGTTTCCTTTCACAAGACGTAGAGTCAGCTCTCCAGCTACAGCAATGAAGGTAGTAAATGTATGTTTGAGTGTGAGAAGTAAGACTGAGGTAAGTGGCTTTTCCAGACATTAAACTGTAGCAACAATCTGTGTATATCATGTTGTCTGATGAGCGAGTATTTGGTTTGTCATTATTATCTAATGCTTTGGGAGAAAGAGTGATTAGAAGAAAAAACAAAATATGCAAAAAGTGTTTACGGATGTTGCAGATGACTCCGACGTCTTTCGAGTGATCACAGTTATGCTTGTAGAAACCTTGGTGTCCACAATCCGCCAGACTCGTCTCAGTTCCCTCGCAGTTTACCTGGTCCAGCAGAATGGTACCCGAACCTTCCCCGTACATGTTAGACGCCACACTTACAGCCCCAGGGCTGCGAGAATCAAGAAAAGACTAGGAGAATGTTTTCCAGTCATCACTTGATGTGGGGCTCGTCATCACGATGATAGCTCACCTTCCTTTTCATTACCTTCAATCAATCGCTCTCTCTCTCTCTTCTATCGATATTGAAACTGGATCATTAAAGAGTATGATATCGTAGTTCATCTCCCATACACCAAAGAGAAAGAATATTCAGCAATCACCTGTTGAAGCCCAACATTCTACAGACCACCTGCGCTTCCTCTTTGCCAAAGTCGTCGTCGCACACCGTACCCCATGACCCGTTGTAGGAGACTTCAAGGCGGCCTGACCATTCTGTCCTGCCGACCAGCCGCACTGTCAACTGTCCGGCTGGTTTTTCAAAAAAACGAGTAATGACTCAAAGAACTCTCACCCTCTTAATAAGTAAATTATTTTCTCCACTAACGAACACAAAAAAAGCCCAAAACTCCCTCTTGTATCTTAGGGTGTATATACACATAAACCCACACACATCAGTGTAAGAACTCGAGCTCTCGCTACTCCTGTACAGTCTGTTAATGAGGATATTTCATTAATTATTCAGTGCATGTGGCTCATGGCTAGGCTACTGTGTATGTTTGGTTGAAATGAGTGAAAACTTTCCACTCCTTCTGTGTAGTTCTCGTCCCTCGGGAGGAAAGGTGTTGACAGTAGCAGACGACAAATGTTTCCCGCCAGCTCACAGTTAACGGTGGAAGAGTCAGACCCAGGCAGAACGTGCAGGACTCTTTCACGCATTAATCTAAAATTCATTCTTCGCTTTCATCGGTTTACTTGTTTCATCTACTCAATATCTTAAATTACTAACTTCTCTTTGCTTTAAAATGGCTCTTTCTCCATGCTAATGAAGATTAATCGTGAAGCTCGTAGAAGATGGCGACAGTGATAGACCGCTACAAACCAAGCCAGATAGAGGCTTATCTCCCCTACTTCAGACTAGCACTCCGCAGTAAGAAAAGTATTAAGTTCTGATTGGATGTTGCCATAGGTCACCAACTTTAATTAAATATCCTCATTTCTGCCTGTTTTCCTTTTTCTTTTGGTGCTGGTGGTAGGTATGGGGGTTAATTGTTGTAGTTGAGGGTAGCCTCATAGGTGGAGCCATCAGCAAGAGAGACTACAAGTACGCATGTTCACACCTCTCATCAACCAGCGAGTCTGACAACAGTCGTCTGCTCGAGCCTGGAGCATCATTTTTAATTGTTAAACTTTCCGGTTTTTAATTCTTTGACATGAGTCTCATGATTAAATAATACATGTGTCAGTTTAGCTTGTAAATAAGCAATACGTAAAATTAAATTAAACAGTTTTATTAATACTGACTGCCTTGTGGTTGAACAGTAGTTCTAATGTGTTGATATATCACCTTAAATTTTAACTTTAAAATAATTTTGTTTTCAAGTTTGAGTTTAGAAATACAATTGAATATTTTTTTACTTTTAATTATTGAGTTTCGCCGTTGAAGCTGGTATGTCATGTAAAAAACAAAAGGAATCGAAAAATAAAACCAAAGCCGTTGCGTTTACGATGACAGATTGACAAGGACCTCTCCCACTAGTGCACTGTAAACGCAACAAGACCACACCTTACATAAATAGCAGCATTGTTCGAAATAGATAGGATTGGGTGGGGTGATGTGTAGGATGATAACTGTCATCATGAGTCAACCTGAACACGTGACGCTAGATGTCAAAGACAGGTCTTACTCTGCCGAGGAAAAAACTGAACAAGCATCATCACTTTGACTTTGTCAGTCTACCTTGTACTGTTAATAGTTTCTTTTTTAAATCAGTAAATGTTATTTATATTATATTTTTCAAATGCATATTTACCTAAACGTGGAAGTAGAAGAGAGATCAGGTATGCCCTGACGACCCCGTGAATCATGTTTGCGGTGGACAGAGACAAGTTCACACTAGGCTGAACCCAGACAGCCCCGTGCGAGACTAGGAAGTAAATGAAAGCAGTCTGTGTCCTAAGTTAAAGTGTGTAGCTGTTGATGCTTGAGACATCGTCGACAACCATCTCGGTCAACGCTTTGCTTCCGGCCCTTGAACAGCTCTGAGTTGACTGGCAAAGGGTATCCTGTCCAGCAAAGATGAAAGATGACTGTTGACAACTTCGGAACACCGCCCTTTTATTAGATGAACTTTCGTCGAGCATTTGCTGAGCTTCAATGATGTTCATATGAATGATTGCTGCTGCAACTGGTCCAGCAGTGAGCGCCAAAGATAATAATGAGCAAACCTTGCACGACTGTCGTCTGTTTTGTGTGTGCTTGTGCTTCTCTACCTCTTCCCGTCTGACATGCTTATAGACTTCAACGTCATAAGAAAAGAAACAAAGTATTTACTGCACTCGGGGAAAGAATTGAAGATGATCATATGCTCGCCCAGTTCAATTCTCAACGCATGTACTCAAAAAGTTAACTCCAGTATCTTCACACCTGTTCTCTTTCTGTTCGTCTTCTGATTTGTCATTTAACATGAATGTGAATAACTGCTACTCATACTCTTTAGCCTCATTAATGTAAATTGAAAGTTTAATTAATGAGTAGAAAGGTGACATTCTTTTCTATTTACATAGCCTTTAGTTTGATAATACTCAGAGGCAGCTTACAAAAATTCCTTTTCGTGTCGATATATGCACATGAAACACACGTTTGTATACACATCAAAACATCAACAAAAAACAAACCAGTTTATTCTACTTAAGTATTTTATTTCACAAAAGAGTTCATATGCGCAGTAACAAACTAAAAATAGCCACTACAGATACAATACAACTTTATTGACTCCTAGGAGTATTTCAAAAGTGCTCATACTAGCAATAGTATGTACATATAATGATATAAAAATGAAATGTAACCATTGTTAGCTTCTTAGGATTTGGTCCACTAATAATATACAAGAATGCATAAAACTCTGACAGCAACTTTGCAGAAAGTACAGTGTTGTACATCTTAACAATTGTCACGTTAAGCTTTTTACACAAATATTAAAAAAAGTGATTTTGTATCTTTCGATGGTTCTCTTAAGGCCATTAAGAAGAAATTAGTAAACTTAATATGAACATAACATCTCCACTTCTTAAACACAATTTAGAAGCTAAAGTAACAAATACCTACAAATATCTGGGAGTATAATTTTCTACTAGGATGAACAGCATGCAATGAGTTGTGTATGAAAGGAAAAAAAAGGGCTGATAGAAATTCTTAGGGCACTTAGAAAACTGAACTCAAATAATTTATCCATCTTTTGGAAGCTCTTTGACTCCCAGGTCAAACCAGTTTTGACAAATGCGGCAGAAATTTGGGGCTTATCTATAAATAACCCTATAGAAAAAAATACATACATTTGCAATTAAGCATTTTTAGATGTTCCCCTGCACTCTTCCAATCTGATTTATATGAAGCTGGTAGATACACCCTGTACATAGATAACTACACAAAATGCATAAAATTCTGGCTACACATCCTCAAGCTACCCATAACAAGACTTTGTAAACAAGCTTATGAAATGATTCACCAGCAGCATGAGTCTGGAAAGCTTAACTGGATATCTAACATAAAGTGCTTTCAGAAAGTGGGTTTGGGATAGTATGGGTCAACCAGGGGGCGGGGATGAAACATGTTCCTTTGAGAATCTAAAGAATGTATAATATGCTCCTTTAAGCAAAACAGACACACAAACATGGAGAAAGATACAAAATATGAATGGTTCTTATCATTTAAAGATAATTTACAGTCAGAAAAATTGTTTTCACTTATAAACAATAGGTGGAACAGGCGTGCCCTAGGAAGACCTAACAAGAACCTTTTGACTTAATGCGAATAAAATATGGTTTGAAGCTTCTATGGAATTACATTTAGGTTGCCCAGCTTGTGGAAAAACTACCGTATGCCGTAGAAGATGAAGAGCATTTCCTATTTAGATGCCCAAATAATGAGATTCTTTAATATAACCAACTCTTCCAAACACATATTATTCAAAAATATCCCTATCTAACGAAGAGTTACTGATATGTAGCCCTAACCCTGTAGCCTAAGCTAATAAGATGCCACTAAAAGAATTTATCAATAAAGAACCAATAAGTAGAACATAGATTAGTTAATTAGTTGGATTGTTGCAATAGAGTTGGAAACTAAGGGACAAAGCAGCATGTTTTGCAATGTTTTCTACTGCCGCTGACAAGTCCACCGACTCATCTGACACCGCTCAACTCTTGGTATTTATTCGTGGTACAAACAGCAATTTTGAAATTACAAAAGAGTTAGCGGCCATGAGAGGCATGCATGGGAACACCACTGGCGAAGACCTGTTCAAAGAAGTTTCAGGCATAATAGAGGGTCTTGCTTCCGTGAGAAAAATTAGTGGGAGTGACTACTGATGGTGTCAGAACTGTGACTGGATGCCACAGTGGACTGACAAGCAAGGGTCTGTAAAGGTTAGGGTTACTTCCCTTGTAAAGGAGGCTACTCTGTTCTTGACTGAACTATCATCAATTTCCCAGAGAACCCGTTCTTTTCAACTGGAAAAACAGCGAGACGATACACGACTCGAGAAGTGGTCGACATGTACATGGCAGATTCTGAAGAGGAAATGGAGGTGGAAGTGGAAGTGGAAGAATGGGACAATGAGAACGCTCAATCTACAGACTCCGAGGAAAATGTTGTATTCAGAGAAAGATGAAGATAATATAACTTATAAAAATATTTTTTCATACAAGCACGTGACAGCAGCATGCATCAAGGAGGAAGAAATCGATGAGGAGGAATCAGAATATGTACACATGGCAGTCAGATACTCTTAGACACAGAGCTAGCATTGGGGGGTGGCTAGTGATAACAGCAATCAGCAAGCAGGACCATCTTGTGTCAGAGCAGTCTAAACTGTGTGCTTCATGCACATATAAACAGTATGCCCTTGACTGTTGTATGATTAGCTATTGAAGCTGTCATGAATATCACTGTACCGATTGTTTACATCATTGTAAGTAGTTCCACTGCGCCCTTTATAACAATTCCTTGCGAGCGCAGTGATTTGTTTGTGTAAACACAGTCAGACCAATACTGTGTCAAAGCAAGATGGATTGTCCAGACATAAACGGTGATTGTTTGTTAGGAAGATTTTTGTGTCATATAGGCTTCAACTTCAATCAAGCCTTGTTTCAAGTGAGAAGTAGTAGAATTCTAGTAGTACTCAGCTTGTCCCTAAACGATGTATAGTCAGTTTGTTTCTTACATTACTGCGCCCTTTATAACAATTTCTTACGAGCGGAATGATTGTGTAAAAACAGGCTCATGTAAAGGCTGGCAGGGAACAGGTTCCAAGAGTGGAGTCTACACCATTTAGCTACCAGCACTGGCAGACTTTTGTTATAGTTATAATAAAAAATAATTGGGATTTTATTAGAGAACAACTTTGAATCATGGAGACTCATATATGCCTAAGGGAGGTGCCTGTTTAGGTCTTAGGTCACTAGCTGCTTTTGTATGCCTTCTGAAAATGTTCTTGGTACAATAAAAATAAAGCATTTATTTTTAATAACATATTTTTTCTTTCATATTTTCTTTGCTGATTATGTGAAACAAGATTCACTACTTTGTTAAAACAAACCTGAAGGGATCAGGCAAATTCGCACGTTTATTACATCCAATGCGTTTAAGTGTAAGTTAAGAAGTAGTACATAAAAAGTCCCTTATGTCTGCAATATTGTCATATATGATACATCCTAGGATTTGTAAGGCGAGTTGCTACCGAAGGCCTGTTTTAGTGAGAATGGCCTTTGGCTAACAAACCTCTGAGAGTATGGTGCGACATGGAATCTGGTGATGGCGGCTGGTTGGTCCATGAGTCAGTGTGTTTGACTTAGGTGGTCAGTGTGCACGACTCTCTCCTGCACACTGTTTATTGCTCATAAAAGTGCGACACCACTTATACCCAAGTTCAAATACAGCTCATAGAATCCACGAATAATTTTTTTTTTTTGTAGTTTTTTCGTGCTTATCTGTGTTCTTTTAACAATTTTTTTTTTGTGCTTAGTTTTGAATTTGAATTTTCTCTTTCCCCCCTTTTTGGTACATTTGGTTCATTATTACCCTGATTAACCATTAATGCAAGTAGCAACAACCAAACAAGAAGCCCAGTGCCGGGAACAAGCCAAGATAAGAACTGCAAGTACATTACAGAACTTTTTTGTAACTTATAAATACACTCAAGTAAATATATTATTAATTAATTTAATTCAAAATGACCTTGGAGGGAGGGCAAAAAATTGTTAAATGTTTCAGATCTAATGTTTTATAATTTTGAAATGACTTTCTCGTTTTTTTAAAAAATAGCATTGGATAAGAATGAAATGAGAATCAGCACACAAGATGATGTAGGTCCCTCATGTTTCTTCTGATTTTATTTACCCTGTAAAACATGACTGCCATGTTTACTTTGCATGCTTGGGAGTAGCGTTTAAGGTGGCAGGATCACCCAGAATGGTTGAAAAAATTTTTTTTTCGATGACAGTAACTTAAGATGTGTCATTTTATTCATAAATCTTTTCTCTTTCAGAGGGTGAGTTAAACTTTTGCCAGAGCTATGTAGTTTTTTTAGATAATTGCATCTACACAGGGTAGGGGTGGCATGTCAAAATGCTCCAAAATGGTGGAAAATAACATTCAGTCACCTGCAACATGACACACAAATAATAACCGCTCCCAATATAACTTCTAAATAATAATTACTCCCTACTTCCGTGCACCTCCGCCAAGTTGAAAGCATGGCTTTGTGATTGCTTTTAGTGACATTTTAATTAAACTTTGGACCGATTATTGTGGCTACAGTTGTGTGACACTGTAACTATGGCTAATGATCGTAAGTACAGACTTTCAAAGCCCAAGAAACGCAAATTTTGTGGTAACCAGTACTCAAAAGAAAAAGCAACAGTGGGAAAAGGCATACGAAGCGCTTTCAGCAACATTTGTTATATAGGCAATTTAACTGTCAGTTCAGAAAGTTATTGTGAACAGGTGGACATGTCCACTAGATCAGAACAGAAATTACAAGATCTGTACGAGTTGGTGTTTGACTGTAGTTCAGAGGGGGAATATGAAGAAGCAGATTGTGAAAATGACACTTCTGAAAGTGAAAAAGATAGCACAACTCAGGATATTGTTTTTGAAAATCCAAAAGGAAATAGAATAATAGATGTAGCAATCCTAAGTGAAACTGTTTCATAGAACTTGGTGTGCCGTTACTGTCCCCGTACTGTCAGGTTGTTTGAAATGCAAAGAAAGGGACTGGCAAGTACATTTGTATTTTATTGTAGCAATAGAAACTGTAATATGCAGCCTGCTTTCTCATCCTCACCTCAGACGTCTGTAGGCAAAGCATCAGGCAGGCTGCTTTTGCTATGCGATGCATAGGAGCAGACAAGAGAGAGTTAGAGATTTTTTGTAGGGTAATGGATTTACCAAAGCCATTTAGTAAGAGTAGCTACACAGCTATACAGAAAACTATTCATAAAGCATGTACCACTATACGATCAGCATGCAAGCAGCAGCAGCACAAGAGTATGAACAGGCAGAAGAAGTAGAAGGTGATGAAAACAGAGACATTCATGTTTCAAGTGATGGGACGTGGATGACTGTAGGCTTCTCATCCCAGGTAGGTGTTGTGACAACTATTGGCATGAAAAATGGAAAGGTTATTGATACACAAGCAAAAAGCAAAGTCTGTAAATCATGTGATTATTGGAAAAAACAAGACCCCAACTCTGACAAATACTGTGCATGGGCAGCGCCTCATGCCGCATACTTCACACTAACACATGAAGGTTTTAGTGGGTTGATGGAGGCAAGCGGTACATGTGACATTTTTAAAAGATCAGTTGAGCAGTACAAACTCAGATACACAGGGTTTGTTGGTGATGGGTACACTAACACTTATAAAAAGTGAGTGACAGCATGCCCTATGGCAGGGGTAGGCAACATACGGCCTCGCAGGCCAGATCCGGCCCGTGTCACTTGCACTCTACAGTGCCTTTCAGACGAGACAATTAATAAAATCAAAACACAGACAATTTAAAACGCTAAAAATATAATATAATTTAAAAATCAAAATGAGAAACACAACACAAAACAATTCCTAGTTTGTTGGTGGTGGGGACACTAACACTTATAAAAAAGTGAGTGACAGCATGACCTATTGTAACAAAAACATTGACAAGCTGTCCAAAAGTAAGTAGGCACAAGACTTAGTTATGAGTTATGACATAAGTGTTAGTTTGTCCACGTTTTCATTGAATTTCTCCATGTCTTGAACCCCACAATCAAGGTAGAGGCAAATTATGTTGGCCCTGTTTTAGTTTAAAGGCCAGTGACTAAGATGACAGCAACTTCCACCCATGCCCACCATGATAGTTTCTGGAAGACTCCAGGGAATGGACTGGGAATTAAATGGTCGGGGTTTGGAGCAATTGGAGGTGTAGACTGACATTTTTATGAGATAGACCAGTCAGTGGTAAAGTCGCTGTGTGTTTGACCAGGACACTTAATTTTCCCATCCCTTTCCATCGGAGTCATTGGACCAAAGAAAGCTTGGACAGTTGGACCTTAGAGATAGCGATAGTCACTTAATTTCACACTGCACTCTCCTGCCTGTCGCACGCTGTCTTCTACACTCAAAAAGCCGAGATACGCTGCACTTTGTTATTATAGTAAGTACACTATTTTTTTTATTAAGGCGGATGAATCACCCAAAACTGGGTACCCAATTTGTTCTGAATGACATGGGCCAACTAATTAATTTATAAACATGAAATTTGGTCACAATGTGGTTAAAGGAGCAGTTTCCTGCAAAACTTGGCCTACAGGACCTGGCTGTCTTTCAATCACAAGAATGCCAGCGTGTGGGAACGCGAAAAGGATAATTTGTGCTTATTTTACATGTAGGTACACTGGGTTACGGTGAGTACCATTCATTGCCCTCAACCAGGATGGATTCTTTCTTTTACAGAGTGAGAGGGGAGTGTAAGGAAAAATTTCTAAAGCAGTTAGGCTGGCTTTTGTTTACAGATGCGCAGTACATTTCAATTAAATTTGTTAATGTACAGAAACAGCAGGGATCTGTAACGTGTGCTGTTTGCACTTGTCATGTGCCAGAGGAGCATAATATTACGATGAGTTTATGTTGTCTCTCCTTTCAAATTGTCTGGCTTCTGGAATTTATCAATCATTTCGTGTGCAACCTTGGCCCTAGAAAGATCATTGGTAAGGAACTGCAAGGGAAAATGTAGGAGGAAGTGCTCTGAATCTGCAGACAACAAACGATCCACAGATTGTAATGGTTGCTTGTGACAAATGGTTGGAGAAATTTCCTGTCTGTTTGACACAGCCCATGCAGAAAATAAGAACCGCAATGAGGCAAAACATGCCTTAACTGAAATTGCTTGCTGTATTTGATTTTTTTTCTTATCTTTACTTTGAGGATTGTGTACTGTTTAACGATTCCATGATTAAAACACTTTCAAGAATGCACGCACCAAAGATGTTCTGAAAATTTTGTTTCAATCAACGCCCTCCTTGCCTCAAGGAGGATCACCTTGTCCTTCAAAGGACAGTATTTCATGGTGTGGGCCCTCTCTTTGCTGTGGCAAAGCAGAGAGGACACGTGAATGTTCTCAACATGGGGCAAATGACCATGCCCTGTTCATTGTGCAAGCGATGCGATGTATAGAACTCAAACGTTTTCTTCCTTTTTTTGCAAAACTTGCAAATATTCTTCTGAAGGCTGAATCACATGAAAAAAAAAAAAAAAAAAAAAAAGTCGGCAAATATGTATGTTTGTTTGCTTTAGTGCAGGAGGAGACAGTTTCTAGAGCAGTGGTTCTTAACCAGGGTTCAATAGAACAATAGGGGTTCAGTGAGTCGGTCTCAGGGTTTTGCATGCGATAGCGCATGTACACACATTGAAAACTTCAATGTTATTTCTGAAGCATCAATTAGTATTTATTTAACTTTGGTTAACCATTTTTATGAATGCTGTTTTTCTACAGGCTTGCAGCAGACGGCTACTTTTACAACACTGAGGGAGGAAAGGTGTGTGCTTCTCGTGCCGAGAGATGGCCGGAAGTCACAGTAGCACGTGCTCCGGACATGTGCATGACATGCCATTTCATCGGTGTGTGCAGGTACGGGCTAATGAGCAGGACGCCGCCAGGTACCTCATTGACCTCCTCAGGTCTCCAGAGCTCCGCCTCAGATGCCATGTCCACCTCGTCGCTCAAGACGAAGATTGACCTGCAGGAGACCAACAGGTGCACAGACCGAACCAGTAGTTGATCGAGTTTTTCTCTCTCGCTGTTTTGTTTGTCCAAAGACAATACAGGCTGAGCTCTACTTGCACTGATTAACAGTTTTTTACTTCAAAGTACTAAACACCTAGTCCGTAAGAGAGAGAGATGGGGAAAGGAGATAAAGGATGAAAGGAAGACTGGATGTGCCAGCTCATAGCTTGGTGGGGAAAGACTGAAATACATTCATCAGTTTTAGATCACAGGATCATTATTAGACAAAGAAGAGTAAGAAAATGGGTATTTATAACTTTTAACATACAAACTTCATGTCGATCATGAATCCATACTTAATTGCAGAGCTGGCGGAGGTGCGTGCCGTGGAGACATTTAATCTCATCGTTATTCTTTATTTTACATTGTGTGTGTGTGCGTTCGTATGTGTGTGCGTGCATGTGTGTGAAGAACTGTTGGTGTACAATGAAAAGATCTGTGACATTAAATGTGCTATCAAATATATTTATGTATTTGAAATGAACTGTGCCAAAAAAACATGTCTGTGAAATGAATTGTGTTGTGCTGCACTACCATATATCTCACATTTTTGGCGCCCTATGTGGGGTACTGGGCGAAACTGATAACTTATCAAGTCAGCTTAGTGCCGCCAGAGACGATGGAACTGACAGAAGAAGAGAAGTGAGTGTTGGAGGCCTTTAGAAATTTTGAAGTGAAAGCGCAAGACAAGTGACGCAGCCGTGACTGTGGATCTAGCCTGCATTAAAGAGTTGTGCAACTGCTGACAGGTTCCTACCTTTCTGAGTGCTGGACTGTTGTGGTCATTGTTCAACTCCCCTCACCACTTGGTTACACATATAAGGAGACAGAGCAGAGGTGTGTGGTGCAGTTGGTGCGAGGTCAGAAAGTGTGTTGGATCGAGATTCGCCAGAGCCAGCAGCATCGACTGGCATCAGAAATATAATCTAGAACCCACGAGAGCGTTGTCTTTTGTATTGTTGAGGAGAGATTGGGGAAAAGCCCGAATCTTACCCTGTTACAAGTAGATGCACCTGTTTTCTCACATTCAACGTAAGAAAGTGTTGCTTACATTATTATACGGCATAAATTCGACAGACACATGCTGATGAAAAATGGTTTGATGCTTACTACGGTGCACGTGTAGATGCTTGAGCCATGTACGTGGATTTGAGAAAATGACAAATTGAGATTGCAGGAAAATTTAAAGGATAACGGATAGGTGCGTGTTAACAGAAGACATGGTAGAAAGAAAAGTAGTGTGCATACTTTCATGACAGCCAAGTCTGGATTGGTAATGCATAAACTATTTTGAATGCATAGTTCATATAATTCTATAGTTGATGTTGTGTTTTGCTCGTAACGATATTTACAATCAGAATCAACTTTCAAATGTAAAATAACAATTAGTGTCTTGAAAAAAATTCCTGAAAAAAAGTATATGCAAGTTTCAGGAAATAAGGGAATGGACTACATCTTTTAAGAAACACAATGCAATGTGATCACCAAGTGTTACAGTCATGTCATGAGCTGTTTTATCTGAAACCTTTTAACTCTGACGAACATGTCTCATCTCACTATTATTTGAGAATGAGAATCAGAGCAAATGTAGAAAATATATTAAGGATGTACTTTAAACAGATCATCATACTGAAAAATTGCACAATTTCGCTTCACCCAAACTCCTGAATCAGAAATGGTTGAAATATAGTCAAGACGCATGAGTACTAAGTCTAGGATGCAAACTTTAGCATAAGGAATGGCGAAGCATGGGACCTGGAGAGAAAGAAAACTATAAAAAGAAAAGCCAAGGGTTTATCCTAAAAAAGGATTGAGCCCAGATAAATGTTTCAAAAACAAATTTAAATGGCAGCTCTTATACAAGTTTCCAGAGTGACTTCATAAAGCAGCTGGGCTGGACTTTTTATTATAAAATTACAACAGGGCCAAGGCCAACAAAAAGGGGAGAAGGAGGAATGGGCAATTCCTGCGGCAGGAGATTCAAAACCTCTTTAATGAATTGTATGGATAAGTTTGTAGTATTACTGGTGACAAACTAGTTTTTGTCAATGGGTCGTATGTAGGTAACAATACCCTCTTTTAAAGTTAAGTGGTGTAAAACTATCAATGCCTCGGGAAAACGGCGCACAAAAAAGGTTTTTACTATTTTGTCAGGATCAAATCAATGACTATCACAGCAATCTTCTAATACAATGAAAAGTTACACTTTAACATGACAGACTTCTCTCAAAATCCTTTTCCAAGAAATGATATAAAACCAACTGCTTCAAGTTACGAAACGCCCACAAAACTGAAAAAGATTGAACTCAAACCCACCAACCCCCAGTCATTTCCCACAAGTCTTTAATGCCTCAAGGGACAGTATTTGATGGTGTGGGCCTCTCTGCCAAAGCAGAGAGGACACGTTAATGTTCTCAACACGGGTCAAATGACCATACCCTGTTCCTTGTTCAATCGATGCAATGTATAGGACTCAAACGTTTTCTTATTTTGTTTTGCATAACTTGCAAATATTCTTCCGACTGCTGACAGTGGACAATGGAGAAAAAGATCGAAGGGATAAATGGCGCTGGTAGATCAGCACTTGGCTGGTCAGCATGTCCAGGGTTCCACTGCTGACATTTTAAAATTTTATTTAGATGGTAGTAAAACAAAAGCTGCATGACACTTAATGAGGGGGGGGGGGGGAATTGGTGTTTTACGCCGTGTCAGCAGCTAAGGCTATATTACGGCAAGCAGCCAGCCCTGTAAACAGATGCCACGTGCAGAGAAAGATCAGCGTGCCCGAGACGAGAAATGAACTCAGGGCAGCCAACCTTCACTGTATTTGTGACAGGCGCTAACAGTGCTAACCGTTGCGCCACCAGACCGCTGCATGACACTTAATGAGTCAATGCTAAAGTGATGAGCGATGCAAGAATGGATGATGTTCGTAAATGGTTTTCTTATTTTTTTTTGCAAAACTTGCAAATTTTCTTCTGTCGCCTGACACTGGCCAATGGAGAAAAAGATGCCGGTACACTGTCCCTCTCAGGCTCACCTTGTCCCTCAAGGGTCAGTATGATGGGGCAAATGACCATGCCCTGTTCATCGTTCAATCGATGCGATGTATAGAACTGCATAAAAATTTATTTGGATCAAGATCAAGATAGCCGCTCTTCGTTGTGCGACGTCTTGAGCTCTTAACTTGATTTCGCTTTTTTAACATTTATCATCGTTTTATTAATCAATTAACTTTTACATTAAAATAATGTCATGGATCTAGTCAGAGTGCTAGGACTGGGCGCATGTGTAGATGAAAGTGTGCGAATGATGGACGTTCTCTAAATAGAACGTGACAAATGACGTATAGTGACGTCAAAAAGAAATAGTGAGGTAAGGGAGAGGGACGTTGAGAAGAAATATGGAAGCAGAAGGACGTTAGAGGGCATTTAGAAGAAGAAGGACGCTGGAGAATAGAGAGAAGAAGAGGACGTTAGAGAGTAGATAGAAGAGGAAGAACGTTAGCGAGTGGAAGAAGAAGAAAGAGAGCGGAAAGGGAGACGTGATCGCATTTGAAAAGACAATGCGATTTGCTAATCAGAGATCGAATGTACTAATGTGAAAGGAGAAACGACTGCCAAGACAGTGAGTTTATAGTGTGTGAGGTGTTCGATGTACTTTGTAGATGTGGAGATTGAAGGAAAAACTGTGGTGTTAAAGACCGTTTTGCTTTTATAGTTAGGATCTATTTTTTTTGGTTGGTAATTTTGATCAGTAAACAGACAGACTCGTACAGGCAAATCATTCTTCAATTGGAACGAAAGAACGCGCAATTGTCCGACCCGCTGGTGAGTTGGAGAGAGCGAAAAACAAGAGGCACCGGCAATGTCGTGACAAATGCATGCTATTTATACTTTTAATATCCGTTAAACCAATTGTCAATCTAGAAGTAAAACTAAAACGGAAAGCAGATGCCTTGTAATGCATGAATACTCTTAAAGTGGCAATGATGGCACAAGTTTGATAAGTAGTCACGAGTCATGAAGCGTTTCGCGTGTCTAAAGACTTGGCACAAAAATGCTTTCGTCACTGGCTGTACCAATTTTCAAAGAAACGCACTAACAAGACATGAGTGGACTCTCCATTTTGTTGATATTTTTTGACATTGTAAAGGTACCCCTTAGAGTTAGCCTGGGACCCCTTAGAAATCTTGTATGAGGGAGAAAGGATGTTTATGTATGTGATGGAATTTGCTCTAGGAGATTTTGTGTAGTAAGATTTTGTATATGTTTGGGAAAATGCCCATGCGGGATATAATGTATGTGCGTTGTTACATGTGCAAAGGGGGGCAGGAAGGTAAACGTGTGAGACCGCACGAGTCTTACTTGAGACCCATGTGTCGGGGTTAGGGATTTATGTAATGATTTCAGAATTTAATTAGTGAATTCTTGTTCTGATTTCAGGGCAACAATTTTACAGTTTCCGTCTGTATTTTACAGTACCCTTTGTATTCTTCATATTCAACATTTTACAGTATTTTTACAGTATTCTTCAATAATTTCATCGTTTCTTAACATCCCAATAAAGAGCTCAGTGATAATTGAACCTTTCAATTCTGCTCGCAAAATCAGCTATGTTTTCTAATTAATGCGGATAATTGTAAATGTGTGTGAGCTGAACAAACCTCTAGCAGATGTATCTTGCCTGGAATGCAATGAGAAGCGGCATTCCCAAAGTATTTGTAAGGTGAGAATTTGGGCTTCTTTTCAAAGTGTGGAAAATGTTCTCATCAACACTTTGGTAACTCATCACGCGTCAAAGGCAGAGAAAGCACAAAAGAGCCCTTTGAAGTGAACCAACAAATGACACTTTTTAGTCAGAAAACGGGAGGAAGCCATGCTGTGTTGCAAACCTTATCCAATATTATGGGCATATCAGGCATAGCCATATCGACTTTTCAGAATCATGACAAAAAAGTGCCAGGTAAGTAAATTTTTATGCTTCAGTGCAATCTGTTAATGATTTTACAGATCCTGTATGAGATTAAATAAACCTTTTAAATTTTTACTATATATTTTTGTAAGGGTTTTACTATATTTTTTTTTATTACATAAAGGTTAGTATGATTGGGTACATGTGGTCGTGTTCGACTCAGGTAGCATCTCTCCTGCACACTGTATACCGCTCGCAAAAGTGCGACACCACTTACACCCAAGGTCACATACTTACAGCTCATCGTATCCACGAATAATTTTTCTTTGATATCTTTCGAAATTTTCATCACGAAGCAGGAGAGTATGCTTGTCCACCGGTTTCCAACAGTTTGTTTATCTTGCTGGTAGACTCCGTGGGCTGAGGGTGTTTCTAGACAGGCCTACATTTAGTGTGTTGGTGTGCATGTGTTGTTTGTTTGCATTCGCATCCTTTAACCCAGGGAGTGGGCAACTTCTCCGGTCGAAGCACTTGAACTGCATAATATGGACCTCTACATGGGGGGGATTGGTGTTTTATGCCATGCCAGCAACTAAGGCCATATTACGGCAAGCAGCCAGCCCTGTAAACAGATGCCACGTGCAGAGAAACAACAGCCTGCCTGAGACGAGAAATGAACTCTGGGCAGCCAACCTTCACTGTATTGGTGACAGGCGCTAACCGTTGCGCCACTGGACCGCTTCGGACCTCTACATGGAACATGGAGCAAACTACATTTATCAGGCTGCTGACTGAGCTTTTTGTCCTGATCTGCAATTTACTTAACATCTGCAGCTAGTTTGTCAACAGAATTAGATGTTCATAGCATTTGACCGTGGTAGCAAACTGTGAGCATGTGTGATGAGCAGGTTTTCCAGACGTCGCAATGGCACAGCTGAGTTCTACAGGGACTAGACAGCATATGAAAAAGGTTTTGGCAATATCTATCGAGATTTTTGACTGGGTAAGATTGTTGGACGTATCTCTTTTTCCTTACTCCCTCCTCCTGCATAATTGTAACCTCAACATTTGTTTTTACATTTTGAAATGCATTCAAAATTAGGCTCTTATCGGGTATTGTTTTTTGTTATGTTGTTTCTATGATGTATAGTGGTTAATACAAAGGTTGCTGTTTCTGTTGTTTTATTATATTTTTGTTCGATGATGCATATTGTTAACTATTTTGTGTACTATTTCCTTAGCATGCTTTGTTTGCTGTGATAATGATGGTACTAGTAATGGAATGAATGGATGGCTGATGATCTTGTAGTGTCTCAAAAAGAAACAGAAAGGTTGCGAGGAAATACATCTACCAACTTTTTTTGGCTTCGTTAGTGCCATTATTTGCTTCATCATTGTGATGAATTTAACTTTTTGAACTGCTTTGTACCAAGGACTGTAACTCTTAGTAGACGCTTTTGGCAAAGACATCGCCAATTAATTTTGTTTACGTTATCTTTCAAACTGCCCATGGATGCGTGTAAGTATATATATAAATTTATATATATAAAGTATTAAAAAAAAGGAATTTGCGAGAATATATTTTAATAAAATCTCTTTCAAAAAAGGCAAAATGCATTTATTTCATCATTAGCAATTCAATAGCATACACAGTTTAGGCTTCATCGGATTATGTTTCAATCACACAATTTAACTTTTTGATCTGCTCTATACCAAAGACTGTAACTCTTAGTAGACTCTTTTGGCGCGAGAATTTGCCTGCGTAAAATGGATGCGAAAATAGGAAATGTAAGTAAATATAAATTGGTTTCACTTTAAGCATGAAACTCCTTACTCTTACGGGCAAATATTTTACTTCTGACTTGTGTGATAATGTGAAAAGTGACGGAATATTAACATATTTCTTTTAAAACTTGGTTTCAGAAAGCTGTTTGGGGCTTCAAAAGAAGCACGGCATTAACGTTGTTTCAGAAGCACCTGCAAAGGAAGGAGGGTGAAAGTAAGCATCCCATTTTTTTAGCAAGAGCACAAGAATACCACTGTGACCTTTAACCTACACGGATTGTTAAAAACCAAGCGATTTCCCTGAGCCACCATCCATCCCAAAATCAAAATAGTCTAATGGCTTGGATGATTGATGTGTAAGTTTTTTCAAATGACTATTTTTATTTCTTTACAGGTAATGCAATGTTTCTCAAGAGAGGCAGGGCGGAATATGCCGCTCTGTCGGTTCTTGAAAAACAGAAACTGGCAAGGGAGGCTGCAACCCCAGCTCTTCCAATTACTCTTGAGGAAAAAAAGAAGTATTTGAAGCAGCTAATGGAGCAGCTGAAGAAGGTGGTAAGTGTTCACCACATCCCTTTGACACTGGCATAACATGTATAAAATTTCTCTTCCCCTTTAATTATAAACTGATAAGTATTAGATGTATAGAGGTGCACTGTACGTTTATTTGCAATCTGATAGTGAAAGTACAATGGAATAATTTAATTTGCAGGGAAAGTACTTCTACACATTGGTGTAGAATATTACTTCGAGATGCAACTAGATGGCCAGAGCCATTTGCTAGCACATGATGACCTTTATAGGAATGTGCTAGCAGAGAGGCCATCGGTTGTATCAGATTTGAAGTATCTGCGCCATTGTGTGCAGAAAATCTTCAATGAAGCATATGGTAAGAGAGTGTCAATATTTGTATACCTGGGAAAATCTATAAAATCCTTGCAATCAGATAAAGGACTTTTATATTTTTATTAAAAGTGTCATGCTACAGGGCAAATGCAGCCAGCCTGACAGGCATTGTTCTTGTTTTTGTAACCCATGAAGTCAGCACAGAATATGCTGGGAAAAAACTGCCTTTTCCTTTACAAGTAGATGCAGGATAAGCTAAGAAACTGCTATAGCAAGTATGAGCACAGCAGTTAATCTTTCTACTGTCTTGGGGCATGAGATGTACAGTATTAGAGCACTCAATTGTTTGAGAAAATGAGTTTAATTTACAGGTGAAAGTACTTTTACACATTGGTGTAGAATACTACTTCGAGATGCGACTAGATGCCCTGATCCATTTGCTAGCACATGACGACCTATATCATAATGTGCTAGCAGAGTGGCCATCGGTTCTATCATAAGACAACTTATAATAAAGCATGTACCACTGTACAAAATATCAGCATGCAAGCAGCTGTAGCACAAGAGTATGAACAGGCAGAAGAAGTAGAAGGTAACGAAAACAGAGACATTCATGTTTTAAGTGATGGGACGTGGATGACTGTAGGCTTCTCATCCCAGGTAGGTGTTGTGACAACTATTGGCATGAAAAATGGAAAGGTTATTGACACACAAGCAAAAAGCAAAGTCTGTAAATCATGTGATTCTTGGAAAAAACAAGACCCCAACTCTGACAAATATTGTGCATGGGCAGCGCCTCATGCCGCAGACTTCACACTAACACATGAAGGTTTTAGTGGGTTGATGGAGGCAAGCGGTACATGTGACATTTTTAAAAGATCAGTTGAGCAGTACAAACTCAGATACACAGGGTTTGTTGGTGATGGGTACACTAACACTTATAAAAAAGTGAGTGACAGCATGCCCTATGGCAGGGGTGGGCAACATACGGCCCGCGGTTAATATGTATATGTTAATATATATATATGTTAAATAATTTGTTTTGATATTCCTGATCTTTGCACAGTATTTGTTTTGTTAATTTTTGTGATTACAAAACTTTGCAGGGCCTAATCGTTACAACATCTACATCACGACTGTGTAAGGAACTGCAAGATCAGCTGTAGGAGGAAGTGTTCTGCATCTGCAGACAACCCAACGATCCACAGATGACAATGATTGGATGTGACTCCTGTGACAAATGGTTGGAGAATTACCCTCTTCTGTCTGACACAGCCCGTGCAGAAAATAAGAAACGCAATGAGGCAAAACATGCCTTAACAGAAATCGCTTGTGGTCTGGGCATAACAGGTATTGATTTTTTTATCTTTACTTCGAGGATTGTGTACTGTTTAATACATTCTCGGCGCTTACCCCATCGGTGGGGGATGAAACTACTTCTTTTAAGGCTTGCGCATCAACCTTCTGTGATGGATGCATTGTTGTATTTTTTTAAAGACATGTAAAACTTGTAAATGAAAGAATACACAAAGGAGAAAAAAACAGAAACCTTTAGGACTTGTTCCTCAAACAATTACTTCCCTTTAACCCCCCCAACACACCGAACCAAACCGGGACAAGTCCAGCGTAGTCTTTTCCTGAACCGGAGAACCAGGACCCTCTTGCCTGCTACCAAGAATTTGCTGCAGCCAAGGACAACTGAGCCTGACAAACACAAAGAAGAACTTCACAAGAAGCAGAGAAAAGCAGCGGAACACTGATGCAAAAGATCTGCCAGTCCTACATGAAGGTGATACTGTGATGATGAGGCCGTACATTCAAGGTTGTAAGAAATGGACCAGTGGAACCATTACTAAACAACTTGATCAAAGGTCATACAAGGTTGAATCCAGAGACACCACATACCGTCGCAACCGAGTGCACTTGAAGAAAGTGCTGCCATCTGCTGATCATGTCCCTATTCCCACTCCATCTGACTTTGCTGCACCTCCACCCACAACTGACCTCCAGAACCCTGCAGCTGTTCAGCCCACGACGTCCTGCAGGCGACAACTTATCACACCACAAATGGAGTCTGAAAGTCCGGCAGGATCCAATCCCTTTCTTGGCTCCACAACCCCAGTGTGGTCTCCAACACTAACTACTCGAACACGTTCCGGTCGTGAGGTTAAAATACTGAAGATAGAAGATTTTGCATATGGACTGTACGACCTATGCATGAATTTGTGTCACAACAATAACGAACAGCACTAACGTTCGAAAACGTGACTAATTAGCGACTAAGCTCAATTGTTTAATTGTCGATTGTTTAATTTTCTTATTTGTTGATTGTTCATTTGTTATTGAACTTTTTTAATTCTGGTGAGTTCAAAGTACAAGCCGAGTGCAACAATCTTTCTTTAGAATCAGGTTAAGTTAATTTAATGTACCCACACACACATATGCATGCCTAGACACATTAATTAAGAATTTTTTTAATTATTTGCAGACCCAGAGAAAAAGACCTGGACCAGGTTCAAGCACAGATGAGAACTGCAAGTACAATACTGAACTTTTATATAACTTATGTATACACTAAAGTAAATATATTATTTATTAATTAATTAATTGTAAATGTGTGTGAGCTGAACAAACCTCTAGCAGATGTGTCTTGCCTGGAATGCAATGAGAAGCGGCTTTTCCAAAGTATTTGTAAGGTGAGAATTTGGGCTTCTGTTCAAAGTTTGTATTCAAAGTGTGGAAAATGTTCTCATCAACGCTTTGGTACCTCATCACCACGCGTCAAAGGCAGAGAAAGCCCAAAAGAGCCCTTTGAAGTGAACCAACAAATGACACTTTTTAGTCAGGAAACGGGAAGAAGCCATGCTGCGTAGCAAACCTTTTCCATTATTATGGGCATACCAGGCATAGCCATATTGACTTTTCAGGTATTGTATAGATATTCTTAACAGGTCTCTTTGATTTTTGTGTTTTGTCAAAGCAATTTCATGCGTGTAAACTTGCGGGCTACCAGCAGCTGAAGTAGCTATTTGGAAAAGAGAGGGAAATCATTCTCATACAAGCAAGCTACGAGTCAGAGGCAGCCAAAATTTTGTGGACGGTCTGTAAATAAATTTGGTTGAAGATATATAGAGACGCTTTCCTCAGCATTAAAAGGCAGTTTGTGATCTAAACCCACACCCAGATTATGAACAAAAAGTAGACAAGCTAGATCATCTGTTAATCACACTCTTAAGAGACTGGGGACAACTTTGCACAAACTGGCTAAGGAAGAAGGGTTGGGTGGCTTGGGTCACCTCCCGCAGGCGAAATGACATAAGTTACAGATCTTTTACAGAAAAAAGCTATTGTAGAGAATACTTCTAGCACTGAAAATATAAGGAATGCAATCTGGGCAAGTTTGCGGCATTCAATGTCTACAGACAATGAACACTAACATCGCTAATGCCTAAAAGGGAAAAACAGCTGGTGTTTTTTCCATAGCACTTTGGCAAACAATGAGAAAGTGCCTAGCCATATAGAGCATCCTTCTTCAACCTATCTGACCACACAGGTAGCTCATCAACTGATCCCCGTGTATAGAAAATTTGCAGATGAATACCTGCTTAAAAGGATGCTTCATAGGGGTACACAAAATAATAATAAAGTCAAAAATGGGGCTTCTTCCACTCAACTTTTGTGATGCAGCGCAGTATTAACAAATTCAGTCAGACAATTTTCTTTCCCATTTCAAATGACAAAAATTGGATTCAGGTCAAAGGGTCTGTTTGATAAAAAAAAATATTGTTCTTTTGAACATTATCCTATACAGAGCAACCTTTTAACTTACCCACTGGATTCATCAGTTAAATATATATATAGTGTCTGTTTTTGTGGGTGTACTAGAAACAGTAACCCTCACTAATGTGAAAAAAAAATGTGTACTGATCCCATTCAAGACTGATTTTTTTTGTGATTCCTCTTTAGTCAAAATATTTGTTCTCAAGGGGGTGGGGACATTACTTGGTTTTATTCAGTTTTTATGCAATTTTTGTGACCATTATTACTGGTTAAGCATTATTGTTTAAGAATGTTGAGTTGAATTTGATTAATTTTTCATCCTTTGCAAACCTATATGAAAACATTATATCATTAATTCTAAAGTGACTGTGATCTTGAAACCGCCAGTGTCAACTTTATGGCTTCAATCTGACAGATAGAACATGCCACTGGTTTGATTGGAAAAAAGGAGCCTGAGGATATTCCTGCATCTCCAGATGATTTTCTAAATGAATGGTGGAATAACCTTAGTGATTTTTCAGTGAAACCAAGCTTCATCGCCAGGTTTGAGAAACGCACTAAATCTTCCTGCCCTGGAAGATTGCAAGTCCAGGGCTTTTGCTATTGCAAAAAATTATGAACAATATGCATTAAAAGTTCAATTTTTGTCAATGGGGACCCCTTCAAATTTGGGCAAAGAACAGATACAAAATTGGGTAAGAGTAGTTTCTGACATTGTAGATGTCGTGGACAGCACGGTTCAAATCATCGTCTCAAAAACGAAAGAAAGTGAGGGTGAAGCTAATGAAGATTGTGAACCCACATCACCATGCCCTTTTCCGAACGCACTTAAACAATAGAAAAACGAGTCCCAACGATAGTAATCAAAAATGTGATAAATTTTTTTAAGAGACAAGTAAGTCTAGAGAAAAACCCCTAATACTGAAAATGAGGAATGCAATCTGATCAGGTTTGTGGCAGACAATCAACCCCAACATCATCAGTGCCCAAAAAAGAGCAGCTATGTGGATTTAGCCAAAGGGCATTGGCAAACAATGAGAGTGTGTCTAGCCTGCTTAGAAGGATGCGTCCTCTGGGTACACAGAATAATAATGAATGTTTAAATTCAATGATATGGTCCAGATGCCCCAAGACTGCTTTCATGGGCTTGAGAAGGGAAGGTTTAGTTGATTATGCAGTTTGTGCTTTCAATACAGGTTTTTTGAATTTATTTCTTTAATGAAAGAGCTATGTTGCTATGCACACAATTATCTGACACTGCTGACTAAGAAAGATGAGCAGAGTGTCAGATTGAGCCACTTGTTATCTAAGCCTATAATTGTGTAGCATAGAGATTAACAAACACCATTTTTCAATTACTGTAAATCTGTTTGCAGCCTGGTCAACACAACCATGTTGACTTAACTAAAAGTAAACAATATTTAATTAGTTATGTTAAAAATATGTGTTAACTCACAGATACTTTTTTTTTTTTGGGGGGGGGGGCGTGTCTGTCCCTAATATGCAATGGTTAAGAACAATTGGCAGTCTACAAACAGGTTACAACAAAGGTATTTTGTGACAACATAGGTTGTTTAACGGAACACACTGAAATTTTGTTCAACGCAACCTAATGAAAAAGGCTCATCTGGCATCCTTGCATGTTAAACACTAATAACAAATGTCACATGCACAAGGAAAAAATTCAGCATAATAAAATATATCAAGTCGTCAAGTGATGCTTTTAAGCAAGTCCTTGCAGTAACAGACCACCCTTTAAAGGGCATCTAGAATGTTAATAATTGAGCCTGTGTCATTTAGAAACACTGATCCAGTCCATAAAGCTAAGCATAAGCAGGCAAGTTAATAAAAGCTCACTTTTTCATTCACGCAAAGTGACAGAACTTGACACTGCATTACTTAGTGTTTGCGTGTCCACAGCAACTTATGGCTGAAGGTCCAGATAACTGTCATTATGGCTGACATCATGAACTGTCCAATGTGCCTGCTGTAAACAGAAAGAACTTTTGAAATTAAAAATTTCTTTCGTGAAAATTGTTTTGTCCTATACAAAGCAAAACATTAAAAACACTCACGGGAGCTGTGTTCGTTTGACATAGGCCTATCTCGATGGCTTACTTTAAAACATTCCCCAAAATAACCATAAACAGTAAAAATTTGTGTTTGTTTCCCTAAATAACAGATATTTGCAGACATTAAATTATCTTGAACAGACTTACATCAAGCATTTCTCACAGCTAGCTACTCAAGAAGGTAAGTAAATGGGAGAAACTTAGTTACCACCAAAAAACTAATGAACGCAAATAAAAGCAGTTGCAGAGATGATTCCTTAAGCAAAATTGTCATTCACATTCTGTCATCCACGTACAGAAATGGACATAAAAACTGACTAGCCTTTGCAAAACAGCCATACACAGTGATCTTAGCATGCTTTTGCAACAATGTCCTATGAAAAAAAAAATGCCTTTGATTTAAGCTCACTTTTCCTGCACTTGTACAGCTTTTCTAATTGAAATATTACACAACGCCATAAAAATTTGTAAACCCTGAACTGATATGATTAGAGTTAACAAAAAAAACATAACATAAACTGTGGATTAAACTATTATACACTACATTTACTGTACACTGAACAACCACTTTCTGTTAGACATTTTGACCAGTGCAGGGAGCAGCACTAAGGCCATGCAAAAGTAACCAACTTACTGCAGAAGATGGGCTAATGAACAAAAAATGTGAAGAAGACTACAACTAACCTCTAAAGCCTCTGGTCAACCATTTTAGTAGCAATTGGTTTTATCTACTTAACAAGTTCCCTTGACTTAGGTTGTCACTGAAAAGGATGAAACCTTCCAAACATCCTCGCTGCGCCCAAGACTGCAAACTACAAATAGAGAAAAGAACAATAATCTGTGGTTTTAAACACATAAAATATAATACATACATATATGTTAGCAAGCTATCCCTCAATTAACTCCCCTACCTTCAAAACAAATAATAGAACCAATAGAAAACAAAGGCAGACTTCTAAGTGGACTACAAATGCTGTAGCCGTGCAAAAATAAGGAAAATGCTAGTGGCAACATACATATAGAACCATGTTTCATTTTACAATTAAAAAAAAAGATTTAAAACAAAAACGCAAAGCTACTACATAGATCTTCTTTAAACAAAGGACTGTTGTTGTAAGGAGACCAGTCTCCCCACAGCCTGCACATGCACAATTCATGACTGGTTTTATGGGCCATAACCATGTCTTGGGACCATGTAATCAGACTATGCACACTGAATGATTTCTTCAATTGCTATTGAGCTTACAATTTATTTGGTACAATCTACTCTTTAAAAACAGAATATGTTGGCCCACTCTTCATTTGACATAAGTGTATGAGCAAAAGTGTTTGATTGTCTGCTAAGTGTCAAGCACCAGTCCGTTCCTGTGTTTTTTAGATTATTTTAATGCCATTGTGACTTCAGGCTGCAAGACTGTGTTGAGAATGGATGAAAACATTAGATGGGAAAGTGTTAACTATGACACAAAGCATTTGGTGAACACGGTTCACCAGCAGATTTTTGCCATGAACAAGGTAGAAAATTTACCTAGGACCGGGATACTAGAGGAAGACGTCAAAACTTGTAATTCTCCTCAGTTGAGATTACATAGTAGAGCAGGGTAGTGTGGATCGATGCTGGATGCGGTACTGATCCCTTGTGGATTAACCTTGAGGTATGGCATAATTTTCTGTTAGTCATTGTAGAATCATAACAGAACTCATGTATGTTTAGAAGATGGAAACATGAGCAAATGAAGGATGTCTGGATGGGCATTCTCAGGCAATCGTTTTGTTGTTTGTTGAAAGAATGCACATTTGTTTGGTGTGAGTGTTGAAGCCACCCAAGCCTTGATATAAATAACAAACATCAAATCTTAACTCGAGAAAGCAACATGCAATTCAAATTTTATTATGCATTGGTTTTGATAAAACCACAAATATGCCAGCTAAGCCATCGAGACATATGTTCCATATTAGACATATTCAACACAAGATCCAGTGTCTGCCTATGGACAGACCATGATACCTTGGTTCTGCATCAGATAAAACCAGGAAAATGTCTGCTAATCCTTTTTTGAGACATGTTTCATAGAAGACACCCATTGATCAACACCAGAAGACTCAGAATAAACAATGAGATCTTGGTTTTGCACAAAACAGTGGGACTTGCTATAACTGTAGATGTCTCTGCTTGGTGTCAGCTTTTGCTGTACCAGAAGACCCAGTGTCTACCTAAAGAGTGTATGCGCAGCTTAAATCCCCTATGCATGCGAAGATCATGAAGAGACGTTGATTCTACCCGAGATACCGGGTCTCATTACAACATGGCAATGCCAGTCATCGTGCAAGAAACACAATCATTCTGAAAACACATAGGCTTAGTTACTGCCTCACCATACGACAGATTTCCATCAAAATGATAACTGTAAGATCTCACTATGCTTGTTATTAAGGCTGTAACTTTCACAATATTTGAAATACTACAAAACTGTCAAATTGGGACAAGTCACATGCAAAACTTTCCTACTGAAGGCATAGTTTTAAATATTTTTCAAATTCACAATAAAGGTTGTAACATACCTGTACTACAGCATCACTGGCATTAGCTGCTTTATGCACCAGAGACTGCATTGCCTATGAAAGTAACAAATATACACATCACTACACGGAAACTGTTGCCACAATTTGCAAGCTAACCCTGCCAAATTATAAAATCCATTTGCTCTGGCAAATATATAAGAGTCAACACTGTGTACTTTTTGTCTGGATTATCTTTTTTTCTTAAGTGCCTAAATTATATTAAAGGGAAAACGGGTAACTCAAATAAGGCAATAACTCGAGAACACTAGGTATTCGTTACTTAACAGTTTATTTTAAAACTCAACCTGCGTTTTTACACCTAATTTAGAGATATATGCAGAATTTACCTTTCCAAGAAATAATTATGTAAGCAAATCAGGTCTTTTTAAATTTAACTTTGGCTGGTAAAAAAAACGTCTATGGCACAGATAAGGTTACGGAATTCAAACCGGCCAATAACTTATCTAGCTCGAACTGCTTTCGCTCTCCTTCTGCCTGTTTTAAATGCAGTTAAAAAGAATGTTAAATTTAGCTCCTAGTGTCAGCAAGATCTATATTGTTAACTTCATTCCAAAAAAAGATGACTCGCAAGATTGAACTTTGTCCTAATTTTAACTCTAAATACCATGTTCAGAAAAAAATGCGGGAAACTGTCTAGTTGGCGAAGTGCACAAATCTTTTAACGAACTATTCCTCAGACTTCTTATAAATAAAATGTTGTACCTTCTAAAACTTATGACTGGCTTTATTTTTATATGCCCTAGGGCAAAATATACTATAATTGTTACATCAGCGTAATTGGATAGAAAATGAGCCGGTCCTCACCAAACTGTTACTCGTGCTCTTCAAGGTTCACTGTGTTGCAAATCTTGCCGGAGAAGTGGCATAGCGACCGCTACGAGTTAACGTAGCTAGCCTGCGCCCATGTGGAGGTGCTACGGCTTGAAATAAAAAGAAAAATAATCATTTTCCTTCAGTGCGAATCGCGATCGCGTGGAGATGATGTCCTACCTCTTTCACGCCATGGATGAAAATGGAAGCTGACGTGCTCAAATAACTGGCCGCTGATTGGTTGTTTAATTAGTACCCCAAACTAAAGTATCCGTTCTATTTTTTTTTTTTTCTTATTTATTTTAAAATTATACCATTCGGTTGTTTTTATATAGTTTAATAACTATTACTACGAGAAATGTCGGAAAAACTAAAGTATTTGCTCTGAAAATTATGTTGAAGGAAATTTACAAGGTTATCGAGAGGGTCATAGGTCACATTGTCACAAGACAGAGTAGGCAAATCGTCCGGCCAAGCCCAAAAGAGAATCCATCACCCATGAAAAAAGTAGCTATATTAACGTCAAATATTACCAAAAGAGCCAGACGTAGTTCGAACTATAGATACGCTAGTTCAGCTGCCTATTTTAAACAGAGCCATGCAAATAAGCATAGCCACAATTTTACTTAACAAAAATGGGCGCTTGGCCACGTTAGACTATCTTTTAAATGAAAGATTGTGTCATCATTTTATTGTGATCTTGTATTTTGAAAAATTTTTGCTTTTATTATTGTATGCAAAGATTTCGCTGATCGGGTAGACATTTAGCTCGAAGCACATGATACTACCATATAGAGTGCACCGACAACAGTATCATCAGTTTTGAAATCTTAATTAGGCTCTAAACTCAGTCTAAAGACTTGTCGGAGCGATCGAGGTGACGGGTGTGCTCTGGTCACTTAATGCATGCTGGCTATCAATTTAGTCTAGACTTTGTTTTCAGTCGTTAATTATTCTTTAGCTGGAGGGTCGTCGCGGATCGGGTACTCGTTACCCGTCTCTGCCATGTCGCTTTAATAGTAATAAATGCAAACTTTGTAAAGCACATACTCACACTCCTAACGAGCATGCACTTATCTATTAAGAACAAAAACGAAACATGGACAGGAAAACAAATAGCATATGAGCTATAAAATACTCAACAACCGTACTAAACTTAAAATCAAATACAGAAAACACAAAGAGGAACCAAAGAACAAGAGCTGAGATTAACATAGTATTGCAAAAGGAAGGGTGTGAAGATGGACTAGCAATTGACAATATATTCTATTCACACTATGAAGTTTCGAGCATTCCGGGTGCACTGAAACTTTTAATTTTAACAAATTTTACAAAAAATGTATTTGTCAGCATAAACCTGCAAAAAAAACTAACATGATCTGTGTGTGGCTTTTTTTTGTTTCTTTCTTTCTCTCTCATGCTGACGTGTCATGGTATTCTGTCCTGAAATCGCAGAAACTTTGATTAATGAGATAATCGCTTTTGTCTAGTATGTAAACAATGTATTGTATATCATGTGTAAAAAAAATGGTTCTCGGAACACTAATTTTATTAAATATCTGCTGACAATCGCAGAAACACGATACAGATTTACAAAAATATATAATTTTTTGGCTACGTGAACTTGTGAAAGGTTGGATGTTTCTACTTCAAGCACTGGTCATAAAAAGTTATTTCTGTGACTGATGTAACAATAGTACACTTTTTTGGGGGGGTTTTTAATACACACTGGGACAAAGGGCGTTATTTTGCAGTGTACATTGCTCTAAAGTTTGACCAAACACAGATATGTACAAATGCACGCACTCAAAATAATTACAATTACAAATGTATAAAACCATCTGGTAGCACACGCACTTTTCTACAAATTTCCCTAAAACTCAAATACAGAAGTGTATAACAGTAAATAGCATATTTTGTCCTATTGTGTTTCAAGATGAGGAGACATACACTTACACCAATGTGAGTGTTAGTGACAGATTGCTTCCTATTTGGATGAATTCAGTGCTGCGAGTATCAAGTGAGGTAAAGCAACTTAGCATAGACAGAAGTGAGCTTAAAATGATTGTGTGTGCTCCATCCACTTACACCTACATGTCAGATCTGGCACTCCAGAGGGCATATCCATCGCCAACAGCTGCAACAACTGGTGCAGACATCATCACACTATCCATAAGTCTAAATGTCAGCTATGAAAAATGATTTCCCACATTCGTGCACACACTCAGGCATGCATTGTGCACAAGCTTGGTTTGCTACTGTAGTGGCCCTGACTGACCCAGAACCTGTATGGGGTGCAAAGAGGAGAATTTTTGTAGTTTTCAATCTTGACCTTTACGGTAATGCAGTCTTAAAGAAGTGCTTTGAAGGAAACAAGAATGTAATGCATTAAATGTAGGTTAAGACTAAGGAAAATATCAACTGTTTATGCTTGTTTATTCTATGAAAGGTCAAATGTTAAAAAGGTATATTTTTTTTCTGGAAAAGCTTCTAATTTTGATTGTGATGTGAGGCTGTCTGCTTTCTTGACTTCTATTTCTTTCACAGTGTTGTCTATACAGATTTTGAAATTCCTTTTATTCACACTGATTCACTGGAGTGATATATAAGTATACTGCTATTTTCTGATATGCGCAAACATATTGGCTGCCCAGGAAGTCACAAGCTTGTGCCTTAATATCATTAGGGCATGAGGAAGGCTTAGGCCTCAATGTCCTTGCCCACCTAATGTGTACAGAAAAGGAGGCCAGTTTGGATCAATTTGACCATGAAAGGTTTTATGAGCACAAGTACAGCCACTTTGAGGACCTTGGTATCATCTGCATCACACATAAGAACTGTTCCTATCACATGGTTTGCTGTGTCCCAAGCTTTTGTGGCTTTACAAGGGAGATAATATTAAAAGGGAAAAGATTATAGAACTAAACTCACATACATATTCAGATAACATATATCATCTGCAAGCTTGTGAAGGCGGATGTATACATGTGATACTATTTTCCCAGCTGTATAAAACTTTGAGGCTTGTAGATTTGTTAAATGAAATATTTTAAAGCTGGATGTTTAATCTTGCATTTCTGAATGAGCATGGCAGTCACAGCATTTTCAGTGCAATAAAGTAATCATGGCAATGATTTAGAATCACTTTTGTCTGAACCATTTTCAAAAGACTCAATCACTCTTCTAGCAACTGGATCATGTAATTTATATCATTAAAAAATATGTCATTCTTAACATTAATTTGAATAACAAAAGGCAGGTAAAGTTTGATATATTTCTTTGTCAGCGAGTACGTAGCTTTATTTGCAAGTAAACATTGTAATAAGAAAGCCTTAATAAATTTATCATTGTAATTAAAAAGCTATTCCTAGGTATTTATAATCTCATGCCACCTCAATTGTTTTGCCATTAGGATTTAGATGTGGAACTTTTCTAACTTTGCTACATGAAAATATCATGGTTTGCCATTTCTGAACATTGAGTTGCAGACTGTATAGTTTTTGTTTAAAAAAAATCACAACGAATCTAGTGCTTTTGCATATCATTTGCAGTTTCCATATCTCTAGCACACAAAAACAGCACACATAATGACCAACACTATGAAGATCATCATCCATTTGCTAAGGTTTGTAATAATATAAATCTATTAACATGCAGAGAAAGAAAATCTTTAAGCCCTTTAGAAATGAGAAAAGATAGGTGAAATTTTCACCCTGCTGCACTCCAACATTACAGGTGAAGAAGGAGGATAAAACATGTTTTAACACAGGATTTATCCTTGATGTAAATGTTTGTTTTAAAACATGTAACACTTTACCATTAATGCCATAGCTAAACAGTCTTTGCCACAGAGACTCAATTGGAGTGAAAGAGAAAAGCCACGTGACAAGTATACCCTTTGCTTCTGGAAGTGCATGACCTACTGCTCGAGCAATTATACGTTCTATGCCCTATACTTTAGTAAACACCTACAAATACATTGTCAACTATAGCCATGTCTTTACTCGTACACGGAAAGGAGCAGTTAGTACCGTGAACGTTTTATCATGTTTATATGTCTGTCCATCATATATTCTTTAAATCATTTGAGAATTAAATACAACCCGCCAGGACCAGCTTACTATCGCTCAAGGCAGGGCAGAGTGGCAACTCTTATTAGTTGTCATATCTATCTACAGACATGTGTAAATACCGTTCCGTGGTCTGTGTACTATCCCCCCTCCCCAAAAAAAAAGTGACCAGCATCAGTCGAGGGACGATTGACCCACTGTTATACCCTTGTCTCTCGAAGCACAGGGAGAGGCGACTTTTGCCACACGTGATTTGGAGATTGATGAGATTATACTGCTGAACGACTTTGTGCTCACTTAAAACGTTTTCGCTTCCGACCAGGTGGTTATATATATAAAAGCGATATAATCTAAAATACCGGCACATTGCCTGATGTATTCTTCCTTGAGACGTACTGTAAGTACATTAATTAGTGTTTATTGTACTGAGGTTATAACAATGATAAGTACTATAGTAATATACAAATATATTAAATAATAAATATAATTTTACTGTTAGGTCCGTTCAAACTTTATAGTTTGTATACAATCAAAAGAAGAGCTGGAGCGTTTTGATGTACAAATATATAGAGGCAGCAAGATTTACTGTAGCTCCTTACGAAATTTACTTGCATAATTGATAATTTGGAAAGCTAACAATTAATGCACGATTTATAAAAGCTCGATCACACACACATGGACAGCTCACGAAGGGACGGAAAACTGAGGAACATTACTGACAGACATGAAGCTAAACAATGAGAACAAAAATGTCATGTTTAAGAGGGAAGTACATTAATCTGTAAAGGAGACGAGCAGGTCAGACTATAGTCATTAGACGTCGAGGAAAATGAGAGAAAGGGTTAGTGGATGAAATAGCATTACGTGGACTTTGGTTTGGAAAAGTTCTGATGGATGAGATATGCTCTTAATGCACGTTTAGAGAATTTAGATGTTCCCTAACCATTGTCTCATTGTTGCCCATTCCTCACTTACAATTAAGCATGCCGCTTTCTACATATTTATTCCTTGTTTTCTGTCTAACTAAATCTTCATGTATCCTTGTAGTTGGCGAATGATATCTGTTAGCCAAGTTTCAGTAAGACAGAAACGGTCACAAAGAGAAACCTTAAGCCAACATTTTTCATTTCTTTCTTCTCTTTAGATTTTCATGTATCATCGCATTTAGACAGGGCCAGCAGGAACATCATTGTGATGTTCGTTGCAACTTGTATTTATTCAGCTTTTCTTCTTCTGATCCCATGCGTGGGTAAGGCGTCATTTAAATGAGTATTTATCATTTATGTTTCTAAGACATATAGTTTAAACGTAATATGAAGCAATAAAGTCTCTCTATTTTGGCATGATTTTTCTGGTACATTCATTCAATAACCGAGGATGCTAGTACTTTTGTTTGTTAGGTCCATTCAAACTTTGTAATTTTATAAATAAAGAAAATAACTGGAACGCTTTGATGTACAAATATAGAGCTAATATGATTTGCTATACCGTGTTATAAACTTTCAAAACTGATCAGATGCACAGCTGCAAGTCCGGCTTGTGGATGGAACTTCACCGTGGAATGGCCGCCTTGAGATGTACAACGGAACGTGGGGCACAGTCTGTGTCTATGGGTTTGGAAAAGAAGAAGCTCAGGTGGTCTGCAGGATGCTGGGTTTTGACAGGTGTGTAACATGTAGTGGTTTTGCATTTATCACATTCACAATGTAAAGATATAAAATAACCGTTTTCTAAAGTGGTTATTTTTAGTGTTCACATGGCTTTCGTTTAATTACAGTGCATCATATTGATACAAATTGACCTTTTTGATAAGGTCAAAACGATTATACAGAAGAACATGCGTGTGTGTGTGGTCTGTTTAGTACAGCAAAGGAGAAAATTAAGTCATCTTAAAAAATTAGTCTTTTATAACACCCCCTCTAAAACAAAACAACAACAACAACAACAAAAAGAGTAAAGTGCATAAAATCCGTTTTTATTGGTACAGAAGTATATAGACCGGTTTCGTCTTCATTCAAGGTAAACGATGAAAGCAAAGTGTTTTACAACACTATAAATTGTCCTTGGAAACAAATTATATGTTGAGTGTAAATTGTGTATTGACTTACTTGTTGAATGTATGGGTTTTGAATTTTTTTTTTTTTTGTGTCGATAGATTGGCTTTGTAAGCAGACGTTTATTGACTATTTGAACAAACACGCTGACATACTGATTGTACAACAGGTCGCAGGCTTTGGCCATGTCGCCGTTCACGTACGGATATGACTCGGGTCATCTCGTCCTTCACAACCTCACGTGTACAGGCGAGGAGACGAGTGTAGATCAGTGTAGGCGTACTGGGTTCTACAAGCAGACATGCCACTTCCATGATGCCATTGGAATCATCTGCAACATACGTGAGAGTATTTTGTTCCAAGTTTCTGGTTTGCTGTTTCACATGTTTTCGTAACTTTTTTTTTTTTATATATACGTAACATGGCTTCTGCGGATCCTTTGACTTCAATAAATGTAAGCACGGTTGTACAGAGCCAGTCTGACATCTCGTGTTAAATGGTAGAATGGTAGTAGTAGTATTAGTATAATAGAAACAACACTAATAAAATAAAAATCTGCATGGCTGTAGTTTACAAAATAAATTCACTAAATGTTTGCTAGCGTTTGTCATGAACCAGCCTGGTTCAAGGCAAAACAAGAGGGCCGAGGTCGGGTACATAATTATAGGTGGGCATCGGTCAGTGGAAGTGGACAGTAAAGAGAAGCCTTTCTGTCCGTTTTTACGACTTGACAGGTCGCCTTGATTGATGGAGGCGATCGAGACCCAGGGATAGGAGGTAGGACATAGCTTAGGGGTAGGAAGTAGTTTCTTTAGTAGTGTGCCGGTGTAGCAATATGAATCGTTGAGCCATATGAATCGTTGAAGCGAGGCATTCGAAGAGAATGTACTGAACCTAACAAGAAATAAAATACTAAAAAGTTAAATTTAACAGTTGATAAACAAATGAAACGTTTAGGTTCAAATTATTATAGCTTGCAAGTGATGTGGATAGTGGACTATTTTTGTTTGATATCCCTGCGCGAGTGGGTGTTTGATCGTCTGCTAAAGAGTAAATACACGTCAAATTTAAATAAAAACAACATGAAAAAGCTAAACACATACAACTCACGCTTTATTATTGGTTTTGATTTAGTAAAATACCACGAAAATGTCTGCTAATTCATTCAACAACACTAGAAGATCCATAGTTTCTACGCATGAGCATGCCTCGCTTCAACGATTCATATTGCTCAACGATTCATCCCGCTACACCGGGCTGTGAGGGAAGTGTTCTTTGTTATATTAAAATCCCACTGACCTGATGTCAGGTCGCTCTACTAGTATATGTGTATGGTGATTTGTAATACTCAGTCTAATTTTTCTGTTTTGTGTGTTAATAATAATTTGATTTGCTTGTAAAACTGTGTTCATAGTTGTTTTGTTTTTTTGTTAAAGCAGTATAGTTGTGAGTGGCGTGCAAAGTGCGAACGTGGGTCAGTAGAGTTGAGAGGATGGAAGGAGTGGTAAAGCGGGCCAGCAAGTGTGTCCCCTTTCCCCTCCGGCTAGTTGTCCCATCTCTTCTCCCCACAGTTTCCTCACATTATTGTTCCCTTGTTGTTTACGCGCCTCGTTTCGATGTAATGGCATTCAGTTTCAGACGGTCTAAGCCGACCTTTGCTGACAGAAGGCTTAAAACTATTGTTACAGAACACACACGACTTCGTCTGAGGGATGTCTATGATCTTGGACCGAACAGAGGTCGTGTACAGATAGACAGCGGAGTTGGCCATTGGGAGACAGTGTGTGTGTCGTCTAACATCGCTGCTAGGGTCGTCTGTAGACAACTTGGCTTACCATCGTAAGTTCTTTTCTTTCTGTTAGTGGACGAGTCTTTGTAAGGACAATGAACACTGATCGTACTGAAATTATACAGTTCAAAGGAATGAGTCATTAACATTGCTAGAATTCTGTATAAATGCTGATTTTCAACTATGACATTTTACGCATATACACTTATACACACCTGTCAGTCCGTCACTCCATCCATCCGTTATTTATTTGTCATCCATCTCCCTAACCCTTCTTAAAATAACGTTTAAATGAGTCGCTTAAAATGTAACAAGATTGATTTTATATATAAAATATATACGAGGAAGAAAAAAAAAATGTGTAAGATGCTCTTTTAATTTGTTTTAGAAAATTTTATTTATCAACATCATTAGTTATTTGTCAAAGTATAACCTTTCTCGTCTTTACACACCCTCGTCAATCCATTTATGCAATCTTGCATGCTATTGGTGGTCGTCTGACCTAAAGAAATGATGATGATGATGATGATGATGATGATGCTGTTGCTACTGATGATGATGATGATGAGTTTTTAAAAAAAGGCATTTTTTTCCATCTTTAGGCATGCTGAGATAATAAGAGTGGAGAGTTCATATGGGTTCACTGGAATCCTTGGGAAGGTGACCAATTTTTTATTTTGCCTCGGGAATGAAACAAGTCTTTTGGAGTGCCAGCATGAGACGATTTTTTCCAAAGGATGCAGGGATAACATCATCATTTGCAGTGACTGTAAGAACTTGTTCAGTATAAATGGGAAAAAAATCATAGATGTATTTACAAGCTGTAAGTTTGGAATAATGAAAAAAAAGCTACATTTTTGCAAGTGTACTATATAAATAAAATATTTTAATCATCTCTAGTCACAAGTTCGGCTAAACTTAAAGATATGAGTACTTTTCCGGAAATCCACCAAACTTCAGTGATGGGACTCTTATCTGCATTTAGCACACATTTATTATACTGTTTTGTATTTGCCCATGCAGTTTACATAATTAAAAAATCTAAGTGTAGACTAAAATATATTTAAAAGTATTTATCGTTTACTTTTTAAATGAGTAAAATGTAAGGAGCAGTAAGATAGAAGATAGTCGGTTACCTCTTTTTGTGAAGGCATAGTGTTTTCAGCTGAATGGATAATATATTATATATAATATTATGCATGTTTTCACAGCTCCTCTGATCATCCTAACAGACGACAGTAGATATCCTTTAATGGAGGAAACAGATTCTACTTTAAGATGTGTGAGCAAACAGTTGCCTTTACCAATAAGTTATTCATGGCCAGAAACTGCAGGCGGGTTCCCTGATGGCAGTAGCCTGATCATCACTAGAGTGACCAGGGAACATAATAGAAGGCGAGTGAGGTGTGAGGCGAAGTACAGTGATGGTGAAGTTGTCTCCAGTGACACACTGCAATTACAGGTTTACTGTGAGTACTCTTATCAAGTGGCAACAAATGTCAGGAATAACACTACTTATCAACTATCATTGAGAACATTAAGTATTTTAAAGAAACCAAGTTGAGCTTTTTATGTTTAAACTGCCATTAGGGGTTCTCAACTTCCTTTTCTCTTTCGTTTGTGTGTATGCGTGTACATGTGTGTCAGAAATACTTCTTGTTCAAAAGAGATGTCGTAGATAAAGAAAGTGTAGACAATTACCAGGTTGACTAGATACGTATTGGCATCTTCGATATGCTCATTAATTTTGCAGATGACCCAGTTATCAGGATAACACGGAGTGATAATCAGGGTCAGCCCCTGTCCACCTACTCTGAGGTCATCAAGGGTCACAATGTGACGTTTGTGTGTGACGCTGACAGCAACCCGCCTCCTGCTTCCATCACGTGGTCAGGGAAAGTAAACAGCACTACTGGGGAGCTACACATCATAGCAGCACAGCAGACGACACACGACGATATTTACACCTGTACCGTGGTCACTGAGACAGATGATGATGATGATCGTCTACCACTGAGGTCATCTTCTCAAATTACACTTATTGTTAAAGGTATTGTTACACACACATTGACCGTCCTCTCGCAATGTCGCATACACAACAGTCCTCTTTCACTAGAAGCCTTATAACCAGAAACATTCCGAGCCGTACCACCGTGTTTGCCCGTTTTGTATCGAAGGCTGAGTTTCACTTTATTAAGAGAGAGCTGAGGTAAGTAAAGTTGTTTGTAATCACATTGAACACTATTGTCCGCCTGTCGGCTTCTCTTTAAAGTCACGTGGGATGTTGAATTGAGATTATTGATTCTATATACAAGTAGACTGATCGACTTTCATAGCATTGTACAATAGAATACAATACAATACAATACAATGCAATACAATACAATACAATACAATACAATACAATACAATACAATACAATACAATACAATAGAATACAATACAATACAATACAATACAATACAATACAATACAATACAACACAATACAATACAATTTAATACAATACAATACAATACAATACAACTTTATTCATAAACAGGGGCCATTGTCTTTAGAGCTGTTAAGATTCAAGAGTATGATCCTTGTTAACCTACAGTAGTGGAGCAAGTTAAGCATCTTTTTCCTTACAAATTCTGTGAAATTTATTACAGGTTACCCCGTTTATGGTCTTCCAGAAATGGAATGTTTTTAATATCAGTTTGTTGTATCTGTAGATTACATGGCAACAACTGGATGCTTATTTTTACAGCACACCAAATAAGCGACACGGAGATTGAGTGAACGGCACGCAAAAGATGTTTTCAGTGGGAAGTGAACATCAGCAACATCTGTTCACACTTGAATAACAATGTCAACTGTGTAAACAAGTATTTGTGCAACCTGCGTGTCACATTTAAGTGGCCAGATGCTTTCTTTTTTGCTTTGAACTATAGAGATAGTCTTTTGTTCACGGGGGAGGCTCCTTATTCTCCTAGTTCCTGAGCCGGTTAGCCTCAAGCCTGTGAACTGAATTCCACTCTCCAATCCCGTCCAGCTAACATGAATAGTTTTTAGCATAGCGATCATAGCGATTTTAGTGTTTGTCTAGATTTTTTTTTAACATATAAAATATAATCCATTTTATGTTTCATGACAAAGTGTGATCTTTTTCATCGATTCAAAACGTTGAAACGAGTGTTTTAATATATGAGTGTGAGGATGTCTGCTCTTGCGTGTGTAATCTTTTGAGAAAAAGAAAAAAAAAGAAAGAAGTCTTTTTAAACAAAGAAACGAGTGAAGTGCATAAATATCTGTATGGGTCGATTCAGAAATGCATTAACTTGCTTAGCCTTTATTGAAGGTTGACACGTCTGTCTACATTTTCCTCGAGAAATGTTTTTATTTCTACTGCAAATTTTGAGTATCTTTTTTCAGTTCTTGTTCTTTCGCCATAATGGTGTTGATATTAAAATGACTTTTATTCACGCCAATACATTTTATCAGTAAACAAAGGTATATGATTATTTTAGAAACAAGCAAACAATAGGTCGCAAGCCTTGATGTTTGAATCGTTCACGTACGGAGAAGGCTCGGGCCTCATCGTCCTTGACGACCTGAGATGCACAGGTGAGGAGTCCAGGTTAGAGGAGTGTGACCATGAAGGATTTTATAAACATGATTGCAGTCACATTGAGGACGTTGGTAAGATCTGCGACACAGGTGAGAACGAGCTCTTCCTATCTGTTGGTTTCCTGTATGCCATGTTTTTCTAACTATGCTGAGAGAAACAAAAGGAGTAAAAGATATATTAATTAAACTAAAATTAACAATTTGAGATGTATAAGGACGCTTTATTTACCTACAAAAATATATACATGCAACATGCATTTTCATAGCATTAAACCGGTTAGTTTTCATTAAAATATATTTAGGACTTCAGACAAGAGTACACATGAGGATTAATATTTTTGCGATATATTATTATCTTGATAAATTGATTTCTAAGTTTTGTGATTAATGCCGTTTGTCTGTACAGGATAATGCTGCGATCACACTCACAAGTAATGTTTGATTTAATAACAATGGACCAACAGCATGCCTCGGTCTTCTTTCTCGCACCTGGATCATATAATGCATGTGTTGTAGAAACTCATCCTCTTTAGGAGCAGGTAGTTGAGGCATCTGCCTAGTGCCCCACGCTTTTGATTAATATTGTTTGATGCTGAAGTGCTGCTAAAGCTTTTTTAGTTCATTGTTTTATTTTTTAAGGTCACACATGCTGCTCGCTAGATATGATTTGTTATTGTATGTTGTCCTCCTTCAACTTGTTACTTCAACACTTCAGTCGCTTGTTATAGGTTTTCTTAACGGTTCACTATTTCATTGCTTGTAGTTGTTACAGTGGGAAAGACTTCTGTGAGTGGGTCTGTTGGTCATGAGACTGATCGTCGGAGCAGATCGAAACCATCAGCAGCGACAGTCAGTATGAAAGTTCATGGGTTCTGTGTCACGTAGAACGCAACCTCTGCTTATTTTTCACTCGACCTAAACACATGATGGGCAGATAATAAACTTTCAAGGCACAACACCCCAAACCTGTATAAAATGACTTTACTTCTTATTATTATTATTCCTTTTTCACCCCCAGTGGAGCATAGGGTCGCAAACTGAGTTCTAGTTGTCTCGTAATGTTTGCGATAAGGACTCAGGAACAGATGAAAGAAATCCCAGATATTCTCTCCTTTTGTTTCTATCTGGAATGGAATGCAATAGTAAAATTGAGCATCATTGATTACTAATAACATTTTAAATGAATTATTGAAGAAATATTGTTTGTTTGAGCTTTAATACGTGTCTTGTTGTTTGCCGTAAAAAGGTGTTTTACTAAAGGCGAGATTTTTTTCTGTTGACTGTGCTACGGTCACAGGAGGCTACATAAAAAGGAAGAAAATAATAAACTATCAAGCAGGTTGCTGGTTTGATATTCTACCTAACAAATGTGTATCTTTCCCAATTTTTCTGTGCAAAATTCCATTACGTTCATCTGGCCACCAAGTGCAAAGATCACAATGTTTGTTTTCTTATCGCTTAAGACATCCCGATAATTGACAGATTGGTTGTAGATGTTTTATATCCTACATTAATATTTTTCTGCCACAGACCCAATCTATGTCAAGACTGCCGAGCTTGCCGAAGAAAAAGAACACATCTACAGCAATGTTTGAAGTGTCTGCGACTGGCAAGGATAAGACGATAAGCTGCACAATGTTTGAAAATTCCTGAATAAAAACGCATGTACTATGGAATAAAATACAGCTTGCATTTTGCTTATGATGTGTCAATACATATAATTTATAAATTAGAAGAGATATTGGATAAACCAGTAACCCTAAAGAAAATAAAAGTTTTCTTTTAAGCTTAGTGTTACGCACCCGAAGAAAAGCAAGATCTTTATACTATTATAAGTAGTTATCAGTAGTAAAACAGTTCTTTATGTAAATTAAAACTGCTAGTTGATTTAAGTTTTAGAATATTTGAAACATTTGTTTTACCATCTATGTCCATAAACAATTATCCTTTTGTTAAATTTTTTGGCTTCTTGTTAATGCATTCTATGTTTTGACTTTGTTCTTTTTCATATTAATACACCTGTCAAAAATTATGTACTTCTATCTACTAAAGTATACTATTTGATATATCATCTGTAAGACTCATATTAATCTCCTGTTTGCTAGCATGCATGCATTGTAATGCCTTTTATTTTCAGGTTTAAAAGTTATCATGGCGACTAGGTTTAAGAAAAGAGTAGATGTCTAGAAACAGTTGGAACGTGTTTGAAAGGTTTAAAAGATAAAAAGCAGAAACGGATGGACAGCGCATGTCTCTGTCATATTAGTATTAGTATTTATACATTTACATTAAATCGTATACTGTACTAGGATGATTAAGAACTGCTCATACCAATATAATAAACAATGCTTCTCTTATCACTGTTCTATGTGTTTTTGAACTGGAATACTTGAACGCGAAAAATTTTTTGTTAAAATTATATTACGGGAGATAAGACAATTTGCATTGAGACTAATTTGCTTATTTCTTATAAATGTCTTTTAGCTAACTAGGAATTTTTACTTCCCTTTATAAAAAAAAAAAAAAACAGAAATCTTTCTCTTACCTCCCCCTTGTCTCCTTTTTCGTACGGTCACTGGTACAAAGACAAAATTTACTTTGATCAAAGATGCCACCTTTATGTGAATCTTGCTAACACGTGTTGGCAATTTTTTTTAAAGCGATTTAAATTGTCTAAAATGGGTAATACTAAAAATGTTTTTTAGTTTGAAAAGATAAAACGTGTTTTCAAACATGAATAGGAAGGTTTTGAGGGTGTGTATGAGCGCCATTGTCATTTTGTTGGTGGTGCTGCTAGTGGCGGTGTGCTTTATATGTATCTGTGTGTGTGTGAATAAAAGTTCTGGAAGAATTCTATTACTGCGTTATGTATTGCACGAAGAAGAGTTTAATATCAAGACAACGAAACTAACATGGGTACACCAGTAAACAGTATACATATACATTTTGAAAGGGGAATGCTAGAACTAGCTTTCTGTTGTTTTGAATGATTTCTGATTAACAAAAAAAAAAAAAAAGATTGAAGACAAAGGATTCATTCCAACTGATGTAACCATACTTTTTTGTGCCTTGTTCACACCCTTTGTTGAAACTCGCCTGAAGAAGTGTCATCTAACCAGGGCCGCCGAGAGCCAGGCCGGACCCGGGACAGACGACCTCTCCGGGCCCCTTGTACTTGTAATCGTAAATTATTTTCCCAGTATAAAATGTATGTTTACAATTCGAATCTCAATATCTACACTCAAACTCAACTTCTGCATGTGTAATGCTTGGGTGTTCTGTCCTTATTTAAAAGAAAAAGAAAAGGAGAAGAAGAAGAAAAAATCCACTGACCAAGGCCGGGCCCCCTTGACAGCCGCGGGCCCGGGTACACCAGACCCCCTGTCCCCCCCTCTCGTCAGGCCTGCATCTAACAGTGTCTGGGGATGAAGTGTCTGGGGATTAAAAGTCTAGGGGATGAAGTGTCGGGGATGAAGTGTCTGGGGATTAAGTGACTGGGAACCAATTTTGGAATCAATTTCATCCTCTACAATTTAAAAAGTAATAGATAGCTGTGAATGAAACTACAATCATACTTGATAACTCCTGCATATACATAACTACATAAAGATCTGAGTAAAAACTGTCACACTACTTGACACACCATTTTCTCTCGCACATGTCCAAATGTTTGCGCATCCTGTCACTCAGCATATAGACAAACTAGCTCCACCTGCCCTGTCTCTTCATAATATAACACGGAGTGATAATCAGGATCAGCCACTGTCCATCTACTCTGAGGTCATCAAGGGTCACAGTGTGACGTTTGTGTGTGACGCTGACAGCAACCCGCCTCCTGCTTCCATCACGTGGTCAGGGAAAGTAAACAGCACTACTGGGGAGCTACACATCATAGCAGCACAGCAGACGATACACGACGGTAACTACACCTGTACCGTGGTCACTGAGACAGATGATGATGATGATGAACGTCTACCATTGTCGACATCTTACCATCTTGGTTTTATCATTAAAGGTAGTCTAAGGCATTTACACCCCCCCCCTCTCTCTCTCTCTAACACACACACACACACACAAACATTGTGTATGTTCTGCCAAGTTTAGAAACACCTTCAGATATTTGGAAAAACACAGTTAATTTTCTCACTTTTATTCTAAGCCTTATAACCATGAACAATTTGCGTCTTTCGGCGAGACTTATTCATGTACATCATGGGCTTAACAACATGACACAATGCTGAGGTAAGTGAAACAGCAATTAATCAAAGCAGAGATTATTACTTACCCTAAGGTCACGTGAGATATAATTTTTTTGTATCTAACTTTTAAACTTATGGTTACTTGTGTTTGTAATATCTTTGTCTTTGCTGACCCTTAAACCGACGAAATATACTTATAAGTGTCATTTTCATTTTCGTAAAAGTCATTGAATGCGAATTTCAATCACTGTATGTTTAGTCTTGCATTGCTGTAAAGTGTTTAGTATAGTATTCACAGTAATAACCCCACGTCACATAAACTACAGGAAATGTAGTGAATACATTTTTAGATTATTATTTTTGATAACCAGCATACTTAAACCATTCTTTCTGTAATCACAGTATATTGTCTCACCTCTGACATAAAGATTTATAGGACCATATAGTATTGATAGAGATATTCCGTCTTGACTTGTAAAAAAGATATTTTTTTTGTTTTTTGTTTGGTTCTTCAGTGAAAAAGATCGAGACCTGGAGTGACTTCATCAGCGCAACATTTGTTTGCACGTGCAGTTGACATTGCAGGATCGTTGATGAATTTGCAGGGTTGTCCATGGGACATATTTTTCTATCCCATCCCATCCCGTCCCATGGTAATTTATGCCTGTCCCATCCCGTCCCATCCCACGGGATGTTTCCCATGGGATTCCCATGGTATTAACAATCCTATGGACAACACTGAAAACCACTTTTCGGCTTTTGTTCTATAATTCCTGCTACTTCACATACAATAGATGATTCAGAGGAAAGATTTAAATCCTTGATGAATGAAATAACAGTAAATTTATTTTGCAATATCAAGTATCGACTACCATGGGAAATACAAATGTGTGCTGTCCTGTCCCATCCCATCCCATGGGACGTTTCCCATGGGATTCCCATGGGATTCCCATTCCTATGGACAACACTGTGAATTTGAGTGCATAATGAATAGACGACAGGGTCAGGGAGTTAACCTTACGTCTAAGTCTTTTATTTAGTGAACACCAGCATAAACTCTCCAGACTTTGATGACAAAGTCATCTTTGTGAACGAGTACTTGTGTAACGTGCACGTGACATGTAAGTATCCAGACAAAGGTTCTTCGCCTGTAAGTATATAAGTAAGCTGTTTTTCTACCTGAATCTGTGCAGTGAATTCCACTTCCTCCTGATACGTCAAGTCCATTCTACACCAAGTCCCGAGCATGTTGAAGAACATATAAGTACCAGAAGCTAAAGGTTAGGTTCCATCTTGCACTTGCTTTGTCAAGATGTGATAACACACATTTATAAACTTATTCTTAATGCTCGAAACCATACAGGCACACGCATGGAAATATGACCGAAAGAGAAAATCACAGTGCAGTAATTACAATGTACGTTTAATGTAGACCTTCCCTGTGTTTTCGCAAGCACACTCACAGACTAAGAATTGTTCGCCTCTAGACCGACAATGGTCATCGTTGTACGGCGCATGCGTCACACCTACAATCTCGATGGTTTAAAACTAGTAGTAGTAGTAGTTTATGCATGTTGTCCAACGAGTGTTCCAATCTTGTTTTGTACTAAGCCGTAGGTTCTATGTTCTTTGTGTGAGATCAAGATCAGCTTCCTCAGGCTCTTGTTCTCGAATGCCAGGATTTTCCTTTCCGTTTAAGCGAACAGAGTCCACGAGTCACATCCGTACAGCAAGACCATCATTTCCAGAATTTGTGCAGCTTGTACGAGGTAGTGCTCTTTACATTTTTATATTTCCGTAACAGTAAGCTGTATTATATTATTTTAAATGAGATCACATTGTGTCTCTCTACCTTGTCATGACCAGCTGTACTTCGTGATCTACAGTTCCTTAACCAGTGATTAGTGAGGAATAGGAGGCTCAAAACTGCAGCAAAAGAAAAAAAATCTGACTGTCACAAGCAATTTTATAATTCATTGTAAAGATATCGAGAGGCTTGTCCAATCTCTGCATCAGTAGGGGTCTGCCTAATGGTAGTTAGAATGATGGTAAATGAAAGCTACAACTGATTTGAGTGAGGTGACTGAGGAGGAAATAAAGTTTGTAGAGTACAAGGAGTCTGTGTGCTATGTAATGTTAAGAAATAAGGAATTAAATTATCTCATAATGAGAAAGATGATATTTTTTTCGTGTTTTAAAGATCGCACACATTAATCTGACATCAGCTTGAGAGATTCTGAGCCTTCTGTGAAATCAATGACACATTCTGGATAGAGGGAGCCTTACAGAAATAAAAGTTAAATACTACATTCAGACAATGTTTTAGTGGACAGATGCAGACTTTGTCTTCTGATTTGTATTTTACACATTGTTGCCATACAGAGTTATCCCAATGGTTATATACCTCAAACAGTCTTATCGTACTGGATTTCATTATCCTGTTTTTTAATTCTGTAGTCATTGACAACGAAAGGATTAACATACATGTATATATAAGACATTTGTATAGCCGCCCAGTGCTCTTTTGGAGTAAATTTAATATTTATATAAGACACGTTGCCTGCATATGTTTACAGACATTCGGATCATTGTACAAAATAAATTGTTATTACACACCAGTTAAACTATCATTACATACTGTGCATTTCTAGTGAGGATTAGTGTTTGATCGGATACAACTCACAGCTAAACTCTCTAGGGATTAGTTTCAAGGATGAGCTCACATTCACACACACACACACAAGCGCACGCACGCAATGTAAAAGATAGTTTAAGTCTTTATAGGATGTCCTGCCCAAACTTAGATGAAGCGTGTGACAAAAGTTTGACCCCTAAATATCGTCGTGTCTTAAAAAATGTAGATGTAAAAATGTAGTTAAACAGATAGCTGCTCATCTGGTTTTTGTTACTGTCCTACGTCGACTTTATGTCAGTGAAATCTTACAGTCGTCAAGATTACAAAAAATTCTTTCAGCAAAAGTTATTTATTTTTGTTAATCTGTTGGCGTTTCTAAGATTTTCTAAAGCCATTTTTTACACACAACTTATGTCGTCTACTACACAAAAGCGATTAACTCGGGGATCAACGTTTCCGCAATTTTGGGACGAGGTTCTATGACGACCGTAAGTCACAAAAAAAGAAAAAGAAAAAACTGTTCAGATCGCATTAACATTTTTGCAGGATCATGTTGACACTTTGTGTGTGAACATGTCACAACTTTTCTCCTGAGGTTCCAGTCAAGTGTCTGCTTGACTATGGTGTCAGCTGGTTTGCGCAGTGTTTGTCCTATCCAGCATCATTTGCTCTTTTGAATGTCTTGGCTAGTGGCATTCTGGTTGATTATTTTCGACAGGCTGCTGTTGGAGATCTTTTCAGGCCATCTTATTCCCAGTATATGGCCGTAGGCATCAGTTGGTAAAGGTCTGGAGCTTGTTGTTGATGGAATTTGTCACTTTCCAGGTTTCAGAACCATACAGTAGGACTGCTTTCCCATTGGTGTTCACGATGCGGGTCTTACAGTGAAAGGACAATGCTAGGGAGTTCCAGACGTGGAGTAGGCTGTTAAAAGCATGCCTGGCCTTGTTGATGCGACTTTTGATGTCATTATCGACTCCTTGAAAATGCTCCCCAGATACACGAAGCGGTTTCTTCTAGGAATGTTTTTTTTTCCCCTTTAAGTTTGATTGGGAGTTCCTGCTTGTTGTTGATTCTCATCACTTCGGTCTTATTTCTGTTGACCTTTAAGCCAGTCTTCTCTGCTTCTTCGGCTACCTTACTCAGTTTGGTTTGTGCATGCTGTTGCCGATGAGACAGAAGAGAGAGAAGGTCCACTAGATACTGGTTTTGTTGTCTTATGTTTTTTTCTAATCTGCAAAAATTATTGTGTGCATCATGAAAAGCAAGCCAATAGTAACTGACCTATGATTGATACCTGTAACATATCAAGTCGTAGACTACGTCTAAGATTTCTTTGCCTGTTCTGGAGCATCTGTGGGGAGTGTCCGGCACTGCCTGATATTTATCTCTTACAGATATTTGTAATGTGTGTAGATAGTCAATGTATTTGCTTTTCTGAGTTATATATCCTGTCCTATCTGACTTTGATGTTTTATTTCTATGAGTTTAAGGAGTTTTTTTCAGTGTTTGTATTTTCTCGTATGGAAGCTTTCCTTTTTGTTTATTTCGAGGTGTTTTTTTTTTCTTCAACATAATCTAGATGGTATGAATTCAAGATCATGCGTGGTCTGTTAAAGAGCACAACAAAATTAATAAAATAAAACTTCTAGTCTGGCATACAATGGGATCAGGAGGATGTAAATTAAAATCGTTAGTGTATTGTAGACTTTTGTCCCTACTAGATTATTTGTTCTATGTTGTTGACTTTTCTGTAAACGATTCTGATAGCTACTATTCTGAGGAACCTTTGGAAGAATTTCTAATATAAGATTTCGTATTAATTTCCACTTTCAGCCAGAAAGTCGGGCCTCGGGAGCAGGAAGAAGCACTGATGTGTGGATAATACTGTCGTTGTTGTCAGTGTGGACACAAGCGACGTTCACGCCTCTTCCTTCCTGGTCTCATCGTCTTGACACTCAGAAATCACACAACCGGATAAACCACTGGTCCTGCATGCAGCTACACATCATGTCATGATGAAAGATTTTAGACACTCAAAAGTTTCCGCCTGTTATTTCCGGTGTTTAGGGCTAGGAGACGGGTCCATGTTACTCCTTTTATTCATTGTCTGAAATGGCTACGCAGTCGCTCTTGTATCCAGTACAAACTGTCCGTGATGTGTTTAAATACCTTTGCTGGCACCTGCCTGACTAATTATCTGAACTGCTCTTCCCTAAAGTCCCAGCTAGCTAACTTTGCTCTTTGACCCCCGTCTTCTATCATCAGAACAACACATGGCCACATGACTTTTAGTTATTGTGCATTGAAACCATGGCATTCTCTCCTTTTTCATATCCTACCTACTGTTGAATCCTCTAACGTGCACTGACAACGCACCTCTTCCTTAAACATTAGTAGTAGACAATTTCTCATAATGCTTGTCCGTTTTTACGCCGTTCCTTCCTTTTCTGGTTATTACTACTTTCTGCTTGTCTTTCTTTTGTAAAATTATACTTTGCCTCTATGTGAATAAGTTTCACTTTGTGTTTTTGGTATTTTCTAAAAGTCGTTTAAGTACTGTTGTTTATCCTTCCGTAGCTCATACGTTGTTTGCTTGTTTTTCTTCCTTGTATGCTGTCCATATCTCATTCTTGTGTTAAAGAAGGAGGTTTCTCTTGTTAACAGAGTACGAGGTTGACGAATTTGCCACGAAATTACCATCAAATAGTGTATTATATAGATATATCCAAATTTTGTATACAATTCTGTTTGCTTCTGACTTCGTATCTATGCTTGACAAATATCCATTGAAATAGATGTACGAAATTTTCTTCTGTCGGCTAATTTTAGCAGCTGACAACAAAGCCACAAGAATTTGCAAGTTTTCGTGCATGATAATATTGTGAATACATGAATAAATACACGCGAGCCGCTAAACATATCTGTGCAAATATTTATGTAAAACACTATTTCCTTTTATTTTGTACAAAGTAAAACTGGAAAAAGTGTGAAGAAAATTAGGCATCATCCTCTGAAAATAAATTGGCCAGGAAATACAAACAGTATTAACAAGCAATGTGCTGTGATATATTATCCGTTAGACAACATAGTGTCTCATTAGGAGGAAGATAGCAAACATTTAAACATGGCAGCATGTTTTCATGACAATCTTGACTGTTGATTTTATGTCGAAATGATATGTATTTTTCTACTGAGTTTGGCATTTTATCATTTGAAGATGACATGATGAAATGTATATTGTGATCTGGTTACCATCACCCACACTCCACTGATTTTTCTTTTCCATCTCTTTCAAAAGTTTACAGACAGTTGAGTAACCTGGGGAAAGTTTTTTTGCACTAAACGGGTATGAAAGAGACTCGTGTGAGCACTGATGATCTCTGATGTCACTCATGTTTGGAGCTCAGCCATGTGTGACGAGTAAACCCTCTTTTCTTCAATTATTTGAGAGTTGTAAGGTTCACAGTGTCCGAATTTATATGTGGTCTATAACAAAAATATTACAAGATGGATTTTGCCAGTAAGATATGTTCCTAAAGGCCTTCTTGCTATTAGTCAAGAAATTCACTCTTCAAGATAATGAAACATACTTGATTAGGGTTTACAAGTCTAAAGAGCTTCCTAGTGTTTGCACATTTTGCTTCTATCAGTGCTCTCTATGGAGTCTCAAGGATTTGTGGTAAGTGATCGCCTGAACCATTATCAGCGTTTGGGCGAGAGTATAATTACACTTTTCGAATTTTGTAAGGATTAGGGCTATTAGTCCTGATACAATAAGATTAGAAGATTAGCTTGGTCACAGAAACACGTAGAATAAACTCTACAGAATTTAAATTAACATTCTGGCTCTTTGTTAAATGCCATCGCTTAATCTATTATAGATACCCCGCATCCCCAAAAAATAGAATTTAACTTGTTTTTTCAAAGTAAAGACACTAGAATTGTATGATGATTTCAAAGTAACACAGGTTTTTTTTAGTTTATTCGTACTGTGAATGGAGCTATCATAGTATTTTCTATAAGCGCCACTGCTATTATATCAAGATTAGCGTTAACCCAAAAATTTAATGAGAGCACCATAAACTTCAGCTGGAAAGTTGTCATTACAAGGGTGCTACATGTTCGTTAAGATGTAATTGATTTCCTTTCTATTCAATATAAATAAACCATGGCTGTTGATGGTCCTATGTTAAAACAAGATATGACTTGTATTGATACCAATCATATAGCTGTTAAGACCAAATCCTGTGGTAGTTTTCTACGAAAAGAAACGAAAGTGAATAGCTCCATACATATGTTCAGGAGATATTAGGACTATACATTTGATGTGATATGGTTCTAGTATTTCTACGTCTTATTAGTTTTCCTTTGTAATCCACAAACAGTAATCAACACTAGAAACAAGCCTACATGAATCTGTTTGCATTAGTGGTGTTAACCGTCAACTTCCTGTTGCTTCCTATAGGTGCTTTAAAGCTCCATATAGTAAGAAACGGAAATAAGTGTACCTAACTGAATTGCACATCGGTAAGAAGTGAATAAATTGAAATGCCTTGTTTTTCTTATCATTAAAGGACTAATATTTTGATTGCAGATGGGTCATGCTGTTGAGGAGGACAGAGAAATGTTTTGAAGCTTGCTCCACCAATGAATCAAGTTATCAAATGTAGGTGATCAAGGAATGACTCCAGCAGTAATCCCATGTTTCAGGTGAGAAATTTGATAGGCTGGAAGAGGAATCTGTGTGTAGAGAATTGAGGAGGAAAGTGGCTGTTGTGAAATCTAATTAAAGCTTTTCTTGCGACAACTAGCCTGAAGACTTTGAAGACTCAAATTCTTGTTGTAAATAAATGTAAATAAATGTTAAACCCATTCATTTTTTTGCTTGTATTTGTATATGTGTATGATATGCTGTTTTGAAGATTTTAATGATTTTTTTCCTTTTTTTTCTTTTGGTCAGGTATTTGCAAAAACTACCCTGAAGACTGTAAAAAATTCTTTGTTGTAAATAAATATTAAATCCATGTTTACTTTTTTCTGGTACATGATAAATTGTTTTGTTTTGTTTTGTTTTGGTTTTGGTTTTTTTTTTTTTTGGTGGGGGGAGGGGTCAGGTATTCGCAACAATTATCTAAAGTTTTGAAGACTCAAATTCTTTGTTGTAAATAAATATTAAAACCATGTATATCTGCTTGTATACAATAAATTGTTGAATCATGTCTATTTTTTTGTCTGCTGGTATTTTCCAAGAGCTTTAAAAGGCTGAGAGGTTTTTTTAGGGTGGGGCTTTGAAGGGCGGAGAGAGTTAGTTCTCCCAAAACCCACAAATGGCCGATGCACCTTACGCTTCCATCCCCCGCAGGGCTGGGAGTGTAACTTCCCTTAACGGCCCCATTTCTCAGCCCGAAAGGGGCCCTTTCGGGGCCAATGAACTCTTGCAGGCTGTGTTCAATGATGATAGGGTTATTTACCATCTGTGTAAATGCCATACTTTATAATGCTATGACTAATACACTGGCAATAAGACATATTCAATGCATTTACACTAGTTCTTAGTGGGAGTATGAGGGGTGCAGGTGCTAGGTAAAACTTCTTACAATGTGGATTAATTTGATAAAACAGCTGCATCTACTTACCAAACTGAACAGATACCAGCTAGAGCTAGAATGTCGTACAGTCTCTATGATTATTTTTCCGCGCCACGCCAATGAACTGTGAAGTAGGTAGTTCCCCTTAAGGGGCGGAATGAGGGAGGGTTGTTTGTTTTAAACTGAAGTTAAAGGGTCGATTTGTAATCAATTCAACCTCGGAGTTTAATTTGACTACACCAAATTTGGACGTTATTAATTTCATTGTTAATTGCAAATGACAGAGTGTGTGAGTGTGTACAGATCGATGCGTGCGCGAGAGGGAAAGTAGAGAATGAGTTAAGAGAAAGAGAGCGAGAGAAAACCTTAACTTTTTTTGTGTTGTATACGTAGTATAAAATTAAAGTGATAGATTTTCAAGAAATATACTTAAATGCACATAGCTCAGTAAATTGGACCACAAACCACAAAAAATTATGGAGGTAATTTCTGTTATTTGCTTAATACTGCATGTCATTCTTTATCTCTTGGTTTTAATCTTATTTATTTCTATGTGTGTGTGTGCATGTACATTCAAGAGAAAGAGGGTTAGTATATGTTTGTACATGCGCATGAGAGAGAGAGAGAATGTCTAATGTGCCCATTCGAGAAAGAGAGTGTGCGTGCACGCGCGAGAGCGAGAGAGACAGGAGAACGAGTGGCGAAAGCGCGCGAGCCATCGAGTGTGTGTGTGTGCGCTTGCGTGCGTGCGTGTGCGAGCGACAGAGAGTAGTTGTGTGCTTGCGTGCGAGCGAGAGAGCGTGTTGTCCGCGTGCGAGAGAGTGTGCGTGTTGCGCTTCCATGCGTATGAGTGAGAGGAGAGGAGAACGAATAGAGAGTTAAATCCCTTGTTATTGTAGAGCTTTGCATATTGACTATGCGGGGAACCGACTACTGGAACGTCAGGACATGTTCTGTTGCATGCTGAGTATGCCTTTTTAACAACTATCTCTGTATACTCAGTATGATGCGAACCGGGTGCCTGCACCTATAACTGTGACAGGATGTGAAAAAAGCGCTTAGACTACATAAATAAAACCAATCACAAGCTGGGTTTTATTATGCCTATCTTTAAACTTTAAACTGTTTAATTGACAACAAATGACAAAATTTGACTATTGAGATTTAGTACATTCGTGTTGTGTGAGGGAAATGTGTCTGTGTGTGAGACAGTATGACACATTTCTTTAGAAAATCCTGTTACCGTTATTAACTTCCTTGTCGTCTGACTTAAAACATCCACACTGTGGTCTGTGCTCAGTGTCAGCTTTCCAGCCAGACTCTCCTCACATCCTCGTCTTCCTGCAAGACATCGCAGCTAACATCATGATGCGCTCAGTCCTCAGTGTCTGTGTGATGTTTACTCTTCTACTACAAGGCTTGGGTAAGTAATTAGTGGCATACAAGCTATCTTAATAGTTTGTATTAGAAGGTGATAAATACACTATACAGAAAGATCAAACCTATAGTAAAGGCAGTGTGTAGGTGAGTGCTCGTGCTCACATTGTGCTCATATCATTATGTTAGGACACTAAAGAAGACCATGCCAGCCCCTCTAATATTTGTATGATGACCGACCTTTACAACATCAGTATAGTCAGCGGCTTGACTGTAGTATCACATGACCCTGACTAGGCTCCCAAAATCTCGCCTGCAGCATCCTGGGATGCTTCCTTCAGGCCAAGAGTGGCTCATCTGTTTCACCTGTTTCTAGAAAATATTTGACGCATGTAGCCAGACACTGGTTCTTTGACCTCATGTCTATAAACAGACTGGCTCACGGGGAAGGTACTTATCCTGTAACCTGTCGGTTCAAGGTTAGAGACTAACTGTATTCTCTGCAGTGAATTCTATTTCCTCCCTATAAAGCACATCTTTCCCGAAGTGTCTCTACTACGTTAAAGAATATGAATGTAACAAAAAGTAAAGAGGTTTTACTCCTAATTTTTAATGATATGACAATATAGTTTTCTTAAACTTATTTTTATCTGTTCAAACCCAACTGTTCACATACACACATAGGCGTACGCACTCTCGAAGGTGATTGATGTATGCTTTCTGCCAACCTTGTTTTTCGGAAAGATTGTGGATCGTTTACGAAAAATTCGTTCAATTTATGCTGAAAAGAGCAAATTTGAATCGATTCTGTACAAAGTGTCAAGTGATTTATATAAAACTTTCAAAGTAGTGGCAACTTAAACGCTTGTCATTTACTATATTAACATTAAAAAATGGTGTGTATTTTAGTATGTAATTTCCTTTTTATTTAAAATATCGCGGTAATAATTCTCTTTGTTTTTTTATATCTTTTGGTAGTAATAATATTCGGCTGTTTGCTTAAATCCAAAACATCCTGGATTCCATAAAAAGTAACTGACAATATGTGTGTCTGTTTTTTCTTTTGTTTTGCTTTGTTTTGTTTGCCCCGCACTAATCTCGCATTCCCACCTAATGTTGTAAATATTGTTCAAAAATTCTATCATTACTATTGAAAGTAATCTTTAATTATAGTAAACGTTTACTTTGATTTTAGATTAAAAATTATAAGAGTAGCATCTCATTCTCTTTCCATGACCTCTGTTTTTACCGCTTTCCCGACGACTTTCAGGTAGTCAACAGGTCTCCTCTAACGAAGATTGACAGACTTATCTCTTCCATCACTCACTGTCATTCTGATTCTGAACTGGATGAATGGAAAGGACGCATGTTGACCCTCATTATAATGTTTGGAACATAACAGGCTCTGTATGGCGAAGGCTCATATCCGGGTGACATAAATATATGTTTTAACATCATTTTATGTTTATGTTCAGAGTTTCTTAGTTGTAAAAAACAAAACTGACTGCTTACAGAATCAAGATATGAAGAATTTCAGACATCTGCTTAATTAATGTAAACTGTAAACACACAAAGTGACTTCGAGTTGAACGAGAAAGGAAAACCCCGGAACAAGCAGATGGTGTGTGAAGTAAAGCGCGGAGGTAGTGCATGAGCAGTGTAGTTCTGATTACCCGCTAATTATCATCGATAACAATAATAGGAAAAGAAATAGATTACCAATGAAAAAAAAGTACTTAGCCCCTTATTATAAGAATAACATTATTTATCGTGTTTTAATCGACACTAGTCACAAAAACCCGTTGAGAAAACGGGAACTGGATAGCATTCACACATCAATCCGATTAATATGATTTACGCAATTACAGATAGGGCTGGTATTAAAAAGTCCCATGGCTATTATGTAGTTTGTACTCAAAGTCATTGTTAATCAACACTGTCATACCATTTTTATTGGAGTAATTCCCTGTCAACCACATATCCAAACCCGAGGCTCTAAAAAATGTTTTCGTTTTTCTTTTCTGTTAGACGACTTTCTTGTAAAAAATAAGTACTATGTAACTCTGCTGTCTAAGAAAGTTAAAAAATATCTTCTTTTATTCATTTCGGCCATTAACATTTAATGTAACTATGTTAAATCTACTTATTTTTGTAATCAATTTCATCCTCTACAATTTAAAAAGTAATAGATAGATGTGAACTAAACTACGATCATACTTGATATATGTACATATATATATATATAACTACATAAAGATTTAAGTTAAAAACAGTCACTACATAGCACACTGCAACATTATTAGACACTAACCATATCGCTATTAAAGGAAAAGGCAGTCAAGTGAATTTTCGAAACTTAAAAGTGAAGCCCGCCCCAGTGTCAGCAACACAAAACAAACTGTAATCAACTTGAAACGGAAATCTGTCAACAACGAAGTTTATATGTGTACATGAGTGTGTATGGACAGGATGGAAAAGGTAAGCTTTTACCGCTTACAAACTTGAAATTCTGTTGTACTAACTTAATCAGAGCTTTTATTTTTTCTCTCTCTGTGGTATTGGGTTACTATACTCATGAGGACTCATGTTTGCTGTGCATTTTTAATACAAACAAAGGCGCGCATGTACACAAAGAGGTATGCGAGCACACAGACACGCCAGTCAAAACTACAAATACACAGACAAACACAACGACAAAGACATTCCTAGAAAATTGAAACCGTTATTCGCCATTATTTGTATTTTTCTTATCTTCAGAATTTTTATGTAACATCCAATTTTAACCCCAGCATCTGGGACAACAAACAAACATGACGATGTTCGTAGTAACATCTGCTTTTGCAGCTTTTCTTCTTGTAATCATTTGCGTCGGTTAGGTGTCGTTTATAAACTTTATCACTCATGACAGCGCGATACAGTTTCATATAAAGTTATAAACAGCACTTTTTTGTGTAAACTGGCTGGTACATTCTCTTAATTTATTCTAAAAAAGCCAAAATAGCGATTTCGTGATTAGGTCCTTTCAGGTTTTATAAATTTGATACAATTGTGTCTGACATAAAGCAACAGGGGAACAGATAGGTTTGGGTGTACAAATCTGTAGGTAATAATGTTTGCTGTAGGTCGTTACTAATTAACTTTCATGATCAGATGCACAGCCTCATGTCCGACTTGTGAATGGAACTGCCCCGTGGAATGGCCGCCCTGAGATGTTGTACAGAGGAGCATGGCGAACAGTGTGTGTCTATGACTTTAGGAAGCAAGAGGCGCAGGTGGTCTGCAGGATGCTGGGCTTCAACACGTAATGACATGTTCTTTGGTCTTATTCTAGCGACTGAGCTCCTAACTGTTTCAAATTTACCTTTGTCATATGGTCAAAATCCTTTATGCCTCTGTGTGTGTCTATTAGCGTGTCTGTGTGTGAGATAGTTTTGTGCCTATGTGTGTGCGTGTGATTTGTTTAAAACAGAAAAGTGAAAATAATACAACCTGATTTTAAAAAAAAGTTTTCATTTCGACTTCAAATTTTGTGTATGTATTGAAATGTCTCCTTTTTAAAGTCGGTATACTTAGAAAAAGTCAACAGACAAATACACAAACATTTTGATGGTCAAACAGGTCGCAAGTTTTTGCCGTGTGGACAGATATACACGAATATGGTTTGCACTTTATACTCCTTCCAAACCTGAATTGTACAGGCGAGGAGACCAGCTTAGAACATTGTAGCCATGATCAGTTTTTCACGGACCCCAACTGCCTTTATGACCTTCGTATCACCTGCAACACACGTAAGAACCGTGACATATATATATACATATTTGAGATGTGTATGAATTATGTTTGGATATTTTGATTCTGTTTTTTGTTGATATAGGTATTCTTTTGTCTGCACAATTAAAAAATGACAATGTACGACCCCATTTAAAAGTAACTTTTGTTCTGGAGTACAGTCGACTGCATGTCTCAATTTATCTTCTTGCAGAGAGACTATTGGATGCTTGTGTTTTAAAACACTGTGTTTTCTGCTTTTTTTTTTGTTAAAAGTTTTTAAGCTGTTATTAAGCTATATTGTTGAGCAACGTTGATTGCTAAAACTGTAAAAAAATAATTGTCATTAATAAATTAAACCATTTCAAAACCCCGACTTACAATATGTCAGTTATTTAATCGCAGAAACTGCAGTTGAAATCTCGACTGTGTTCTGCACCATAAGTATTATACTTTCATAATATAGGCGAAAATAACATAAAATGAGTTATTAAATAACAAGAGACTAGAAAAATATTGTTACTTCAGTAATAGAATTTTTTATTTTTTGTGTGATTTGCTGTCATGACAATTATTTTAACATACTTTATATGTATAGCATGTTCTAGAGAACAAAAGAACAAACCTGCATTTTAATAGCTAGGCGCTATGGAAAGAATCCAATAATAATCATAATTCAATAATTTATTATAATACCTTATTAAATAAATGAATCGAGTGTTTTTAAGTGTTGTTTTCTTGATATCCTACTGGTTAGTCTACTTAGGTCTTATGCTATTACCCCTTTGTTTTGCTATCATCTACTTTCACGAAACCTAAATAAATCTCTGATGGATTACTCAAACTGAATGTCACAGAACACACACGACTGCGTTTGAGGGATACTCAGGACATAGGACCTAACAGAGGTCATCTACAGATAGACATCGGAGATGGTCGTTGGGAGACAGTGTGTGTGTCGTCTAACATCACTTCCACTGTCGTCTGTGGACACCTCGGCTTACAATCGTGAGTTCTTTTCTCTCTGTTAGAGGTAGAGTCTGTTTAAGGATGATGAATACTGATTATACTGAAATTACACAGTTCAAAAGAAGAAATGATTAAGTTTGCTAATCATTAAATAGTTATTTTGAAATTAAACGTTGTACACACACACACACAGAGTTAAACACTTGTCTTAAAATGCTTTCCAGTCAGTCCATTAATCCCTTTGTATTTTCATACATTCCTTTACCTTACCTAATGAAAACGCTTGAAACGAGTTTCTTCAGCGTTACAAATCGATCTTATATGTAAGAATATAGTGGGGGGGGGGGAATGAGAAAACGCCTATGGTACTTTCTTTTTTTCCAGGAACAGTATATTTATTTAGATAAATTATCACTTTATGAAAGAAGAATGTTCTCGTCTGAAGGACGCCCTAATGTTTTTATTTATCTCACCTGTAGAGAAATACCTGTGGAGAGTTTCTATGGATCAGACCGAATGCTTGGACGACAAATCATTTCTATATTTTGCATCGGGAATGAGACAAGCATTTTAGAGTGTCAGCATGAGATGTCTTATAAAAGAGACTGCCAGGATTACAATCTCATTTGCAGGAACTGTAAGAACTTTTCTTTTATGAATAGCAAACTCATCAATATGTTTACCATTTATATGTCAAGCTTACTGAAAAAAAAACCAACACTTGCGCGTTTGCATGTAAAATATAGAAAGAAACTATTTTAATTCTTTCTTGTTCCATATTTGGGTAAGTGTGAAAATTTTACAGCACTTTTCTGAAAATGTAGCTAAGTAAAGGGACCTTAATTATCACTACTACTGCCTCTTACTTAACACATGTTTTATTAACTTGATTCCTTTTTCACTAAAAATTTATTAATCTATATATTTTTAGAATGATTTTGGCGATAAGCGTTATATACTTACTTTTCTGTTACCTTTTCGTGCATGTTTATGATACACCTTTCTTACTCTCACTGTCCTTCTTTTTGTCCCTCGATTCAAACTTGTTAAAGTTCAGTTTAAATCACACCTTTTATCATTCTGAAAATGATAACTGTTTAAAAAAAAACTCCTGCCTTATGATTTGAGGAAATAGTGAATGATAGCATTGCAAAATTTAGCTCACCTAGCGAGTCATTCGTTTAAAATACAATGTTACAATTATAAAATTTACGAGAAAGTAAGAGATTTAATAGTTGTGCAATGTTTCAAGTTAAAAATAACAGGAAACTTAATGCAAAACGACGGTTGTGTAAATCACACAGTATTTAACTTACGAAGGACAGGAATCCCCCAAAACTTATTGTGAGCAATGAATAGTTTATATTATTCGCACATTTAGCACAATGTATAGTACGTGCCAATATATTTTAAGAAATGTAAAATAAAATCTAAGTAAAGATAAAAAAAATGTAAAATCTAAACATAAGTTTATTTCGTAGAACATGTTGTAAGGAGCAGTTAGACATTAGGTAGTTGGTTACAAATTTCTCTATAGACATTTTGGTTTTACTTTAGCAATCATAATGTCCTATGGTGTTTTCTTAGAACATATTATTGTAAGAAGCAATAAGACAAGGTAGTTGGCTAGTCTTTCTCAAAATGTTAGTTGAATGTCAAAAATAAATCTCATGTATTTTAACAGCTTCTGTCAACATTCATTCAACCGATAGCAAATATCCTTTACTGGAGGAAACCAGTGCTACTTTAAAGTGTGAGAGCAATAATCGCTCTGGTGTAATAAAGTACACGTGGACAGAAAATGCAGGCGGGTTCCCTGATGGCAGTAGCCTGATCATCACTAGAGTGACCAGGGAACATCATGGATGGCGAGTGAGGTGTGAGGCGATGTACAGTGATGGTGAAGTTGTCTCCAGTGACTCACTGCAATTACAGGTTTACTGTGAGTATTGTGGTCCACCGGCAATGAATGTTGTGAATAAGGCCACCTACTCATTGAGAACATTTAGTCTCCTTATGCAAATAAACTTTATTTTTAGAATGGGCAATTATTTGAGTTTGCGGCCCTTTGCATCACTGGGGCGACAAGGATCAAGAGAGATTACTTGACTTAAGAACAAAAAACCCACATGTGATTAACCGACAAAAAAAGCTGTATGTTTGAGCTGCCACTATTAGTGAGTCTCACATCTTTTTTCAGCGTGTGTGAGTGTGCGCGCGCGCGTGCGTGTGTATTCGAGTGCAAGTGTCAACAGAAACACTTCAGGTTCACCGACTTGTCGAATTTGATAGATGATATGTGGGACGAATCCCGTTCTATCGGCTTGTTTACAGATCGCCCGGTTATCAGGATAACACGGAGTGACAATCAGAGTCAGCCACTGTCCACCTACTCTGAGGTCATCAAGGGTCACAATGTGACGTTTGTGTGTGACGCTGACAGCAACCCGCCTCCTGCTTCCGTCACGTGGTCAGGGAAAGTGAGGAGCACTACTGGGGAGCTACACATCATAGCAGCACAGCAGACGACACACCAAGATATTTACACCTGTACCGTGGTCACTGAGACAGATGGTGATGATAAGCGTCTACCACTGATGTCATCTTCTCAAATTACACTTATTGTTAAAGGTATTGTCCCACACAAACACACACACACACACATTGTCCGTCGTCTAGCAATGTCACGCGAACAACGGTCCTCTTTCACTACAAGCCTTATAACCAGAAACATTTCGAGCCTCACCGCCGTATTTGCCCGTTTTGTATCGAAGGCTGACTTTCACTTTATTAAGAGAGAGCTGAGGTGAGTACAGTTGTTTGTAATCACTTTGTTCACTATTGTCAGCCTGTCGGCTTCTCTTTAAAGTCACCTTAAGGTCACGTGGGATGTTGAATTGAGATTATTGATTCTATATACAAGTAGACTGATTTTAATAGCATTGTGCAATACAATAGAATACAATACAATACAATACAATACAATACAATACAACACAATACAATACAATACAACACAATACAATACAATACAGTTTAATACAATACAATACAATACAATCCAATCCAATACAATACAATACAATACAATACAATACAACTTTATTCATAACCAGGAGCCATTGTCTTTAGAGCTGTTAAGATTCAAGAGTACGATCCTTGTTAACCTACAGTAGTGGAGCAAGTTAAGCATCTTTTTCCTTACAAATTCTGTGAAATTTATTACAGGTTACCCCGTTTATGGTCTTCCAGAAATGGAATGTTTTTAATATCAGTTTGTTGTATCTGTAGATTACATGGCAACAACTGGATGCTTATTTTTACAGCACACCAAATAAGCGACACGGAGATTGAGTGAACGGCACGTAAAAGATGTTTTCAGTGGGAAGTGAACATCAGCAACATCTGTTCACACTTGAATAACAATGTCAACTGTGTAAACAAGTATTTGTGCAACCTGCGTGTCACATTTAAGTGGCCAGATGCTTTCTTTTTTGCTTTTAACTATAGAGATAGAGGTAGTCTTTTGTTCACGGGGGAGGCTCCTTATTCTCCTAGCCTCAAGCCTGTGAACTGAATTCCACTTTCTCCTCTCCAATCCCGTCCAGCTAACATGAATAGTTCTTAGCATAGCGATCATAGCGATTTTAGTGTTCGTCTAGATTTTTTTATATATAAAATATAATCCATTTTATGTTTCATGACAAAGTGTGATCTTTTTCATCGATTCAAAACGTTGAAACGAGTGTTTTAATATATGAGTGTGAGGATGTCTGCTCTTGCGTGTGTAATCTTTTGAGAAAAAGAAAAAAAGAAAGAAGTCTTTTAAAACAAAGAAACGAGTGAAGTGCATAAATATCTGTATGGGTCGATTCAGAAATGCATTAACTTGCTTAGCCTTTATTCAAGGTTGACACGTCTGTCTACATTTTCCTCGAGAAATGTTTTTATTTCTACTGCAAATTTTGAGTATCTTTTTTCAGTTCTTGTTCTTTCGCCATAATGGTGTTGATATTAAAATGACTTTTATTCCCGCCAATACATTTTATCAGTAAACAAAGGTATATGATTATTTTAGAAATAATCAAACAATAGGTCGCAAGCCTTGATGTTTGAATCATTCACGTACGGAGAAGGCTCGGGCCTCATCGTCCTTGACGACCTGAGATGCACAGGTGAGGAGTCCAGGTTAGAGGAGTGTGACCATGAAGGATTTTATAAACATGATTACAGTCACATTGAGGACGTTGGTAAGATCTGCGACACAGGTGAGAACGAGCTCTTCCTATCTGTTGGTTTCCTGTATGCCATGTTTTTCTAGCTATGCTGAGAGAAACAAAAGGAGTAAAAGAGATATTAATTAAACTAAAATTAACAATTTGAGATGTATAAGGACGCTTTATTTACCTACAAAAATATATAAATGCAACATGCATTTTCATAGCATTAAACCGGTTAGTTTTCATTAAAATATATTTAGGACTTCAGACAAGAGTACACATGAGGATTAATATTTTTGCGATATATTATTATCTCGATAAATTGTTTTCTAAGTTTTGTGACTAATGCCGTTTGTCTGTACAGGATAATGCTGAGATCACACTCACAAGTAATGTTTGATTTAATAACAATGGACCAACCGCATGCCTCGGTCTTCTTTCTCGCACCTGGATCATATAATGCATGTGTTCTAGAAACTCATCATCTTCAGGGGCAGGCAGGTGAGGCATCTGCCTTGGGCTCCGCACTTTCGATTAATATGGTTTGATGCTGAAGTGCTGCTAAAGCTTTTTTAGTTCATTGTTTGTTTGTTTGTTTGTTTGTTTTTGTTAAGGCCACAAATGCTGCTTGTTCGATATGCTTTTTTATTGTATGTTGTCCTTCTTTAACTTGTTGCCTCAACACTTCAGTCGCTTGTTGAAGGTTTTCTAAACGGTTCACTATTTCATTGCTTGTAGTTGTTACAGTGGGAAAGGCTTCTGTGAGTAGGTCTGTCTGTCGCATGACTGCGGTTTACTTTTTGAGTCACATTATCCTTGGGAGTCTGTGTTTTGAGGGGAAATGCTCAACATACTATCGTCGGAGCTAGTTAATGTTTCATCCTTCCTTTAGTCTTTCTTTAGGGGACATCTTTTCTTGAATCAGAAGAAAACAGACAACTAACACAGCCGTACCGCACCCACCGCACGACACAGCTCAGCAGCTTTCCACAGAAGTGAGTACAAGTCACTGCACAGTGTCATCTTTAACTGCCGGACTTTCCTGCTTAGGATTTCACTCATTTTTAACAATAATTGCGTTGGGAATCCATCGAAAGGAAATATTTTGATGCAAACTATAAAACAATGACACTTGAAAGTGTTTAATCCACTCACGCAGGACAGAAAAGTTTTTTTTTAAATGATTATAGACATTTTCTTCACACAGAGACACAGACAGGTGCAGCCTCCGCCCTGTTCATGGCTCACCTCCCTAACGTTATCTATTATTATAGAGAGGGAGAGAGACGAGGAACACAAAACTAGGAGGAAGAAAGATGTATATTTCTAAAAGTTTCCGAAAATAGTTGCTTTCTTTCTTGCTCTTGAGCTGAAAAACACATCTAATACCGTGCATGGCATCACTTTGCCTACCTGTGTTTTTGAGGCAGAATGTCTAGTAGTAACAACTAGAATGAGAATGGCAAAAATATATCAAGTTACCTAGTCATGCATATTTATCTTCGTAGTAGTTCACACACACATTTTATGTATATTATGTGGAATGACAGCAAAGAAAATCACCTAAACAAGCACACACCGCAATAAAAATGAAAGATAAAAATAATGAAAGAGCTCGCGCAGGATTAAAGCAAAATTTTTTTGCATTTTCGATTTCATCTTTCTATTTTTTATTATAAGTGCAATAACAGGAAGAAGAAAACAATGACTTCCGTAAGGTCGTTCTGTATCAAGGTTCTAAAATGTCCTCGATTTCCGTGACAGTGAATCTCTTGTAATGAGGCATGAACTGCATAATCAAAAATACAAACATGGAAGAGTAATCAAGTGTTGAATGGCCCAGTGAATACAAGAGCACAACAGTACAATGCTACTAAGTAGCTCTCATTGCATGCTATTTCCTGTAAACAGCTCACACAATGATAACAATAAAAACCATATCAACAATAAATAAACACATGCTGATTTAATGTACATTTCAGTCTGATTACACACTTTTGGTAAATTAACGCCAAACGCATTTCCATTTTATGAACAGTTTTAAGCCCTGGAACTAATCGTAGAAGCATTTATAGTTTTGGCTACTACAAGTTAGTCTAATATTCAGCTCCTCGTCCACATGAGACTAAGTAATTATTCAGTTTCAAGAGATGTAAATATTTGTTCTGTGTAAATCTTAGATAAGAGTACCCGTGGAGAAAACAGTTGACATCAGATAGAATTGTTTCAATGTTTTGTTGAAAATAATTGTAATAGAACACGTTCGACTGCGTTTGATGGACACCCATGGCATCAGACGAGACAGAGGTCGTGTAGAGATGGAGGTTGGAGGTCAGTGGAGTTCACTGTGTATGTATCCTAACACTGCTCCTGTCATCTGTAGACAGCTCGGCTTCCCGTAAGTTGTTCTCTAATTGAGGTTAATAACAATTGTGACTGATTATTCTAAAAAAAACTATGCAGAAATGAGCTAATAATATACATTTTTAGCGTATGTCTGTGTTATAATGTTTTTAATAAATATATAATTCAGTCTGTTTATCCATCCCTTCTGTATATTTGGCCTATATTTATCCACAATCACTTACTAGACTACTTCAAACATTAACAGATAACATTCTTAAAAACCATAACATTTAAGAAACTGTAAAATAAACCTTGATTTTCTTTTCTAAATAAAAGAAACTTTGCGATGTTCAGGTATGCTGCAATGTTGACAAATGCATCAACACCGGCGAGCAGTTTATTTGGACACAGAGAGCTCCTTGCAAACGAGGTTGCGTTCTATTGTCTCGGGTATGAAGCTAAACTCTTCGACTGCGAGCAGGAGGTATGGTACGGATACTGTACAACGAACTACATCATCACTTGTAGCGGCTGTAAGTTTTGTCTCGTATTTAGTTTACAATTTTATATCTTGAATGTCATATTCAACCAAAAATCACTTTTATTTAAAAAGTCCAAATTTTAGTGCAATTTTTGAACCACTATATCCATTTAAGATAAATCAAATGCTTTTACAGTTTATTGGTAATGAGAATTTTTACTTAAAGCCACACTTGCTATTTGCACAGAAGTAATGTTAATATTTCTCTATTTTTTTTGTGGTATGTAAGCACATTCATAAACTTATCATTCATTTTCATTGCTTATCAATTTTAGGTTAAACCAGTCAGAATGAACAGTCTAAGATTAACGTCTTGAGATTGTATAGAAAAACACTCTTCAGTATAGACTAGAGAAATTGTGTAGGATAGAATAGTAGCATTGTTGTTTGATTCCCAATGTTTACAACACGGTTTTAGTGTTTAAAACAAAATTCATTTAAACAGTTTTATAGAATCTGGGGAAGGGGTATATCACAGGAAAGCTGGATATTAAAATATCATTAAAGTGTACATGTGTTATTCATCTATACGTTTTTTTGCGCCAATTACACAGCTCCTTATCTTCGAATTCTGTATGACAAACACCTTTATCCACCACTGGAGGGAACGAACCTAACACTAGAGTGTGAGAGCCTGCAGTCTGGTCAGTCAAATGTTACCTTCAGGTGGTATAGGTATTCCAGACATTTTAGAAAGTACCTAATCTTTGACAAGGTGACCAGACAACATCAAGGTCTCAAAGTGAGATGCATGGCTGACTATGTCTACGATGGACTCACTTACCGGGTAGTTAGTGACATCCTGGTCATGAATGTTTGCTGTGAGTATAGTCTGGACTTGGACTAGACGACACTTTTGCCTGCATGAAAATAATTTTAAAACTAAAAATATTACTTGAAACTAATGATATATAACAAACAAGTTCAAATGTGTTCTGTAACTCTTAAACTAATGATGCATAAACCCCAGTACAATGATACAATATTACTTGGAAACAGAATACTAACCTTTTATCACTTTTTAACCTCTCAAGAAACCTTGAATAGCTTTCAGGCATAAGTGAACCCGTACATGATTATTGTATTTTGAGCTATTGGTATGAGTTATAGATATAAATATTTTTGACGGATATTTGCTTCACTTGTAGAGTGGACCACACAATGTGAAGTCAAAAGGTTAAGGTAGACTACGTGAAACACAAAGACAAGAAGCTTTCATTTTTTGTAGCTATATTTTCTAATGCTACAGATGACACTAGTTAAATACATTAACTGTTGTCACTTCTTGATGAATGTTGGGAAGTAATGTATCATAGGCGTACATGTCTTAGTGTAATTTGTGTCATGAAAGAGAAACAAGGATAGAGATAGTTTAAGAGTGAAAGTGTGTAAGAGAGAGAATAAAGTAAAAGACAGTAAGAGGAAAGAATTGTTTTACAGTTAATTATTTCCTGTAGGTGCCCCTTCAATAAAGTCCACTAACAGACCGCCGCCAGAGTTATTACACATTGCCGGTGATGAAGGACATCTCAGCATTGAAATGACAGCCTACCCCACCCCTCACCTGAAAAACATGGCGTACCTCGGACAAGTCTTGAATAAAAGTATTAAAGGAAAAAACATTGAAAACTTAGCTCATGTCGACTGCAATGACAGCCTCGTGTCACGTGCTTCAGTCACATGCTCCATCACCGTCTTCAACATCTCACAAATTGCTAAAGGTTTTTACAAGACAGTTTTTAGCAATAGACTCGGGGACCTGCCTTTTATATTCACAGTCAACCGAAATAGTAAGTATTAATCATCTGCAATAAAACAATATCAAAAAGTCATAAAGCGATTTTATTTGAATTCACGAAATATTTAAAAACGTCTCTAATATTTTTTGTTATTGCTTTAGCTGCATTATATATATTTTTGAGGTATGGAGTTTTGAATATGTTTTCAAAGTTAATAAAATAGTTAGAAAGCTTCATGATTGAGCATTTGTTTCTCTTATTTTGCTAAATTTACTACAAGAATATAGACTCCTACAAAAGGAAACCCTATTACAGGGAGCTAACTTTTAGAAACTCGAGCCCTTGACCCAGTCACTTTTGCCTTTACAACTAATTTATGATTTTGATTCCTAACAATAAATGTAATAGTAATACACACTTATACAGTCAATGTTTTATAGATGTTCTACACCCTCATATTGCAGCTATTCAACATAATATTTAATATTATATTAAAAAACTAAAAGGAATACACGTAGAAATTATAGAAATAGAATACTGAATATCCCTTGTAATCACGATTGTGATCTGACCATGTCATTATGCATTAAAAGCCGCTCGCAGTGGAGAAAGATCACGTGTCTTATGGATTGTGGGTAGTTCATCCTTTGGTGGAGTAGTCACCGCTGCAGCAATCTTCCTGGTCTGTCACTTGAAAAGTGAGTTTCTCAGTTTTAGCAACTTTCTTTCTTGAACTAACAAATAATCAAAATTCTAAAACTTATTTTCAACACAGAGCTTAGCTGTTTAGTAAATCATGAGAGATAAACTTTAATATGTGTCTGTTAAAAGGCTACGTTTTGCTGTCAGAGAAAAAGAAAATTTTGAGAGCAAATTGTCTTTCTTTGACCTTACCAGATGCCATGACCATAAAGGGTTACACTAGCTCTTGAGCCATCGAAAAGTTGTCTCCCTGACAGTGAGCTAGCACACGGCGTGCAGAGCATCCCACTAGTCAGGTGAGCAACTGACCTCAAACAATGTCTGGAAGACAGAAAATATACTCTCAACATTTTATTTCTTATTTGACTATCAGATGACGTGGCCGAGAGAAAATGAAAATCAGGCGAAGGGAGTAAACAAACAGCAAACCATACCAAAGTCCCAGTCTAATAAATCTTGAACTTAGCAAACAAAAAGATCCAGGCCAGGATCCATGTTTGAAGAAACAAACCCACAGTTGTCATATGGTTATGTCATCTGGTACAGTTCAAGAAGAAAAAGCACAATATGCATGTGTCATAATACAAATTGATCCAATTGTTTCTTTCCTTTCACTGGAGGAAATTCATACTGCGTGCCTCTTGACCTCTTGGCAAGAAGCAATAAAGAACTGATGGCATTACCAACAGACTGGTACATATAGGGTAGATAGCAACACTGACAACAACAAAGTCATGGTTAGCACCAGTTATCAACAAAGAAGAGATTTACAAGAACAGACAGCATCTCGAAGTAATGAACATCCTTAACTAACTGGAAGTCGTCTTGTCCAAAGATGACAGTTACATGTCAGAATTCAAGATCAGAATTGTAACAACTAAAAGTCCAATGAAAACCACATGCTGGAGATGATTAGGGACAGCAACACAATCAGATTTACTATTAGGTAGTGTACTAATCCTTGATAGTTTCAATCCTGTGTATTCTATGGGTAGGTAGACACCCAGGTGAACAGAAAAAAACTTATTGCCAAACGTTAAATGGACTATCTGTGCCCTGCAGGACTTGCACACAGCAACACGGAAAAGTATGCCTTAGCAAGTCTTAGACCACTACTTTAGGGCAGCATTAATTACTGATACCATATTAAATTGATATTTGTTCGAGCTTTAATATGTGTCTTCTTGTTTTCTGTAAAAATGTGTTTTACTAAAAGCGAGATATTTTCTGTTGAAGGTGCTAGGGTCACAGGAGGTTACATAATAAGGAAGAAAATAATATACTATGAAGCAAGTTGCTGGTTTGATATTCTTATTTCACATGTTTAGTTCCTGAGAGCCTATTAATTGATCAACAGGAAGAAATAAGAGCTGTGTGACAAGAGAGACACATTCAGGGAGGAAACAGTCATCAGGAGTGGGTCTTGAAGAAATGCCAGCTCGAGGTGGGATGAACGTGTATCATGAAGAGAAAACTGACCATCGTGGAAAGAAGACCCGAAATGCAGACAAAGTTGATTCTTGTGAGGCTCTAAAAATAGTCACATGCTCTTTTAATAATAAAGTGCTTTTACGGGTAATTTGTACCTAGATATAAAATTGTATTTAAAAAGGCGTAAATACATCTTGAATTTGTATATATTGCTGAAATATTGTATATATTTGCATAGAACTTGACAAGAATGTCTTCATACATCCTACTTCAAAGTGTTGGTACACCTTGCATTTGAAATAATATCTGTATTACAAGTTTCGGAGTAAAAATAAAGTACACAACGCTTCATTTTTTAGGTAACCTTAGGAATAAAAAGAATTTCATTGTAGGTATTTGTTCACAACACTTTAATGGTAGGGATGCCGGTAGAAAATAAATCCTTTATCCAATTTTTAAAGATGAAATTGGGGATCATACGTCAAAAAGATGTAAAACTAACAAATGTTTATCTTTCCCAATTTTTCTGCACAAAATTTTATTTTGTTCATCCGGTCACCAAGTGCAAAGGTCACAATGTTTGATTTGTTATCGCTTAAGACCTCCCGATAACTGAAGATTGGTTGTAGATGTTTTTATCTCTTACATTGATGTTTCTCTGCTACAGACCCAATTTATGTCAACTACCGAGCTTGCCGAAGAAAAAACACATCTACAGCAATGTTTGAAGTGTCTGCAAGTGGAAAGGCAAAGGAGTAAATAACACCAGAACTGATTTGAAAATTTTGAAAACGGCAAAAAAAAAAAAAAAAAACAAAACAAAGCATGTAATATAGAATAAAATGCATATTGTATTTTGCTTATGATGTGTCAAGACATTATAATTTATAGTTTAGAAGAGATATGGATATATATCTAACTAGAAAAAAAAAACAGTAACCTTAAGGAAAATGAAAATTTTATTTTAATCTTGGTATTACACACCGAAAGAAAACGAAGATCTATTTAATGTTATAATTATGTAGTTATCAGTAGTTAAAATAGTTCTTCATGTAAATTAAAACTGTTAGTTAATCTAAGTTTTGGAATATTTTAAACATTTTTTAACCCTCTATCTAAATAAACAATTTAGTTAAACGTTTTGGTTTCTTGTGAATGCCTTCTGTATTTTTAACGTTTTTTTTATATTAACTCTTTACGCAAAGCTAAAGGCGGTCAAACCCCCTGTACACATGAATTTACCCTTTTTTCAAAAAAAAAAATTATTAAAAAAATAACTAAACAAGATATAAGAACAATTTAAATTGATTATGACAGATCAAAATGTGTAGAAGTGGAACAGTTTTACCTTAATCTTGCTCGAGAACTCACTTTTATGATAATCCTACCAAAATGAGGTATATGAAGTGAAGTTTGGAAAAAGTTTGTTTCCACATTTTAAACATGGCGGGGCCCGAAATTCGGGAGCAAAAGAAAACCATTTTTACACCATTCGTGGTCGAATTATCCTTCATCTGAAGCAGGAATATCTGTGGAATGTTATTTCTGTTTTTATTTGACGTTTTAGATAGATGATGTTCACGATCGTGTACAACCGTAAAGGACAGGTAGTGTAGAATATCGGCGAGACTTCCGTTCAAACGTACGTCCTTCGTCATGAAAGGGAGATAATTGTGTTCAGAAATGCTTAAACTATCTTATTTATCAAGTTTTTCTTTTAAACCACGAGTTATATAGGCCTTTAAAAATTACAACAATTCATCAGCGCAATGTGTATACTCCGTAGACAAGCGAGCGGGGCAAGGTCTGCCACCCGTGTGAGTAAAGAAAGAGTTAATAAACATGTTTCAAATTATATACAAGTATGCTATTTAATATATCATCTGTAATACTATCATTGATCTCTTGTTTGATAGCATGTATGCATGAAAATGCTTGTTATTTTCATGTTTAAAAGATATCATGACGTCTATGTTTAAGAAAAGATTAGACGTCTAGAAACACTCGGAAAGTGTTTGAAAGTGTTGAAAGATAAAAAGTAGAATCGGATGGACGATGCATGTCTCTGTGATACCAGTATCAGTATTTATACACGTACATTAAGTCTTGTGCTAAGATGCTTAAGAACTGCACATAATAAACAATTTTCTTCTTATCACTGCTCTATGTGTTTTTGAACTGGAATACATGAACGACAAACATTAGTGTGTTAAAATTATTTAAGGGAAGATAAGGCATTTTGCCTTGAAACTGATTTGCTCATCACTTTTGTCTAACTAGGGATTTTTACTTCCCTTTAAGTAAAACAGAAATCTTTCTCCTACTTTGCCCTTGTCTCCTGCTTCGTACGGTCACTGGTACAAAGACAAAATTTACTTAAGTCAAAGATGCCTCCTTTATACGAGTTGTGCTACCACCTGTTGGGTATTTTTTTCTGTTAAGCGATTTCAGTTATCTTAAAGATTTAAATGGGTAATACTAAAAGTGGTTCATATTTTGTAAAAGAAAAAAACGTGTGTTCATACATGAATAGGAAGGTTTTGAGGGTGTGTATGAGCGCCATTGTCATTTTGTTGGTGGTGCTGCTAGTGGCGGTGTACTTTATATGTATCTGTGTGTGTGTATAAAAGGTCTGGAAGAATTCTGTTACTGCGCTATGTATTGCACGAAGAAGAGTTTAATATCAAGACAACTAAACTAACATGGGTACACCAGTAAACAGTATATATGTATATTTTCGGAAACGGGAATGCCAGAACAAGTTTTCTGTTGTTTTCAATGCTTTCTGATAAACAACAAAGATTGAAGACAAAGGACTCATTCTAACTGATGTAATCTTTTGTGCCATGCAAGGCAGTGTGCTTCGTTTAGCTTTGTTCATACTCTTTATTGAAACTCGGCTGAATAAGTACAATTTAACAAAGCAAGTTTCAGTTCGCGGAACTCTGTGCTCTTCTCTCAGGCAAACAATGATGAGCGGATGTGTCAGAAGTCTTCCTCACACTTTTCTAGTCACTCGTTCAAGTGGGTGGTACTGGTGAGCTGAGGAGATATAATAGTTTCATGGACTATACACTTTTGAAAAGCTTTTATCTGAGGCAAACAAGCTGACTAGCGGATGTATAAGAAGCCTTCCTCTTTCACGTGATGCTTTTTCTGCTGTCCGCACGTAGATGGTACTGTCGAGGAGAGACAAGAAGCTTGAAGGAATACACAAACTCACATGGCAGTATGAGTAGGGCTACGAGAGTGAACTGTGCAGTAGTAACTGTGTAAAGGTAAAATAGAGATGACTCATGAATACAAGTCAAAGAACTTACGAGAGCAGTCGCATTTAAACTACTAGTTTAACAGCTCCACAACTGGTTTGGCCAGCTCTCTGTTGACCTCATCTACAGTAGCGATGATAAGATGCCACTGAAGTCATCTGTCTTTGAGTAAAGAAAGACTGAAGGAGAACTTTCGGCAATTAGAGAGAGAGAAGCAGGGTTGTCCATGGGACATATTTTTCTATCCCGTCCCATCCCATCCCATGGCAATTTATGCCTGTCCCATCCCGTCCCATCCCACGGGATGTTTCCCATGGGATTCCCATGGTATTAACAATCCTATGGACAACACTGAAAACCACTTCTCGGCTTTTGTTCTATAATTCTTGCTACTTCACATACAATAGATGATTCAGAGGAAAGATTTAAATCCTTGATGAATGAAATAACAGTAAATTTATTTTACAATATCAAGTATCGACTACCATGGGAAATACAAATGTGTGCTGTCCCATCCCATCCCATCCCATGGGACGTTTCCCATGGGATTCCCATGGGATTCCCATTCCTATGGACAACACTGGAGAGAAGGCAATCATTTAGTTGACTTAAATAGAAATTAAAAAATTGATCTCGAAAAATAACTTTGTATCTATATTGCTTCAAACACTAAGGGCAAAGGACTATTATCAACGCATCAGCACTCTTCCTTGTAAAGAATCTTCCTTTTCTGGAGTCGGCAACAGAAAAATATAAAAAAGATGATACAAAACTATATTTCTGAAATTTGTCCTAACCGCCAAAGACTCAGAAATACGAACTGTAATCAAATCGAAACGGAAATATTAAATACAAAGCTAGTACTCAAGTTGGGGATGAAGGTGAAGAGTTGAAAGAAGGTCGCAAGGCAGTCCCACTCAACCCCGAGTGAAAAGTTTGTCAAACAGATCAGAGGGGTTAACCGGTCATTCCTGGTTACCAGGAACACTTTCACTATCAGCTCTGAATCCAGGAAAGTCAAAAACCAACCACCTCCAATCTGTCGAAAAACAAAATTAATAGAAAAGAAAGTAATGGTCAAGGGCACAAATGTACGCTGAAAACGCGCTAACAACGTGCAAATAAAACATTTAAAGTCATACACATATTTTTCTATGTACATCTATAAGATAATCATGTACAATGGCTACCTACACATATAATAAGAACACCCAAAAGAGAAATATTAGCTGGTTCGACATAATTTCGACCACAACAACCTGCCATAATTGAATAACAATGAAAGTCTTTCTTTCACATTAAGAATACAATGTAAGTAGATCACTGACCCAAACTATCCGACAAAATACAGATTATCTGACCTCTATCCTAGAAAAAAGATTAACAAAGCTCCTTACATAAAATACAATAAATTATTTTACACAAACACATATGAGTACTGATGAAAGACTATTAAGTCACATCGGTTCTTAGATTCACAGGCATTTAGAGAAATGAAAAGCAAACAAGTCAGATGGGAAAGCTTGGAATTTAGTGACACGAGAAATTACTGTTGTGTTTTATATCAGTGCTAACTGATAATTATTTCAAAGGTGCAGATGTAGGTCTTAAAATGGCTTATTGTGATTTTCTGACGTTGAAAGAACCAGACGACCTAACACGTGACGTAAAACAAACTGATAAACATCACAAGACTGCCAAGATTTTGCCACCACGAATTCCGACTACATGAATGTACACTACGTGTGCCACACCTTAAGTTTTCTTTCTTGAGCAGAAAGTTGATTCAAATTTTAGTGACATCCTAAAACTTCGCAAACTCCGCACGTCGATACGATTGAAGCGGTACAAGAACACAAAGCTGTCACCTGGATGACTTTTTCAAGAAAACTACACAAACAACACAAAAAGGTAAGAGTTTGACTGTACAACATCTATCTTATCAGTTGCTAATTTTTACAATTATTGTCGATTATTCGTAATTGTCACTAAAGAGTGAGGGTAGGGCTGTAGTGTGGTTTGCACATCTGCTTGTACTTTAGGAATGACGTCACTTCTCTCTAGGAATTGCGTCATTTACGCGGGTGCGGATTGGAGCTTAGACTTGTGGTGGCTGTGAGGTGTGATTGGCTGTAGTGTGTCATGTGGCTTGATTGACGAATGGAAGCATGTTGACAGAAAGATCTAGATGCCAGCTCAGCGTTTTTGGCTAGAAACTTCTGGGAAGTGACATCAGCGTCTGGGTCTTTCGCATGTGGCTCTTGTGGAGTAAAGTTGTCGGAGGTCGGCTCAAAGCTGTCGAAGTACCAGCAGCTGTTTGATGAAACCAGTGAAAGCTGAATCTGGTGAGTGAGTGTCGGTCTCTGAGAAGTGCTGCAGTCGAGTCAACGCCCAAGCAACAAAGACATTTGAACACAGCTAAGTGGCGTGTGCATGAGATGTACGGGGAGAGTGAGTGTAGTGTTGTGTGTTTGTCCGTTAAGGTTAGATCTGGCTCACGAGTTATCTGGATTAGTAGTAGGAGTGTAGGTAGGTAAACGGGAGGACCTTAGAGTACGAGCTAAGATAGGGAAACAACTTATTGCAAATTTACTTATTCTTGTGTATTCCCTTTTATATTTTTGGGAAATTATAGTAATCTCTAAAACGTACTAAACTGCCTCGAGCTGTGTTTTCATTGGGGTGATGCATGCTGGGGGCTCGAAAAGCTAATCCTAGAGTGTAAAGCAGCAATTTAGTATAAGTGACATGTCGACGTAATTTGTTGGGGTGTCGACGGTGTGAACAGCCAGGGTGGCAAAAATCATACCTCTACCAGATCTGCGGACTCCGACCCAGAGTTTACGACAGTCATTTTTTATTATGCGGATGACGAGCGCAGCCATTAAAACGGATAAGTAAGGTTCTGCTGTGTGTGTCGCTTGGGACTGCATGAAGTAGTCTTAATTTTTGCACCAAAATCTATATTTTGAACCGAGATTTACCCAGCTTTTGATAATATCTCTTTCGTAAAACTTTAATATAGTAAAGGGATTTTTTCAGTATAATTGCGTGGAAGTGTTTCCCGTGCAGAAAGAGACTTTCATACAGACAGATTCCCTTATTTGGTCTTAAACACAGATTCATGACCTTTTGTGTCAACTGTACGATTATTTTATTTTCCCGTATTTGGTCCATCGAAGAAAACCGAATAACACTATCTTTAGGAAAGAGTCCAAAATCCATCTTTATCCTCTCTGTTTCTTCTAATCTCTGTGACACTTTCGTAGACTTAGGAAAAAGCTTCAGTGCGCGGAACTCTGTGCTCTTATCTCAAGCAAATAATATCAAGTAGATGTCAGAAGTCTTCCTCTCTCTAGATGGTACTAACGACCGGAGGACATACAAGAAGTTTGATGGAACACACACACACACACACACATATGACAGTATGGGTAGGGTTACAAGAGTGAACTGTGGAGTAGTGAGTGTGTAAAGGTTTCGCGCATGGATGTCTCATGAATACAAGTCAATGAGCTAAGAAGTGCAGTCCAATTTTTAACAATTCTAATAGAAAAAAGAGACAAGAGAAAAAAGTACTGACTGTGCATGGACAAACCTGAAAATACGTAGATCACAGACATCACGGAAGAGCTCAGGAGAAACAAAAATCTGTTTTTCCTGGTTTCCAAAGTAAACTGAAAGCGACAAATCAGCCTAGCTGTGTTCTAACATAAAAATATAGTGTAAATAGTACAGTAAAGTAGCGTATAGTAAATGCTCCAAAATATAATATCTTCACAAATATTATTGGTCGGTTCACTGTTGACCTCACCTACAGGAGCGATGATAAGATGCCACTGAAGTCATATTCGTTGGCTAAAGATAGACTGAAGGATAGATAATGTTATTTAGGAAGATCACAGAGAGAGGGAGAGAGAAGGAGATGTTTCCTACTACCAAGCTTTCCTACAGCAGGTAGCTGCACCTACCTGGCTTTCTGGCTGCTCTCTGTAGGACTAGGGTCACATTTTAAATTTGCTGTAACTGCTATTTCATCGATTTAAAATTGGTTTCTGTTAATTAATTTCAAAAGCCCTTTCATTCGACTTTTTTTGTTTCTTCTTATTATAATGGAAAAAAGAGTCAAAGATTTGTAATTGAATAACACGTTAGATTTTTTAAAAGTAATTTTGACAGAAAACATTGAAACAAAATTAATTCGAATTCGGCAGGAAAGTTAAACACTGTAGTAGTAACGAGCTAGCAGATTTACTAATAAATAAAAATAAAAATAAATATTACAATTGAGCACTTCGTTCGAAAGATAAAATTGTTTTAGTGTAGTGACTGACTACTCAGTCTGTACTCAGGCAGCTGTCATAGCAGATTGCAGGTTCTATATTTTCGCTTGTCTTACATACACATGCTCTTTGATATTATTATTAACAATTGAAAAAGACAAAAGTAGACAGTTGCCCCAGAAAAAACTTATTTATATTTGTATTATTAAATCGTAATTCATATTCAAGAAAATGTACCCCGTCTTTCTAATAGACAACTTCACAGATATTAAATATCGAAGAATGAAAACTCGAATCAAAAAGGAACTTACAATCCCTGCACCCTAATATTCATAAAAATAGAAATAAATTTTACGAAAAAAATAATAACCACCTCTTTTGCACGGAAACAAATTAGTTAAAGCTAAATAAACAAAATAAAATGTTTAATCACCAAATAAATATAACAGACAATTTACAACACGATGTAAATACTATCCGGTTTGACTAAATGTATGCTACAAACACCTAATAGTTTAATTAATCAAACTACTAAAGTCTTACTGAAACGCTTGCAATAAAAATACATCACTGACTACTCCTACCACCACCACCACTACCATTTTTCTTTTAAATACATCTATCTATAACATATGAACAATTCATCAGCCCCCCCCCCCCCCAAAAAAAAAAAAAAAAAGAAAACAAAATCCAAAAAAACTCCGTCCCTCTCTCACACTCTTGTGTTCCTTCTTTTGACCACACAAAAACGGACAGACACACTTCAAGAGATGCTTTTTTATCTGATTTCTTTCCGCTTTGCCTTCCTTGAAGCAGTCACACTACAGTTTCTGTCCATGTACCCACCATCCTTTCCCATAAAAAAAATGAGACGAGTACCGACCGAGGGACGAATGATCGCCTGACACTCGTGCCGTGCTAAGCGCCGGCATTACAAGGAAAGGACCTCTTCCCTAAATTCGTTCTTTGGTGTTTACAGAGATTATTGTTGCTCATCCTTGTCCTCAGTCGTGTCAGGATTGACTTCCTACCAAGTGGTTATATAAGCGCAGTACACTGGAATACAGGACAGCGAGTCGCCTGGTGTATTCTTCTTTAAGGCATACTGTAAGTATATTAGTCTTTATGTACTAAGAACATTCTAATTACTAACGAAAACTGACAGTAAAAATAACAATAGTAATAGAATAGTAATTAAAAATCTCGCGATTAATTGTCATGCTCGTGAAAGAGGATGCTGTCAGCATTCGAGAGAAAAAAATAAAAATAAAAAAAAAACACGCAAAAAAGAGCGCTGACTTTCAGTACACTAAGTCATATGTCAATGTTCCAACATTTAAGCTGTAAAAGTAATATGTTGCATCAAAGCCTCTATTTTGTTAGGTGAAATTACTTGCGGGCATTGTGTTACACTAAGCCTGATGTTGAGCTTAGTTCAGTGTGCTGTGTAGTTTTAATACAAACAAAGGCGCGCTTGTACACTACACGTACACACCGGGACATCGTAGTCAAACAGAAACCGTTATTCGCCATTATACATCTCTTTCTTCTCTTCAGATTTCTTATGTAACATCGCATTTTAACCTGTGCATCTGGGACAACAAATAAACATGACGATGTTCGTGGTAACATCTGCTTTTGCAGCTTTTCTTCTCGTAATCACTTATGTCGGTAAGGTGTCCTTTACAATAATCATCACTTATGACAGTTTAATATAGTTTCATATAAAGCAATAAAGACACAGGGCTTCTGCTTACGCAAGAAATTACGTACAGTACGCATTAAAAGTTCGGAGGACCCCTTCAATTTTCGTAAATGGGGTCCCCTCCAAAGTTGCGCGAAGAACAGGGACCCCTTAAAAATCTGAAGAAGGGGTCCCTGGGACCCCAAAGAATTTAGCCTTAGCAGAAGCCCTGAAGACAATTTCTTTTTTAGTGTCAGCTGTCTCGCAAATTCACTTATTTATTCTAAAATAACCAAAATAATGTTTTCATGATCAGATCCCTTTGCCGTAGGTCGTTACTAATTAACTTTCATGATTGATCAGATGCACAGGTTTATGGCCGGCTTATGAATGGAACTGCCCCGTGGAATGGCCGCCTTGAGATGTTCTACAAAAGTAGATGGCGCAACGTCTGTGCCTCTCAGTTTAGGAAACAAGAGGCGCAGGTGGCCTGCAGGATGATGGGCTTCAACACGTGTGTAATTTGATGTAGTCTTATGTTGATGTGCTGTGTAATTATATTTGTTTTGCATGTCATATTCAAGAAGTGCAGTTAATAAATATAAATCTTTGAAAGAATTTTCTTTCGTAATGATATGGGTTTTGTCTTATTCTAACGACTGAGCTCAGTACTATTTTAAAATTACTTTTTACATTAGGTTAAAATACTTTACACCTGTGTGTGTGTGTATATATATATATCTAAGCAGGTCTCTGTGTGTGTGTGTTAGGTGGTTCCCAGTCACTTAATCCCCAGACACTTCATCCCCGACACTTCATCCCCGACACTTCATCCCCTAGACTTTTAATCCCCAGACACTTCATCCCCAGACACTTAATCCCTAAACTAAATCTTTAACTATAAAAATTATGAAGTCAGCGAAAAATTTAATTGAAATTCAAATTCAAATCATGCTTTTAACTTCAACGTCATTTGAACATCTACAACATTAGTTAAAGTTCATATAAGCTAGAAAATTTAATGTTCTTCAACAATATGATATGAAAATTGTTATTGAGTGTTGGGGATGAAGTGTCGGGGATGAAGTGTCTGGGGATTAAGTGACTGGACACCGTGTTAGGTATTTGCTTCGAACAGAAAAACGGAACATTAAGTGGCTTTAAAAGAATGAATTCTATTAAAACAATAAAACAAGTTACGTTCAGAAATATCCGCTATATATATATTGGCTGGCTAAATAATAAAATAATAATAATAAAATAGTAAATAATAAAAGCAATATGTATAACCTGATTCCGAAATAAAGTGTTAATTTCGACTTCAAATTGCGTGTATATTGAAATGTATCTTTTGTATGTCAGTACATGTAATAGGTCAATAGACAAACATTTTGACTGTCAAACAGGTCGCAAGTTTTCGCCGTGGATACAAAGAGCTTCGAGTTCAAGGAAATCTATTTATTCCTTGATAGCCTGAGGTGCACGGGCGAGGAGACCAGCTTAGAAAATTGTTACCATTTACGGTTTTCCTCGGACAGCTACTGCTCAGAAGTCGTTGCTATCACCTGCAACACAGGTAAGAACCTGCTGTTTCTATTCTCTTGTCTGCATTCGAAAAAAAGGAAGATAATATAAAGAATAAATTCATCGCATTAGGCATATTCTATCCAAAAATCCTAGAATGGTAACTTCATTTTCCTTAGAAAAGAGGTATCAAGCCTGCAAGAATGTTTAGAAATGTAGCTGACACACTTGATGTACCTTTTACAACAAACAACATTTTAACACCTAACAATATTGCTTTTAAATGAGTTTAGGACTGAATACGACAATACATGTGACGGATATATAAATATATTTTGCGATGTGCATGGATTATATATGGATATTTGGACTCTGTTTTTTTGTGTGTATATAGGAATTCTTTTGTCTGCACAAATACAAACATGGTGATGTTCGACCCCATATAAAAGTAACCTTAATCTGGAGTACAGTCGACATGTCTCAATCTTTCTTTTTGCAGAGAGACTATTGGATGCTTGTGTTTTAAAATACTCTATTTTCTGTTTGTTTTATGTTAAAAGTTCTTAAGCTGTTATTAAGTTATAGTATAGACTATAGAGCAACGTTGATTGCTAAAATTGTAGAAAAAATTGGCAATAATAAATGAAACCATTTCACAGACCCCAACTGACTTAGTGTGTCAGTTATTTAATTCTAAAAACTGCAGTTGTAATCTCTACTGGATTGTGCATCACACGTATTATACTTTCCAGATATAAACAGACATAACATAAAATGAGTTTTTAAATTACTGGATTTTAGAAAATAATTATAATACTACTATTACTATTATATTACTGTGTAACCTGCTGTCATGACAATTATTTTAACATACCATATAAATATGTAGCATATTCTTGAGAAGCAAAAGAACACACATGAATTTGAACAACTAGGAACTGTTTAAAAATTTCAATACAACAACAACAACAACAACAACAACAATAATAATAATAATAATAATAATAATAATAATAATATTAATAATAATAATAATAATAATAATAATAATAATAATAATAATAATAATAAGGATTATTATTATTATTTAAAGTGAATGTTTTTAAGTGTTGTTATCTTGATAAAATACAGGTTAGTTTACTCCAGTGGTTCTCAAAGTATTTCGGACCGCGGACCACTTTACTTAAGTAAAAGCTATGGCGGACCACCAAGGCCTAAGTAAAAAATATGGCGGACCACCAAGGCCTAAAAATCAGTCTGTACTAAGAATTTCAAATTTAAATTACCGCATTTGTTTCATTTTAATTCAAAACTAAATCCTTTTGTAAAAGTAAAATAGTAATAAGTTGACATAAAACTACGTATACCTCGTTCTTTGTAATTAAAATGTTAATGCGAGGAACGCATCACTTTAAACATCACTTCGCTGACATATAACGACTGTCAGCCGCGGACCACCTGACTTATGCCCACGGACCACTAGTGGTCCGCGGACCACACTTTGAGAACCACTGGTTTACTCCAGGCCTTATGCTATTACCTCTTTGCTTTGAGAACATGAATTACTACCATCTACTTTCACGAAACCTAAGTAAATCTCTGATATATTGCTTTTTAAAAAATTCCCAGAACACACACGACTGCGTTTTAAGGATATCAAGGACATGACACATAACAGAGGTCTTCTACAGGTAGACATCGGAGATGGTCATTGGGAGACACTGTGTGTGTCGTCTAACATCACTGCCAGTGTCGTCTGTAGACACCTCGGCTTACAATCGTGAGTTCTTTTCTCTCTGTTAGGGTTACATTCTGTGTAAAGATAACTAATAATCATTCTACTGAAATTACATAACTCGAAGGACGAGTCATTTGGAAATTTAACGATTCACACACACACACACACACACAAGCAAGCACGCACACACACAGAGTTAAAAGACATGTCCCAAAATGTCCCCCCGTCAGTCCATCTATCCATATATCTCTATCCTCTCCTAATGAAAACACTTGACACGAGTTTCTTCAGCGTTACAAAGCGATCTCACGTATAAGAATATAGCGGGGAAAAAATTAGGAAAAGGCTATGACACTTCCTTTGTTCCATAAAGAGTGTTTTTCTTTTGACATAAAATATCGCTTATAAAGGAAGAATGTTCTCGTCTGAAGGACACGCTAATCTATTTATTTATCTAACTTCGCACGCTACAGATGCTTAACACTAAAGTTCGTATGACTTAAGAACCCATGGACCATGTTAATTAAAATTTAATAATAACCCTGACAATATTTCAAGAAAAGGGCATTTTGCAATGTTTAGGCAAGCAGCGATTGTGAGACAACTACCTGATGAGAGATACTATGAAATGGTTGGAAGAATAACCAATTTGATATTTTGCCTCGGGAATGAGGCAAGCATTTTTGAGTGTCAGCTTGAGATGAGTCGTGACGTATGCCAGGATTACATCCTTTGCACTAACTGTAAGAACTTTTCTTTTACAAATACAAAGCTCATCAATGTGTTTACCATTTATATGTTAGACTGCATGACAGAAAACTGCAAGTTTGCATGTTAAATGCAGATAGAAAATATTTTAATTCTTTTATGTTACATATCTGGGTAAATGTGAAAATCTTACAACACTTTTCTTTCTGAAAATGTAGTTAAGTAAATAGAATCTCCTTTTGTGAAAAAAAATTAACCACTACTACTGCCTCTTCCTTATTATATGCTTTGTTAACTTGATTCTTTTTTTCACTAAAATTCATTTTATTAATCTATTTATTTATTTTTTTAGATACTCTCGACGATAAGTGTTGTATAGTTACTTTCCTTTTACATTTTCATACATGCTTATGTGAAATCTGTCTAACCCTCACCAGTGCCGAGATCTGACTGCTCTTAGTTAACGGAAAGTTGTGTATACACGAATATCAGTTTCAAGATAGGTTATAGATCAGACCTGGGCAAACGCCGGCCCGCGGGCCGGATCCGGCCCGCCTCCTGTCTCTGACCGGCCCGCCCGCTGGCCGCCCACCAGTAAATATACTATATATACAGTATTGGGTAAAACTGAGTTAACTATATTAGTCCGGCCCTCTAGAACCATACCAGTTTCTCATCCGGCCCTCTAGAACCATCCCAGTTTCTCATCCGGCCCCTTGGGAAAATTAATTGCCCACCCCTGTTATAGATCGTAGCTAGGATTTGTTTTTGTATACGTTATTTTGTTTTGTTTAGTAAAAAAATAGGCAGACTTCTTCAGGCAAATCATTTTGTTTATTAGTATTTTAGAATGTGCATTTGTGTGACCCTGCAGGTGTGTCGGAAGGGAGTGAGCGAGAGACACTCCGCGGTGTGTAACGTTTTGGGAAGAGTGCGTTACTAATGTTTGCGAGCGTGCAAAAACATCGACATGTAAAACACTCTTCTACCCTTTTTCATACAAAAATATCAGGGCAACATCAACACATTTAATGTTTTAAAAATAAAAGGCAATGTAATGTGACAGAAAACGATGAAAATAGTTCTACCCTCCGACATTTGACACTCCGTTCATCAGGTAATCCGATACGAGCAGTGAAACGACTCGGTGTCCACACACACACACTATAGGCGTAGAAATCCGACGAATTATAGCCAGGATTGTGTATCGTCGGTAAGGACCTTTATTCGGTGAATTATATCCAAACAAATCCCAAGTCAGTTATGTCTGAACGTGTCCAAACAGGCGAAACGTTAATGGTGGAAATCAAAGTTCGACAGAGGATGGCGACTGAGTACAACCCTTTGGCAGGTGCAGTTAGCGACTGTTAAGTACAAGATGCCAGTACGTCCAAGGTCTGTCTTCCATAAAGATACCCGCTGTATCCCTTGTGCTGGTGTATAATAAATAAGGTTACCCCTCGCCACCTTTTCTTACGTAAAAAAACCCTCATTGAATGACGTCATAATGTTCACGTAGAGATTGCGTCGTCAGACGCGTGACTGTTCTCCCATGGTACCCAGCTCAGACCTATGGCCTGAGACAACAAACAACTAAAATAACTAGAAACAGTATTGGCCTTGAATCACGACTCGTTACACGGTGTTATACATTCGTTTGTCATACAATGTTACAATAATACAATACTGTATATGAAACAGTAAGAGATTTAGTAATTGAGCAATGTTTCAACTTAAAAAATAACAGAAAGTTTAATACAAAACGACAGTTGTAAATCAAACAGTATTTAGCTAACGTAGGACGGTAGTAACCAAATAATTATCAAATAAAAAAGTGTTCAGAATCTGCCCATATATGTTAATTAATGTGGAATGAAATCTAGGCATAGATGGGAAATATATGTAAAATGCATACATAGGTTTATTTCATAAAACATGTTGTAAGGAGCAGCATGACAAGGTCGTTGGCTACAAATTTCTCTAAAGGTATTTTGGTTTTACTTTAGCAATCGTAATGTACTATGGTTTTGTTTAGAACATAATTATGGTAAGCAGCAATAAGACAAGGTAGTTGATAGTCTTTCTCTCAATTTTAGTTGAATGACAAAAAGAAACCTTTTGTTTTGTAACAGCTCCTGTCAACATCATTACAAACAGTAGCAGATGTCCGTTAATGGAGGAAACAAATGCTACTTTACAGTGTGTGGGCAATTATAGTGTCGGTAAGGTGTACTTTACAATAATCATCACTTATGGCAGTTTAATATAGTTTCATATAAAGCAATAAAGACATTTTCTTTTTAGTGTCAGCTGTCTCGCACATTCACTTATTTATTTTTAAAATAACCAAAATAATGTTCTCATAATCAGATCCCTTCACTTTTTAAAGATTTAACACAATAGTGTCTGACAGAAATTAACAGCAGAACACGAAGGTTTGGATGTACAAATATGTTGGTAATAAGGTTTGCTGTAGGTCGTTACTAATTAATTTTCATGATTGATCAGGTGCACAGTCTCATTTCCGGCTTATGAATGGAACCGCCCCGTGGAATGGCCGCCTTGAGATGTTCTACAAAAGAAGATGGCGCAAAGTCTGTGCCAGAAAGTTTGGAAAACAAGAGACACAGGTGGTCTGCAGGATGCTGGGTTTCAACACGTGTGTAACTTGATGTAGTCTTACGTTTATGTGCAGTGTAATCATATTTGTTTTGCATGTCATATTCAAGAAGTGCAGTTAATAAATATTAAGCTTTGAAAGAATTTTCTTTAGTAATGATATGGGTTTTGCCTTATTCTAACGACTGAGCTCCATACTATTTTAAAATTCCCTTTTTCATTAGGTTAAAATACTTTATACGTGTGTGTGTGTATATAAGCACGGCTCTCTCTCTCTCTGTGTTAGTTATTGGTTTCGAACCAAAAAGGGAACATTAAGTGGTTTTAAAGGCATGAAATCTTTTAAAACAGTAAAACAATTTACGTCCATAAATATCCGCTTGGCAGATTGAAAAATATATTGGCTGCCTAAGCCTTCATTAAATAATAAAAGCAATATGTATAACCTGATTCCGAAATAAAGTGTTAATTTCGACTTCCAATTGTGTGTACATTGAAATGTCTCTTTTGTATGTCGGTAAATGTAATAGGTCAATAGACAAACATTTTGACTGTCAAACAGGTCGCAAGTTTTCGCCGTGGATACAAAGAGTTTCGAGTTCAAGGAAATCTATTTATTCCTTGATGGACTCTCGTGCACAGGCGAGGAGACCAGCTTAGAAAATTGTAGCCATTCATGGTTTTCCGTCAACAGCTACTGCTCAGAAGTCGTTGCTATCACCTGCAACACAGGTAAGGACCGGCTGTTTCTATTCTCTCGTCTCCATTGGAAAAAGGGAAGATATTTTAAAGAATAAATTCATCGTATTTGGCATTTTCTATGCAAAAATCCTAGAATGGTAACTTCATTTTCCTTAGAAAAGAGATATCAAGCCTGCAAGAATGTTTAGAGATGTAGGTGATACACTTGATGTACTTTTTACAACAAATAACTTTTTAGCACCTAACAATATTGCTTTCAAATGAGTTTAGGACTTAATGCGAGAATACATGTGACGGATATATATATATATATTGCGATGTCTGTGGATTCTATACGGATATTTTGATTCAGTTTTTTTGTGTGTATATAGGTATTCTTTTGTCTGCACAATACAAACATGGCGATGTACGACCCCATATAAAAGTAACCTTAATCTGGAGTACAGTCGACATGTCTCAATCTTTCTTTTTGCAGAGAGACTATTGGATGCTTGAGTTTTAAAATACTCTATTTTCTGTTTGTTTTATGTTAAAAGTTCTTAAGCTGTTATTAAGCTATATTGTAGAGCAACGTTGATTGCTACAATTTAAAACAAAATGGCAATAATAAATGAAACCATTTCGCAGAGCCCGATTGACTTAGTGTGTCAGTAATCATGAGTCAGTAATTACAAATACAAAAATCATCAATGTGTTTACCATTTATATGTTAGAGCTAATGATAGAAAACTACAAGTATGCATGGTAAATACAGGAAGGAAATATTTTAGTTCTTTCATGTTACATATCTTTGTAAATGTGAAAATCTTACAACACTTTTCTGAAAATGTAGCTAAGTAAATAGAAACTCCTTTTTTTGAAAAAAAAATTAACCACTACTACTGCCTCTTACTTATTATATGCTTTGTTAACTTGATTTCTTTAAAACTAAAATTCATGTTATTAATCTATTTATGACTTTAAATACTCTCGGTGATAAGTGTTGTATAGTTACTTTCCTTTTACATTTTCATACATGCTTATGTTATACAAAATGACAGTTGTAAATCAAACAGTATTTAGCCAACGTAGGACGGTAGTAAAAAAATAATTATCAAATTAAATAAATGTTCAGAATCTGCCAATATATGTTAATTAATGTGAATTAAAATCTATGCATAGATGTAAAATATATGTAAAATGTATACATAGGTTTATTTCGTAGAAAATGTTGTAGGGAGCGATATGACATAAGGTCGTTGGCTACAAATTTCTCTAAAGGTATTTTGGTTTTACTTTAGCAATAGTAATGTACTATGGTTTTGTTTAGAACATATTTTAAGCAGCAATAAGACAATCAGTTGACTAGTCTTTCTCTCAATTTTAGTTGAATGTCAAAAAGAAACCTTTTGTTTTGTAACAGCTCCTGTCATCATCCTTACAAGAAGTAGCAGATATCCTTTAATGGAGGAAACAAATTCTACTTTCAAGTGTGCGAGCAATGAGCGGTCTGATGTAATAAAGTACACGTGGCCACAAAGTGCAGGAGGGTTCCCTGATGGCAGTAGCCTGATCATCACTAGAGTGACCAGGGAACATCATGGAAGGCGAGTGAGGTGTGAGGCTATATACAGTGATGGTGAAGTTGTCTCCAGTGATACACTGCAATTACAGGTTTACTGTGAGTATTGGGATCAAGAGGCAATGAATGTTAGAAATAAGGCCACTTAGTCATCGACAGCATATAGTGTCTTTACGCAAATGAGTTTCGAGTAAAAGATCCCACAGAAAAAAGCGCTTTATGTACGAGATGCGTGCAATGTTAAGTGTGTTTGTATGTGTAAATGTGTAGCCGTGTACATGTTTCGACAGAAACTGTTACTTTTGGTATGAGGGAGATGTTAGTAAATAGTGAAAATGAAGACCTTTGCCTGATGTATAGATGGCACGTACAACGAATCACATTCTATCGGCTTGTTTACAGATCGCCCGGTTATCAGGATAACACGGAGTGACAATCAGGGTCAGCCACTGTCCACCTACACTGAGGTCATCAAGGGTCGCAATGTGACGTTTGTGTGTGACGCTGACAGCAACCCGCCTCCTGCTTCCATCACGTGGTCAGGGAAAGTAAACATCTCTACTGGGGAGCTACACATCATAGCAGCACAGCAGACGATATACGACGGTAACTACACCTGTACCGTGGTCACTGGAACAAACGGTGATGATGAACGTCTGCCACTGATGTCATTTTCTGAAATTACACTTATCGTTAAAGGTATTATTACACACACACACAAGAACAACAGCAACAACAACAAGACACATGGTTCGTCATGAACCAGCTTTTCACGAACAACAGTCCTCGTTCACTACAAGCCTTATTACCAGAAACTTTTCAAGTCTTACCGCCGTATTTGCCCGTTTTGTATCGAAGACTGAAATTAACTTCATTAAGAAAGAGCTGAGGTAAGTAAAGTTGTATGTAATCACATTGTCGGCAGACACCTTAAGGTCACGTGGGATGTTGAGTTGAGGTTATTGGTTCTGTATATATGTAGACTGATTTTTACAGCATTGCATAATACAATTTAACTTTATTCATTTTCAGAGACAATTATCTTTAGAGCTGTTAAAATTTAAGAGTATGGTCCTTGTTAACCCAATAGTGGAGCAAGTTAAAATCTTTTACCTGAAATTCTACGAAATCTTTACAGGTTGTTGCGTTTTAGGTTCTTCGAGAAATAGAAGACCTGGAATGTTGATCATATCAGTTTGTTGTATCTATAGTTCACATGGCTACAGATGGCTGCTTATTTCTAGAGCACACCAAATAAGCGACACGGACATTGAGTAAAAGATGTTTTCAGTGGGAAGTGAACACTAGCCACATCTTTCCAGACTTTAATAATAATGTCAACTGTGTGAACTGTGTGTAACCTGTATGTCACATGTAAGTGTCCAGATGTTTTCATTTCGCTCTGAACTTTATAGACTTTGGTTCACGTGGTGAGGCTCCCTAGTCTCCTGGTTACTGAGTCTGTCATTGCCAAGCCTGTGAATTAAATTCCACTTTCTCATCTCCCATCCCGTCCAGCTGACATGAATAGTTCCTAGCATTTCAAGAAATAGAAAATGAGTATAAAGGTAAGGCTGGCTCCCATCTTGTGTTTTTGCTTTGCTACAATACTTTTCTTACATTTATTTTAAGTGTTTCAGGCGCTAGTACACACACAGAGGAACATGCGAGTGTACACAGTCACCTACAGCAATATTTATGTTTGTGATAATGTGTGTTTATTTAGCTTTTTTCTTCTATTCCCACGCGTAGTTAAGGCTTTGTTTTTCAAAAATTCTTTATTATGTATGATAAAGGTAGTTAGATATGCTCCAGATTAAGTTAACAGATTTAAACTTTTAAACTGATCAGATCGACAGCTGCAAGTCTTGTGAATGGACCTTCGGGGTGGAATGGGTGCCTTGAAGTATTGTACAACGAAACATGGGGCACAGTCTGTGATGATGGTCTCGAGAAGAGCGCAGGTGACCTGCAAGATGTTGGTCTTCTACAGGCGAGTAATATTTTATGGTCTTGCGATGATGTAAAGTGTAGTTATTTCGTATGAAATACCTATACTAATAATTGCAGTCACATTGACGACGCTGGCATCATCTGCAACGCCGGTGAGAACGATCTCTTCCTATCTGTTTCCTGTATGCCATGTTTTTGTAACTATGCTGAGAGAAACAAAAGGAGTAAAAGAGATATTAATAAAACTAAAATTAACAATTTAAGATGTATAACTTCAACTTGTTGCCTCAACACTTCAGTCGCTTGTTGTAGTTTTTCTAAACGGTTCACCATTTTATTGCTTGTAGTTGTTACAGTGGGAAAGGCTTCTGTGAGTAGGTCTGTCGGTCGCATGACTGAGGTTTACTTGTTTTGAGTCACATTATCTGTCCTCTCACACTGTCGCACTTCTCTTCCTTTTGAGTCTGTAGTGTTTTGAGTGGGAGTGCTCAACATACTATTGTCGGAGCTAGTTCCTGTTTCCTCTTTCCTTTGGTCTTTTTTTAGGGGCCATCAATTTTTTGAATCAGAGGAGAACAGACAATTAACACAGTCGTACCACACCCACCGCACGACACAGCTCAGCAGCTTTCCACAGAAGTGAGTAAAAGTCACATCACAGTGTCATCCCCAACTGCCGGACTTTTCTGCTGAGGATTTCTCTCATTTTTAACAATAATTGAGTTGGGAATCCATTTAAAGGAACACTTTTGACCCTTACTATAAAACAGTAACTCCTGAAAATGTTTAATCCACTCACACAGGCCGGAAATTATTTTTGAACTAACAGAAACATTTTCTTCACACAGAGACACAGACAAGTCCAGGCTCCGCCATGTTCATCGCTCACCGCCCTAACATTATCTTTTATTATAGAGAAAGAGAGAAAGTGACTAGGAACACAAAACTTGCTCTTGAGCTGAAAAACACAACTAAGACACTACTTCTGTTTTTCAGGCAGAATGTCTAGTAGTAGAAACTGCATGAGAACGGAAAAAATATATCAAGTCACCGCGTAATGCATATACACACACACACAGCGATAGAGGGCGACACAAGTTAATAATGTAAGCTTTATGAAGTTACTTCCTGTGTTTACACAAAGACTTGTACAGTTCGCTCATTTTCATTGTGATGAGCATAGAATCGTCGCATTCAAACTGGGCTCTCGAGGAGTAAAGTTGTAACAGCGCTTCATCACCAGCAGCTGTTTGGTGACAAACCGTAGAGGCTGAAGCTGGTAGACAAGTGTCGGTCCTTATTATGCGCTGTTAAGCTCCAGACAGGAGTCCAGCCTAGAGGACGAGAGATACGTGGTGGCACACGGCACTGCCAGTCTCACACTCACTCCCTGTCTCTCTTTTTCTATCTCTCTCTCACACACTTACTGGGTTACATTTAGTTTTCTGTCCATAAATATTTACAATGTAATGAAGGCTTAAACCATCACTAATTTTGATGCCTACCCAAACTACCAAAGAAATATAGTAAATATTGACAATTGCACTCAAATTAAATGGAAACAAGCAAAAGAAAATGAAATATAGGTGATATATCTATAAACAATCATGAAAGCACATATACACACAGAGAGAGGAGCATACGAGCACGCACACAGAGACATCTGTACAAGTATAAAAAGTCACAAAAAAGACGAGGAAAACATTCGTGCGAAACTAAAACCAATGTTATTATTAGTCAATATTCCTTCCTTTTTTTTCTCTCCAGTTCTTCCTATATTGAAACATTTTAATTTGTGCATCTTTGCCACCAGACAGACATCATTGCAATGTTCGTGGTGACTTGTATTTATTCAGCTTTTCTTCTTCTGATGCCATATGTCGGTAAGGTGTCTTTTAAAAAGTTCTTTATGACTGATGAAAATTAAAAAAAAACTTAGTTACAACGTAGAAAGAATAATATGAAGTAATAAAGGGGCTTCTTTTTCTTTGTGAACTGTCTGGTACATTTATTTTTTTCCCCAGAATATACATGGTTTTTACTATTGTAATCATACACATTTATGTCATCATACACATTTAACAAAACATCTTACTTAGCAGGAACTTATTGATGTGCAAAATCAGGGATAGAACAATTTTCAGTAGCTCGTTACAAATGAATTTGTGTGATTAATTAGATGCACAGCTGAAATCTCGGCTTGTGAATGGAACTGCTCCGTGGAACGGCCGCCTTGAAATATTGTACAATGGAACATGGGGCACAGTGTGTGACGATGCTTTCGGGAAAGAAGAGGCACAGGTGGCCTGTAGGATGCTTGGCTTCGTCAGGTGTGTAACATTTTATGGTCTTGCATTTAAGCGCAATTTCATTACACTTCGTATGTCACACTTGCAATGTTTTTTTCACCATTTTGATATATAAATTCTGAGATTTCGTTTATTTAGCTCGATTCCTTGCATTAGTCAAGGAAAGTATTTGCTTATTTCTCGAAACAAACAAACATTAACTGTTCAACAGGTCTCAAGCGTTGGTGGTGACGTCATTCATGTACGGAGAAGGCTCGGGCCTCATCATCCTTGACGACCTGATGTGTACAGGCGAGGAGACTAGTTTGGATGAGTGTGACCATAGAGGGTTTACCGAAAACGACTGCAGTCACAGTGAGGATGTTGGTATCATCTGCAGCACTCGTGAGCACACGCTCTTCATATTTTCTGGTTTCCTGTATCCCATGTTTTTTGTGACTATGCTGAGAGATACAAAAGGAGAAGAGATATTTACAGAACTAAAACTGACGCACTTAATATTGTCTGTTCACTAGAATTCTATAATAAAAACCTATTTTAAAAAATAGGCCAATGTAACACGCTGTCTTTTAATAGATAATACAACTTGAAAATGAATCAAGGGCTTAATACGACAATACATTAATATTATTAATAAATTTCTGTCTGCACAGGATAAAACTTAAAAATAATGTTTATTTTAAGTATGATCGACTAATTGCATATCATTGTCCTTGTTCTAGCAGCTGGATCATTGGAGTCTTATGTCCTCGAAACACTTTATCTTATGCTTTATATGACCTTCTAGCTGTTATCTAATTCTAAAGCACAACTGGTTTCTCAAAAATCCCCAGAATATGACTTATGCAGAGAGTATCACACATTAATTTGAAACTGCAAAACAGACCTAGAATGACACAATAGGTCAAACAATTGAAACAGCGACCGGAAAGAAACCCGGAACAAGCAAACGAAGCGAAGCAGACGGTTAGTGCATGAGTAGTGCGAGTGTTAGCGTTTGTCATGATGAGTGTAGTAATAGATACAGGAAGAAAAAGATAACAAAGGACACCTTATGTAAATCTTACTGCAGCAATGGCTATGATTTCCTTCTACAAACCTGAAACAGTAAGGTCCTTGACACAACTAAGTTTAGAAATGATATTTGCAAACAAAAGAGATCCACAAAGTCTTGGAATAAAAACTATACAATCTGCTTCTGAGTATATCTTAACCCATACTTGTTTTAATTTTTAACACCATAACCATTAATGATTAAAAACAATAATACTCATTCAGTGTACATTACAAAATAATAAAAATAGTGTACGAAAGCAGAAAGCTTGAGAGATTTTGGGCTAAAACTGAAACTCCAAGTGAAATATCACGAAAATAAATTTGTTGATCATTTCTAAATTCCACAACAAATTAAACACTCGCCTGTTGGTATTGTTTCCATTATAAGTTCTGGTTATGGCACACCAGTTCGAAAGGTATTCTCGAAGTCTCCATTAAGAAGAGAGAAAGGAATGTCATTTAGTTTCGCACGTTCTTTGCTTTGCGAAGTTAACAATCGTAACTGTAAAAAAAAAAAATAAATAAAAATCAGTTTATGGCACAAAAAGGGAGATACAGTTGTCATACCCGACTGTTACAGAACCTGTGAAACTGCATTTAAGGAATACTCAAAGCTCTAGCCTTTACAAAGGTCGTGCAGAGATGCAAATTGGAGGGGGCAACTGGATCGAATTGTGCACATCTTATGATATGGCCAAAGTCGTTTGCAGACAGCTTGGATTATCATCGTATGTTCTTTTATTCAAGTTGTGAACAAGTCTAAATAATGAACTCATATAGCGAAAAGGAATGAGACATGAGAATTAGTTATATATATATATGAAAGAAAAACTTTTTTAATAGTCTCACTAATCCGCATATCTAATCCCATCCGTCTGTTAATCAATCCATCCATCCACACATCCCTTTCACAAACGCTTTTACATACAATACTTCAAACTGAAAAAAGTGTCTATATAATAAAAAATAGAATATAAAAATATTAAAAAGTTATTAATAAGCTTTTTACTTTTTTTCCGAAAAGAGATTACAGATATCCACATAAATAGTCACGTTGTAAGTCAAACGCTATTAATATAAAATCCAAATTTATTGCTCGATTCGCACAGCTATGAAAACATTAAACGGAGAACAAATGAACTGACAAATTGACTTAAGGGCGAGCATGCCTGATATAGTTATCAGTATTATATATGGTGATGTTCTCCAGACAGTCAACTCATAAATATTTAGGAATTACAATCTAGAACCAGGTTAAATGAGGCGTCAACACTGCAGTGATCCTCAGTAAGACACTGAAACGCCTGCACCTCCTACGAAAATGTCAGGTTTTTCTCTGTCAGCTCTGTAATTTTCATTATGTCTTTCAGTCCTGGGTTGAGAATCTTATCACTTTCATTCATGTCCTGGTTCCCCAAACTCTCCGTAGGTAAAAGGCACAGCATAGTCTTACTTGTTAATACATGTTTCAAGATAACCGAGATGAAGCAGACAGACTTAAGTAGCTAACCAATTCTAAGGAAGGCATTCCGTACCCTCATTATACCTGTTGGCATATAATTATTAAAATTTAATTCACTGTTGTCAGCATGTATATATATATATTCATCTGTGTATTGCTAGTGCATGAACATCTATAAATCTTTAGTTCAGTTTTCATTGTGGATTAATAAAGTTTATATTGTATATATAAAGTATTATATTGTTACCTTAACATTTAAACAGTAATAGCAGGCACACGATAATAACATGTTAATAAAAAAGGCACTCTTTCATGTATAGGAATGCTGCGATATTTACAAATGCATCAGTAACTGAGATGAGTTTATATGGAGAAAGAGAGCGCCTTACAGTTATGTCCATGTTTATTTGCCTTGGGAATGAGACTAGTCTTTTTGAGTGCCAGCAGGCTGCAGATTCTACTGCAGGTTATTACTACAGATTCTGCAACATGTATTACAACATCATTTGCAATGACTGTAAGCATTTTTCTTAATAAATAAAAAAAAATCTTAGCAATGATTTTAGTTTTTATGCAGCACATTATGTTTAAACGCTTGTTTAGGGTATCCAAAATTTTAATTTACTCATAATTATGGAAACAACATTTTTTATTGCATCATTATCTGCATCATTCTATCTGGAAAAGAAAGATATTCCTAATGTCAATACTGACTCCTTTTCAAAGAAGCAGAATGTTACTTATCAAATGATATTTGTCTAGTGTTCACAGTGGAATATGATCTTTTTTTTCATTCTCCTCGGCATTACAAAAATGCGTAAATCAAATTTCTTTTACACATTTTCAGTACAACTCTCTGTTAGGTTATACCAGTATATATATAATTATTTACAGCCCATTATACCGAGTTAACGAATACAGCGTCAGATTAGTGGTGGAAGTTTATTAAAAGGAAAATTCTGTTCACGAGAGAAAAACGCTTGTACCGGAATGGACATTTGCATTCATACTTAATTCTTATTCTTATAGCATTTTTAAAAACCTGTTTAAAATAGTTCAGCATTAAACAATTCTAGCAGGTACGTTTTCACGGGAAAGCTAAGTATGATCTTACATTTTTATTATTTTATTATCAGCTAATATACTCATTGTCCTATTGTGCAGCACTTTATACTCGCATACTGTTTGACTATCATTCATATCCGCCACTGGAAGGAACGAATATGTCTCTAGAGTGTGAGAGAGCACAGTCTCTTCAGTCAAATGTTGACTACTGGTGGTACGTGTATTCCAGAGAAGGTACTTATCGCCCGATGGGGAAAAACTTGATCTTTAATAAGGTGATCAGTCAACATCAAGGTCTCAGAGTGCAGTGTGTGGCCAGGTACAACTACAATGGAGTTGTTTACAGGGAAGCTAGTGACGCCTTTGTCATACAGGTTTGCTGTGAGTATTGTCTAATTTCTTGTAGCTGTCATGGACTACATGGCTCTTTTAGGCTTATGACAGACAAATTGAAAACCTGAAATAACAGTTTTAACGGTCTTTGTGCTCAGTAAGTCTTAATTTATTCAAGCATGTAACCTAGTACATTGAAAGAAATTTACTAATTACCAGAATACAAAACTTTTTCACCATTTTTACCATGCAATCTGATATAATGTTCATGTATTCATGTATGCAGGAATCGAAGAATAATGATCATTTTATCGAAAGATGTAAAGACTACAGTTGTATACATAATACACATAATTTTGATGGATGTTTTACTTCTCTTGTGTATACAGTAGCACACGCGATGCATAATACAATATCAGATTTACGTAGTCAATGTAAAACAAACAAGAAGATTGCATTTATCTTTGGCAGACTTCCTATATGTTATATACGTCACCAAATGTGTACTTTTATAAATAGGTTGTGAAAGGCTTGAAGTAATGAAAGGGAGACATTTTTGCATACGTAATTATGAGAGCACGATAGATAGAAAACATTGAAAGAAATTTGTACAACTAATTGTCATGTTCTGTAGGTGCTCCTACAATTAATTCCACTAACGAACCACCGCCAGCGTTATCCAGTATCGGTGATGAAGGACATCTCAGCATTGAAATGACAGCCCACCCCACCCCTCACCTGATAAATATCACCTACCTCGGACCAGTCTTGAATGAAAGTATTGAAGGCAAAAACGTTGGAAACTCGACGCTTGTTGACTGCGTTGCTAACCTCGTCTCACGTGCTTCAGTCACGTGTTCCATCACCGTCTTCAACATCTCACAGGCTGCTGAAGGTTTTTACAAGGCTATTTTTAGCAACAGCCTCGGGCACCTGCCTTTCATATTTAAAGTGAACCGTAATGGTGAGTATTAACAGTCTGCTATCAAACAATATATGTCTTAAAACCATTTTATTTGTTTTCAAGAACTCTATACTTATGTCTCTGTTTTTGCTATTATCGATTTAGCTAGGATTATGTATTTTTTGACCCATGAAATTTTGAACGTGTTCTCACAAATAATAAAACGCTTAGAAATTTCTTTATTAAGCAGGTTTGTAAATTTACAAAATCCAAAACCCCCAAAATTTGACACCCCTTAGGAATCTAGTACTACGTACAACTTTTATATTGCTGATAACTAAATTTAATAGCTATATACAACTATGCAGTAAATATTTTTAAAATGTTCTTCTATATACTGATGTGGGTGCTGCTTAGTATAAACTTTTACTATTAAATTTTTAAAAAATGGATACAAGTAGAAATCATAGAAATACTGAATTCCTTGCAATCATGATTGTTATCCGACCATACTATTATGTTTTACAAGTCGATCGCACTGGAGAAAGATCAAGTTTTTTGTTGACCGTCCGTGGTTCATCTCTTGGCGGAGCGGTCACAGTCATCGCTGCAGCAATCTTCTTTATCTGTCACTGGAAACGTGAGTTTCTTAGTTCAACTACGACTACTACTAACAGATGACTAGTATAGGAGAAGCAACATTAATTACTAAGTAAAGAAGACATGAATGCATGAATGAATATTGCTATAAACACTTGTTGTTTTTTCTCAGCAAACCTTATTTTTCTAAACACGAATGTCTTCTGTTTAAGATGCTGGGTACGAAGGAAAAGAGAAACAAATTAATAGACTGTGAAGCCAATGTCTGGTTTGATATGTCCATTTTAAACGTTTTATTCCTGATAACCTATTAATGGATCAACAGGTAGAAATAAGAGCCGTGTGACAAGAGAGACTCTTTCGGAGAGGAAACAGTCGGCAGGAGTGCGTCTGGAAGAAATACCAGCTGGAGGTGTGATGAACGTGTATCATGAGGAGAAAACTGTCGACAGTGAAAAGAAGACCCGAAATGAAGAGAAAGTTGATTCTTGTGAGTCTCCAAGGTCTTTATAGTCTCTAAGTTGGGCTTAGATATAAAATATCATAAAACAAAGGTGAACGCAAAGTAAATTGAAAATTTAATATTGTAATTTTTCAAAACAACAAGTCTACGTTCTTTTATGGTGTTTATATAAACTGGACGCAGATATGAAATTTATAAAAAGGCAAAAATATGTATTCAGTATTCAGCTAGTATACATTGCTGATATCTAGCATATATTCGCATGGATGTGAGCAAACGTTTCTTCATACATTTAACTCGTAAATGTAGTGTTTCAATGCTTGGAATTTGTGATAATATCTATTTCACAAGGTTCGGTCACAGTTCTTCATTGCTCCGGAATTACGAGAATCTGATGCTATGTGTTGTTAAAAACACGTTAATGGCGGGAATACCGTTAGCACAAAAAACCCCAAAAACTAATATGTATCTGTGCCAATGTTTTTGTTGCAAAATTCCATCATGTTAACGCGGCCACAAAGTACAAATTGGCTTTGTCAACTCTTAAGACCTCCCGATAATTGAAAGACTGGTTGTATATGTTTGTATTTCCTACATTACTATTTCTCTGCTACAGACCCTATCTATGTCAACACTGCTGAACTTGCCGAGGAAAACGATCACATCTACAGCAATGTTGGAGTGAGTGGAAGTGGACGGCAAAGGCGTGAATAACATCAGAACTGTTTAGTGTAAACAGTCTGTGGATAACCCGTAAAAATTTTGAAAAACTCAAAAGAAATAAAGCATGTACTAAACGATAAAATGATATCAATTTTTGCTTGTCATGTGTCAAGACATTATAATTGATAAATTAGATGGATAAATCAAAATAAACAAGCAGAAACCCAAAGAAAAATAAGTTTTCTTTTAAGTATCATGTTAAGCACTAAAAATACTGGCTAAATCGATTTAACATCAGTAGTGATCGTTTGTAACAATAGTTCTACGTGTAATTGAAAAAAATTATTTTAGTTCTCGTACTTTTAGAATGTTTGAAATCTTTTTGATCAACTATGTTTACTAAAAATTATCCTGTAGTTAACGTTCTTGGCTTCTTGTTATGCATTCTGTTTTTTTTAACATTTTCTTTTTCATATGAACTCATGTGTTTAAAACTGTGTACCTTTAATCTACTGAAGTATAATACTTAATATATCCTGTGTGAGTGTCGTGTTAATCTTTTGTTCGCTACGATGTGCTAATGGAAGTGCTTTTTATTTTCATGTTTAAAAATTTCCCATGCCGTCTAGTAGATGTCTAGAAACAGTCGGGATGTGTAAAAATATAAAGATAAATCACAGAAAGAATGGAGAGCGCAAGTGTTTGTCATATCATTAGCAGTATTTATTCTAGTGTATTAGGTCGTGCACTAGGTTTCTTATATCAATGTAATAAACAATGCTCCATGTTTAACTATTTCATGAGTTATTAAACTGGAATATAAGAGAAGCGGAAATAAATTGTGAGTGAAAAATCATTTGAGGGGAGATAAGTAATGATGCTGTGAGGCTGAACTACTTGTTAGTTATAACCGTCTTTTAGCTAGTCAGAGCTGTGTGTTAATGTTTTATTTCTCCAAACTACAGACATGCAAAGATGAACTGAATGGGTTTTTTTTTTCGTTGTGAAGAACATAAGTCTTTCTCCTACTTCTCCCTTGTCCCCTGTTTCTTACGGTCACTGGTACAGATACACAGATTACTTTGAGAAAAGATTCCTCTATTATATATATTTGCTGAGTCTTGTTTTCTATTTTTTTCTTTTCAGCGATTTAAATAGTCTAAAGTGTAAGGAGTGTAAGAACATGCCTTCCTAGTCTGTCAACTACGCCTTTAAATTTTTCTAAAAGCGATAACTCTAGTAACCACTGTTGAAGAACCCGTACTAAGCTATCAGTAAAGTAAGGCTTATAATTGTCCATGTCCACTCACATTAAATACAAAAACATGGACACTAGGTATTTATAGAGATCAAACAGAGTAGTGTAAAACGATAGACAACATTATGTATGAGCAGTGTAGTTCCGGCTACCCGCTTATACTATCGATAACAATAACAGGAAGAGAAATAAAAGACAAATGAAAAACAAAAGTACTTTAGACCTTTTTATAAAAATAACATTATTTATGGTGTCTTTATCGACACTAGTCACAATAATCCGTTAAGTAAACGGGACCTGGATAGCATTCACCTATCAAACATTTAAAAGAGGATGCATATGGAAAAGAAAGAGATTTAAAAAAATTCCAAGTATCGAGATAAAAACAAGCACACACACACACACAGTGGAACCTCTCCGTACTACAAGTCACTTTTAAACAGACAGCTTCTTTCAGAAGAATTAAACACATATTTATGACCTTTTGTGTCAACTGTACGATTATTATATTGTCAAGTATTTGGTCCATCGAAGAAAACCGAACAATACTATCTTTAAGAAAGAGTCCGAAAGCCTGCTTCATCCTCTCTTTCTTTTAATCTCTGCGACACTTTCGTTGGCTTAGGAGCAAGTTTCAGTGCGCGGAACTCTGTTTTCTTATCTCAGGCAAACAATGTCGAGCAGATATCAGAAGTCTTCCTCTCTCAAGTGACGCACTTTCTACTGTCATCACGTAGATGTTACTGACGAGCCGAGGAGAAGGTTGATGGAATATACACTTACATGACAGTGTGGGTAGAGTTACGAGAAGGGTACCTTAGGTAGTACGATCGGAGAGAGAGATAGGCAATGATCTAGCTAACGTAAAAAAAAGTCAAAAAATGTCAAGATAGAAGATAAGCTTTGTGCCATCATCATCATCATCATCATCATCATCATCATCATCATCATCATCATCATCATCATCATCATCATCATCATCATCATCATCATCATCATCATCATCATCATCATCGTGCACCTTATTGTCATGATGATTAGCACCTGGGGGTAAGAACAACTGCATTTCAACTCAGTTCCTAAAGCCAGGATGTTTGACTTAAGTGGGAGACAAACTACTTTCATTAGTTGAGTGGACATCTGGCACTTTAGAGTGCTGAGGAAAGTTGGACACCAAGTGAGAGATTATTCATGAGAGATGGGGGATTATCCTCACTTAATGCTGTCCTTGAAATATTTAAGGTCTTTAGCACGTTAAGTCCTGGGATAACCATTGTCTGTACTGCATTAACCGACAACGATGTGGGTATAGTCGATATGATTTTATGTCGGCATGATTTGTGCTTTCTAACTTACTGAGTAAAATAGGTTGATTTTAATACACGAGTTTTCTAAAAAGGCAAAAAAAAAAAAAAGAAATCTTTCACCAATCTAGTGTTTTAAAATTATTAAAGGATTTATATAGGAGTGGTAATAAATATCTGTTCATGTCAACTAAAGAGAACCTTTATGTTTTTGTGACTGTATGTAAACCTGTAATGTTTCCAATCTTCCTGTATCAGTCACATTATATGAAGGAGGTCCTTGTATCATTACCCTTCCTGACTTTCCTTTTTCAACCTTTAAAGGGTTAGGCACAGCCTTCACACATCCTTGAGACTTAACTATAAGCTCTCTGACACTCTACTTTATACTTCACAGATAAATGAAAATGGATGCCTCTGATCTTTATCAGTGTGTTTGGGCTTCCTTAGGAATGAGTTTTAATAATTACAAGTACAAACATTCTCTTCCACAAATGAAGGAAAAGTAGCTGACTTTATTGTGTTACGGGACTTGAGTATAAGTGTGGTTTGTGTTCCTAACAACATATTCCGTTGTACTGACTTTTATTTAGTTCTCTCTATGTGTGGTATTATGTAATGCCATCAATTTTTTCACGCATGTGTCTAAGTACTCGCGTATATTGCCACTCAACATAAAAACAAACTTGCTCCACTTTCCATGTCTCTTCGTAATAGATGCAATGCGTGGTAGTTACTGTCGAGCTAACCCAAACGAAATGTCTCCGTCCTCCAAAACTTTGTCCCTCTCTTACACACTTGCACTTTTTCTATGGAGCACATAAAATGTGGAAGACACACAAAGATACTTTTTGCTCTGATTTATTTCTCCCTTGCCCTACTTGAAGCAGTCACACTACAGTTTCTCTCCATGTACCCCAGTCTCCTACAGAAGAAAATACTATGTGATAAGTTATCGACTGACAGTCTTGCCCTGCGAAAAGCCGGCATTAGAAGGAAATGACCTCTTCCCTAAATTCTTCGGTGATTACAGAGATTACTGCTGGTCAGACTTGTATTCAGTCATCGTCCTAGGACTATACCGGCTGAGTGGTTATATATGCGCCGTACAGTAAAATACTGGACAGCAAATCGCCTGGTGTATTTGTTTCTAAATCGTGCTGTAAGTATCTTTGTTTTTATGTACTAAGAACATTTTAACTACCAACGAAAATTGATACACGTATAACACGTAATAATAATAAAAGAATATTAATAAACAACGCGAGATATTGTGCATTATCATCCTCATGAAAGAGGATGTTGTCAGCACTGGAGACAAAATAAAAAAACAAAACAAAACAAAACAAAAAAAAAACAAACCAACAAACAAACAAACATGGAAAGCACACTAGGGAACGGTTGGATGAACATCAGTATTGACAAACATAAAATCATAGAGTAAGTAAGAAGAAATGAGGACCTAAAGGTAGACATTGAGAGCTACTCACATTAATATGCTAGGGGAGACAAGCAGGACGTACTAGTCATTGAACAGCAAAGGAAAGAGAAAGTATTAGTAGAGATGTTAAGAGTAATGCTCATAGAAGAGATGTGCTTTAAATGCACTTTAAGAAGATTCCGTGCTGATATTCCAAGACCCATCTAGAAGGTGGAGTTATACTGTTTCGCTTGCAGTAATTAAACTGCCAGTGATAGTAAATGATTGTTTGAGTTACAAGGGTGGCTTGCATACGTTAGTCACTAGAACTTTGAATTGTCTCCAAAAGAGTCCTGCGTGAAGCAAGAAAGTGGATTAGGTGCCTTTTGGTTAAAAGAATGTGGATAATGGTGAAAGTGCGTTGACTTTCAGTACCTGACATTGTAAGTGATATGTTAATCAATTATTTGAACCGTAAAAGTAATATGTTTCATCACTTTGGAACAGCCCATACTTTGTTTCTTGAAATTTTTTGTTGGCTTTGTGTTACGTTAAGCTGTAAGTTTAGTTTAGTTTACAGTGCTGTGTATTGTTAATGCAAACAAAGGCGCGCATGCACACAGACGCCCCAGTCAAACATACGAAGACAGACAAACACGACGCCAAAGATATTCCTAGAAAACATACAATATTATTCAACATTATTTGTATTTTTCTTATCTTTAGAAGTTTTATGTAACATCGCATTTTAACCTCTACATCTGTGACTACAAACAAACATGACGATGTTCGTGGTAACATCTGCATTTGCAGCTTTTCTTCTTGTGATCCCATGTGTCGGTAAGTTGTCCTTTACACAATTCTTCATCACTTATGACAGAGTAATATAGAGTTTCATATAAAGCAATAAAGACACTTTCTTTTTTGTTTAAACTGTCTCGTACATTAACTTATTTATTGGAAAATAACAAAAATAGGGTTCTAATGATCAGGTCCTTTCAGTTTTTGTAGATTTGAGATAATAGTGTCTGACATAAATCAACAGAAGAACAGAAAGGTTGGGATGTACAAATCTGTAGGCAATAAGGTTTGCTGTAGGTCGTTACTAATTAACTTTCACGATTGATCAGATGCACAGTCTCATGTCCGGCTTGTAAATGGAACTGACCATTGGAATGGCCGCCTTGAGATGTTGTACGATGGAACATGGAGCACAGTCTGTGTCTTTGGGTTTAGGAAACAAGAGGCGCAGGTGACCTGCAGGATGCTGGGCTTCAACACGTGTGTAACTTGATATAGTCTTGTGTTTATGTGCTTTGTAATTATATTTGTTTTGTATGTCATATTCACGACGTGCAATTTATAGATATAAAGCTTTCAAAGAATTTTCTTTTTTTTTCATGAGGTTAAAATCCTTTATTAGTGCGTGCATATATAAGCATGGCTATGTCTGTGTGTGTGTGTGTGTAATTTGTTTCAAACAGAAAACAGGAGCATTAAGTGGTTTTAAAAGCAAGACAACTTTTAAAGCAGTAAAACAAGTTACGTTCATAAATATCCGCTTGGGATATGGGAGATATAAAAAAATAAAAAATATATTGACTGGCTAAGCCTACATTAAATAATAAAAGCATTGTGTACAATCTGATTTCGAAATAAAGTTTTAATTTCGACTTGTGTGTATCTATTGAAATATCGCTACATTGAATATGTTAACAGACAAACACACAAACATATTGACTGTCAAACAGGTCGCAAGTTTTCGCCGTGTCAACAGATAGGTACGGATATGGTTTGGACTATAAAATGTTACACCTGAAGTGTAAAGGTGACGAGACTAGCTTACAACAATGTAGCCATACACGGTTTTACACGGACTTCTGCCACAATGTGGTTGGTATCACCTGCAACACAGGTAAGAACCCGCTGTTTCTATTCTCTTGTTTGCATTCAAAAAACAGGAAAAAAATTTTAAGAATGAATTTGACGCGCATTGCCATTTTCTATGCAAAACCCTAGAATGGTAACTTCATTTTACTTAGAAAAGAAATATCAAGCTTGTCAAGCAAGAATGTTTAGGTGATAAAATTGATGTACTTTTTACAACAAATAACATTTTAACACTTAACAATATTGCTTTTAAATGAGCTTAGGACTTAGTGTGAGGATACATGTGACGGATATATATTGTTTGCGATGTGTATGGATTATATATGGATATTTGGATACTTTTGTTGTTGATATAAGTATTCTTTTGTCTGCACAAACACAAACATGACAATGTACGACCCCATTTTAAAGTAACCTTTATCTGGAGTACAGTCGACTGCATGTCTCAATCTGTCTTTTTGTAGAGAGACTATTGGATGCTTGTGTTTAAAACACTGTATTTTCTGCTTTGTTTTATGCTAATAGTTTTTTTATCTGTTAATAAAATAAATTGCACAGCAACGATGATTGCTAAAATTGGAGAAAAAAATGTTCAATAATAACTTAAACTGTTTTGCAGACCCCGAGTGACTTAGTATGTCATTAGTTAATTTGTAGAAACTGGAATTTGAGTCTGTTATATTCAGTACCACATATAAGCAAACGTAACATAAAATGTGGTTTTAATCACAAGATACCAGAAAATAATTATATCGCTATAATAATATAAATCTAATTTTTATGTTCTTTGCTGTCATGAAATTATTTTAACATGCCATAATAGAGCATGTCTTGAGAAGCAAAAGAACAAACATTTGAATAACCGAGCACTGTGGAAAAATTCCAAAGAACAACAACAACAACAGCAGCAACAACAACAATAATAATACCTTATTAAATCAAAGAAGTTAGCGATTGTGAGTGTAGTTAACTTGATATCTACTGGTTATTCTACTCCAGGTCTTATGCTATTACCTCTTCGCTTTGAGATTAATTACTACCATCTACTGTCACAAAACCTAAATAAATCTCTGATGGATTATTTAAACTAAATGTCACAGAACACGCACGACTGCGTTTGAGGGATACTCAGAACATGGGACCTGACAGAGGTCAGGCACAGATAGACATCGGGAATGGTGATTGGGAGACAGTGTGCGTGACGTCTGACGTCACTGCCGGGGTCGTCTGTAGACAGCTCGGCTTACCATGGTAAGTTCTTTTCTCTCTGTCAGTGGTCGAGTCTGTGTAAGGATGAAGAATATTTACTCTACTGAAATTATACAGTTTAAAGGAATGATACGTTAAGTTCACTAATCTTTAAATGTTGATTTTGAAATGTAACGTTTTACACACACACACACAGAGCGAAACGCATGTCTTAAATGTTTTCCCGTCATTCCATCTATCCATTCTCTTTTTCATATATCCCTATTCTTTCCTAATGATAACACTTGACACTTATTTCTTCAGCGTTACAATTCGATCTCATAACAAGAATATAACAAATTTGAGAAAATGCCTATAGCACTTTCCTATTTTTTCCAGGAACAGTATATTTATTTACATAAAATATGGTCTACGAAAAAAGATTGTTCTCGCCTGAAGGACGCCCTAATATATTTATCTAACCTCGTACGCTACAGATGCGTATCACTTAAGTTCTTATCACTTAACAAATGCAGCCTTTTAATTAACATTTAATAATAATCCTGACAATATTTAAAGAAAAGGGCATTCTGCAATGTTTAGGCAAGCGGCGATTTTGAGAGAAATACCTGTGGAGAGTTCCGATGAATTCAACCGACTGCTTCTGACAGTAACCAGCTTTATATTTTGCCTGGGGAATGAGACAAACATTTTTGAGTGTCAGCATGGGTTGCCTCGTTACGGAGACTGCCGAGACTACAAAATTATTTGCAGGAACTGTAAGAACTTTTCTTTGAAAAATACAAAGCTCATCAATGTGTTTACCATTTATACGTTAGGCTTAATGAAAGAAAACTATACATTTGCATGTAAAAAAGAGAAGGACAATATTTTGTTTCAAGTTAAAAATGACATGATGTCTAATACAAAATGACGGTTGTAAATCAAACAGTATTTAGCTCACCTAGGACGGTAGTCACCAAATAGCTGTGAGCAATGGATAGTTTGCATTCAAGGGATACTCAAGGCTTGTGATAAGGCTGTGGCGACGGTCAAACGTTCAAAAATATATTTAGTTACAATTACAGAGCACGAGAGCAATACAGGAGAAATAAAGGATTCGTTGTGTCCTTCCGCCGAGTAAACACGATAGCTTCCCGAGATGGAGGACTTGTCTCCTTATGACGTCAGTCTCCTTATGACTTCAGTCTCGTTATGACGTCAGTCTCTTTATGACTTCAGTCTCCTTATGACGTCAGTCTCTGACATGAAGTGTTTGTGGTCATTGGGAAGATTTTGTTAGATTAGTGATCTCCAAACTAATCTACAATCAAGATGGCTTGAAGCATAATACGTCCCACTCTTTGGGCTCCCAAACGTTTTTCGTACTGGGATCGAGCCTTTCTATTGGTATGACCCACTCTTTTGTATCGCCTTGTCTTTAGGAAACTGATGAAAAGAAAATTTTGAATCTTTTTTGCGCAATGAGCATTCTTCTGAATGGATACCTGCGCATTACAAATCGACATCATCATCATCTTTCCAATCTTTTCGTAGCAATCGGGTGCAGCACATTCTCGAGGTATGGTTCTCACTATGGAAACCACACGTCATAGGGTCACGTGACGGAGAACGAGAATTCGTGGAAGCAAAAAAAGAGTGCCGTGTAATTTCTCTTATTAAACACAACATTCTACTAAGAACCTTCAACGTTTTCCACATGAACACACATATAAATAGACGAGATTCAAATGTATCCTACTCTTTACGCGATTCTAAGCAGTTTTATTTTGCCTTTAGAATCCCTTTAATTGGACATTGAACACAATGTTTAGAATCTGCCTGTATATTTTAATTAAAGTGAAATGAAATCTTAGTATAGATGTAAAATATTTGTAAATTGTATACATAAGTTTATTTCGTAGACCATGTTGTAAGGAGCAATATGACATAAGTCTTTCTTTGATTTTAGCTGAAAGTCAAAAAGAAATCTTATGTTTTTTAACAGTTTCTGTCAACATTCATACAAACAGTAAGCAATATCCTTTGATGGAGGAAACAAAAGCTACTTTAAAGTGTGAGAGCAATGAGCGGTCTGATGTAATAAAGTACACGTGGCCAGAAAATGCAGGCGGGTTCCCTGATGGCAGTAGCCTGATCATCACTAGAGTGACCAGGGAACATCATGGAAGCCGAGTGAGGTGTGAGGCGATGTACAGTGATGGTGAAGTTGTCTCCAGTGATACACTGCAATTACAGGTTTACTGTGAGTATTGGGGTCGACCGGCAATGAATGCTGTGAATAAAACCCCTCGACAGCATTTAGTCTCCGTAAGCAAATTAGTTTTAAATTGAAGATCCCACAGAAAAAAAGCGCTTTTTGTACGAGTTGTATAGGTTAATGTTCTCTCTCTTTTTTTAACCTACATACAAGGTTAAGTGTGTTTGTTTGTGTATATATATTTGCACATTTTTCAACATAAACTTGTGTTTTTGGTTTCAGGGAGATGTTAGTAAATTAGTAAAAACCAAGACACTTGTCAGATGTACAGATGGTATATGCGATGAATCAAATTCTATCGGCTTGTTTACAGATCGCCCGGTTATCAGGATAACACGAAGTGATAATCAGGGTCAGCCACTGTCCACCTACTCTGAGGTCATCAACGGTCAGAATGTGACGTTTGTGTGTGACGCTGACAGCAACCCGCCTCCTGCTTCCATCACGTGGTCAGGGAAAGTGAGCAGCACTACTGGGGAGCTACACATCATAGCAGCACAGCAGACGACACACGAAGATATTTACACCTGTACCGTTGTGACTGGAACAAACGGTGATGATGAACGTCTACCACTGAGGGCATTTTCTCAAATTACACTTATCGTTAAAGGTATTATTACGCAACAACAACAACAACAACAACAACAACAACAACAACAACAACAACAACAACAACAACAACAACAACAACAACAAGACACATTGTTCGTCATGAACCAGGTTTTCACGAACAACAGTCCTCTTTCACTACAAGCCTTATTACCAGAAACATTGCGAGCCTTACCGCCGTATTTACCCGTTTTGTATCGAAGACCGAAACAAACTTTATTAAGAGAGAGCTGAGGTAAGTAAAGTTGTACGTAATCACATTGTCGGCGGCCTTTACAGACACCTTAAGGTCACGTGGATGTTGAGTTGAGGTTATTTGTGCTATATACATGAAGACTGATTTTTATTGCTTTATATAATACAATTTTACTTTCTTCATTTCAAGAGACTATTATCTTTAGAGCTTTTAAGATTTAAGAGTACGGTCCTTGTTCACCTAGTAGTGGAGAAATCTTTTACCTGAAATTTTACGACATCTTTACAGGTTATCGCGTTGTGTGGTTCTTCGAGAAATAGAAGAAGACCTGGAGTGTTGATCATATCAGTTTGTTGTATCTATAGTTGACATGGCTACAGATGGCTGCTTATTTCTAGAGCACACCAAATAAGCGACACGGACATTGAGTAAAAGATGTTTTCAGTGGGTATTGAACACTAGCAACATCTTTCCAGACTTGAATAACAATGTCAACTGTGTATTTGTATAACTTGTATGTCACATGTAAGTGGCCAGATACTTTCTTTTCGCTTTGAACTTTATAGACTTTGGTTCACGTGCGGAGGCTCCTTCTTCTCCTGGTTCCTGAGTCGGTTAGCCTCAAGCCTGTGAGTTGAATTCCACTTTCTCCTGTTCAATCGCGTCCAGCTGACATGAATAGTTCCTTGCATTTCTAGAAATAGAAAATGAGTAAAAATGTAAGGATAAGCTGCATTTTGCGTTTGCCTTGCTACAATACTTTTCTTACGTTTATTTTAAGTGTTTCAAGCGCTAGTACACACACACACAAACATACAGAAACGTGAGAGCGTACACAGTCACCTACAGAAACATTTATGTTTGTGGTATAGTGTGTTTATTTCGCTTTTCTTCGCGTCGGTAAGGTATTTTTAAAATTTATGATAGAGGTTGTTAGATATCCTGCAGATTTAATTAACAGATTTAAACTGTTTAACTTATCAGATATACAGTCTCGAGTCCTGCTAGTGAATGGAACTTGGTCGTGGAAAGGCCGCCTTGAAATATTGTACACTTGGACATGGAGCAAAGTCTGTGACGATGGTTTCGAAAAAGAAGAGACGCAGGAGACATGCAAGATGTTGTTCTTTGACAAGCGAGTAACATTTTATTGTCTTGCGACTATTTGGACTCTAATTGTTTTGTATGAAATACTTACAATTTGTAGGTCAACGAATTTCAGTCTCCCACAGCGATTTTAGTGTTCGTCTAGGTTTCTTTTAATTTAATCCATTTTATGTCTTCTCATTAAGTGTGATCTTTTAAAAAGAGAGAGCTTTTTATGAGTTTGCAGATGTTTGCTCGTGCGTGTGTAATCTTTTTAAGAAAAAGAAAAAGAAAGTAGTCTTCTTCTGCAAGTGGAATGGCAAGAGGGTTAATAACACCAGAACTGATATCGGTAACCTGGCTGTGGATAAGCTGCGAAAATTTTGAAAATGCCAAAATAAACAAAGCATGTACTATAGAATAAAATACATATTGCATTTTGCTTATGGTGTGTCAAGACATTATAATTTATAATTTTGAAGAGATATTGGATGAAGCTAACCAAAAAAAGCAAGTAACACTAAGGAAAATAAAAGTTTTCTTTTAAGCTTGGTGTTACACACCGAAAGATGTATTTAATATTACAATTAAGTAGTTAACAGTAGTAGAAATAGTTCTCCGTGTAAATTAAAACTGTTAGTTGATTCAAGTTTTAGAATATTTGAAACACATTTCTGCCCTCTATGTCCATATACAATTATCATTAGTTAAATGTTTTGGCTTTTTGTTAATGCCTGCTGTATTTTGAATGTTTTTTTTTCACATTAATACACCTGTCTGAAATTATGTAGTTTTATCTACTGAAGTATACTACTTGATTTATCATCTGTATGTCTCATATTAGTCTCCTGTTTGCTAGGATGTGTGCATGGAAGTGCCTTTCATTTCAAGGTTTACAAGTTACCATGGCGTCTAGGTTTAAGAAAAGACTAGACGTCTAGAAACAGTTGAAAGTGTTTGAAAGGTTTTACAGATAAAAAGTAGAAACGGATGGACAATACATATATTTGTGACAGTAACAGTATTTATACACCTACATTATGTCGTGTACTAGGATGCTTAAGAACTGCACATACCAATGTAATAAACAATGCTCCTCTTATCACATTTCGTTGTGTTTTTGAACTGGAATACATGAATGACAAAAATATTGTGTTAAACTTAAGGGGAGATAAGGCATTTGCCTATTAGTTATAACTGTCTTTTAGCTACTTAGGGTATTTTACCTCCCTTATGAAAAAGAGAAATCTTTCTCTTACTTTCTACTTGTCTCCTGTTTCGTACGGTCACTGGTACAAAGACAAAATTTACTTCCATCAAAGATGTCTCCTTTATTACGAATTGTACTAACACGTGTTGACTATTTTTTCTGTTGAGCGATTAATTGTCTAAAAGATTTATATAGTTAATATAAAATGTTTTAAAAGATAAACGTTTGCTCGTCTATGAATAGAAAGGACTGAGGGTGTGTATAGAGCGCCATTGTCATTTTGTTGGTGGTACTGCTAGTGGCGGTGTGCTTTATATGTATCTGTGTGTGGGTACACCAGTAAACGATATATATTCAAAAAGCGGGAATGTCAAGACTGACAAGAATAAATACATAAGGGAGAAAACACTGGTTTCTTTAGGAATTGTTCCACTATGGATTACTTCACCATAGACACCGCAAACGTTGACCAATCAGGTATTTCGTTAGGTTTGGAAGTAGGCGATGTTTAGTTTTCATGCGCTATGTCGAAGTCCGTTGCCTGTTACTCAATCCAACATGGATTTGTTAAGCAACTGAGAATGAGAAAAAAATCAGTAAGAAATATTTAAATTTTAATGTATATTCTAATAAAATATATTACTGTTTTGTACCTTTTATATTTGCGTATATATAGTATAATTTTCCTTTTTTACTGTCGTACTTTTGACCTACCTTCCGAGTTGTGAATTCTCTGTCCTACACAATTGCAATCTTTCAGTTGATTTTACTACAAGACAGCAAAATGTATATGGAAGACACAAAGGAGTCCCGTGATTAAAGGATAGTAAGATACAACAGGACATTAAAGTAGAACGATGGAATAATAATATACAATTTGAAAGATATCAGATAAAGAACAATAAAATCCTTCAATTAAAAAAAAACTTCTATCTGCACCCTAAAAATAACAAAAAAAAATCGAAAACAACTCTAAAATAAGAACCGTAGTTACATGGAAATAATGAGTTAAGACTTAATGAACAAAGTCAGATGTACGACATATACACCATATTATAAAGCGATAACAAGACCACACTTAAACACTATTGTGTAACACAATCTCTATAGTCAACAATCTTTTAACTATTTGTTAACTTGTTAACTTGCGTTGATGAAAATAAATTCATTGTAGAAAATCATAAATAAAAATAAAGATTATTGCAGAAATAGATAAAAAGTACATTTTTTACATGTATCCACCTATAGTAGTTATAAGTACCGCTATGGATAAAATGTCTTTAGTATTGTTTCTCTATTGGGGATGATGACTGTGACGCTTCTCAGTTTCTGGTCCGTGCTGGAACACCAGTTTCTTACTAAGAACAATCTTTCTTATTTGAGCCACTTTTATCTAAAGTAAGGTTGAAACGAGAAAATAAAAATGTTATAAAATTCTAAAACTTCTTTGGAAACACAGTTAGTGGTTTAATCAGTGAGTAACGAAGATTCAACAGTATTTTTAAGTTCTGCACATTTATGCAAGTAAATTTTTCTATCCTAGATTACAGGTACATATAGGAAAAGGTACATGGATTGAATAGTGATGATATAATTGCTTTAGCTACTTTTCTTGTTTTGTTAATCAAACATTGTTTCCCAATAGCTTTTCTTTTAAGGCTGGCCACCGAGGACAGGAAAAGAGAATAGATTAAATAAACTTTAAGCTAATGTTTGTTTTGATTTCTTATTTACAGTTTATTCCGAGAACCTTTAAGAATTTAACACCACCTAAAGCTGGACTAATTGTGTATTCAGACACATAATAGTAACAATACAATATAATACAAAAATTAACATATTCTATTCTTCTTCGTTCCATAACTCTCTAACAGTGATAACTCTAGCCGCGAAATTGAGAACTGTTACTAGCTACGATCAAAATAAAATTAATATTAAATTGTTATATAGCGCTTTTCATCTTCGTTGCTCAAGCGGTTTTATTAAAAAACAATCAAAATACACACATAATTAGGAACGTGCTGCATCCAAATACAAGTATGACAATATTGGGCATGTCACGTAGAAATAAAGACAGAGAAAAGATGAAAGTGGCGCAGAATTCTCCATTTAGGAAAGGTTAATAGAATATTGTAAAGATTATGATAAACATCGACAGAAAACTGCAGATCAATGACAAATACGAAGTGAGGAGAGTAGTCGCTCAATGCATGAGAAGAGGAGATCCTCTCTATCCAAATTAGCTTTCAGACAGTCTATGCACCACATGAGACACAAAGATACGGCACTAGGATATCCAATAGTTAAGTGACCCAGAACTTTCGGGCGAAAGGAACGTGCAGAATGATGTGTAGTCACGTCAAAAAACGCCCGAAATAGTGATTTTTAAAGACAACCGGACATTGATGATTGCCAGAAAGCCGAGAAAGCGGGACATTGGGCGTCCCGCCGATATTCCAGGCCGTACAGCACACGAGGTCAAAAACGCGGGCACGTACTGGACCTTACTCATAGTTCAAAAAAACAGTGGTGAAAAGCAACGGAAAATATAAGAAGAGAGTGGTCACAACAACATATAGTTTTCAACTGGCCTCATTCACGCACAGTGATTTAAACAGCCTACCCCTCTATCTTTGACTACAAGAAAAACAGGGACAAAATAAACAATATGTGAATAATTCACTACTATTAATTATGTTTAACTGAAAATTAATAATATAGAGGCAAAGGCATCATCTATCGGTATTATATACTATAAAATATTATTGAAAAAAAGACACTGGGTAGCGATATTTGTAAGAACTTACAAACTGAATTGAATACAAGATGAGTGGTGTGCTGTGTGGCGCGCGCGCGCGCGTGTGTGTGTGTTGTGTGTGTGTGTTGTGTTTTGTGTTGTATATAATATAATAAGTATATGTATGTGTGTCTACTGCCTGTGGTCGGTGTGTGTGTTTCGTGTATGTGTGTGTAAATGTTAATCGGTTAATGCGAGTGTAAAACCCCACAACGTGCTGCATGCATAAAAGGAATATTTCCTTCTCTGTTGTGTCCAAAGAGCAAAGGTCATTGTTATCGACGTGTTTGACGTGAGTCTTCCTGTTAATGAAGCCTCGCTTTCGCAACGGCGAGAAAAAAAAAGATGGAAGTGATGATACAAAGTTTATTCCGGAAATTTCGATTTTTGCAGATTTGATATTTTCACTATCAACATCGAATCGAATAAGTAAAAAAAAACAACATTCAACCTCAGAACATTAAAGCCAAGGATAAACATTAGTTGAACTAAAAGCTTACAAGTAAAAAAAAATATTTAATGGAACTTTCCAGTTTTCACCTTTATGTGCTACACTTGTATTCTATTTGTTGTTGCTTCATGAATGAACTCCACGAAGCCTGGTCATAGCATCTAGTCTGTGGAAAAACAAAATTAATAAAAAAAGAAAGATACACTTTCATACGAGAATTTAAACACTGAAAAATTCCCAATGGACAATTGTTGCCGACAAACGCCCCACACAACACAGACAATAAAAAGCGAGATAGAAAAGGACATATATGATAAACATACAATAACGCATATATATAGCAGGTATATATTTATTATTAATAAAGAGGCCTTCTCTCTTTTTAAAGGGGAATCGAAACAGTACACAATACAATATAAAACAATTGCATAGAACATACCTTTTCATTAGCTACCACAAAACAGTTGTCGATGAAGTGCAAAGTCAGCTATTAGTTTAATTTCGACTCCATATTAACAGGAATATTCAAAGAAATATAAGCCGTTTGACATCAATTCGACCACAACAGTCTCCCGAAGTTTATTAATTGAACAATTAAATCTTGCTGTCAAGTAAGATTACAGTATAAGCAGATCACCAACCCATGCTTGTCGAGAAAACAGATTTACTGTCCTCTATCCTAGAGAAAAAAATTAACAAAGGTCTGCACATGACGTACACTGACTTATATTTAAACAAACACATATATTATTAAGTCACTTCGTACTTAGTTTCAAAGGCATTTTTTTAAAAAAGGAAATGTAAACAAGATAAATATGGAAGCTTTGAATACAGTGACATGACTACACAGGATGTAACATTAGAGATAAATTCTACAAACTAGACATAACTGATAATCAGTCACAACATACGTGTCAGGGGCAAGTAGTTTTGTGGTTAGTGTGCTTCATCCAGACGCTAAGGTTCGATACCAGTGTGACGCAGGCGATTACCATTCATTGACACATTCTGACACATCGGGTTTATGGCGAGAGCTAACTCGACCTCTGTTTCAATCTCGTCGACACTCGTTGGTCAACCGGCAAACTACTGAAAGCGGACTAACTAGTATGCTCGTAGAGCCTCTGCCCACCCAACGGATAGCATCATGTCCCTCTCTATTACTAATCTTCTGTCGTGGCTTTGCCGTGATGAACAAATGTTTCTTTTGTTCAGCAGTGCTTTTAGCCCTGGTCACCCAAGGTTGTTGTTAGGATAACATACACTGCCTTGATGGACTGGATGCAATCAACACTATTTTACTCCTCACTTTACTCCTAACTGTTTGTTAAATGTCTGTATGGGTATGTGAGCAAAGACAAATTTCTGTCCTCCTGGGCAGACAATAAAGTCTGTTTTGATTTTGATTTGATTGACCTAGTAGTGATATGGATACCTGATGTCTGAGAGAGTTGAAGTACGGTAGGGAGGGAAAAATATTCCTCCTCCTAAAATGTAGATCGTGAGATAATTAAACTAATTAACACGTAATGTCCTGGAGCTTTTTATACAGTCAACAACAGTGAGGGTCCATATTATCTAAGGACTAAAATTTTAAAAAAACCATCTAAGACGTAGTGGTATGTCTTAATGAAAGTTTTGACTAATGATTGCTATGTCGGCGTGCTCTACAATTTTGTAGCATTGTTTTTATTTCAATTATACAACTATTTTTTTCTTGAAATAGCTTAGAGCAAATGGGTTGAAATTCGGGTGAACCTGATGCGTCTCTTATCGTACTATACCAAAGTCTATGTTGAGTGTCATTTCCCTCACCTGCCTCCTGTTTTTTGTTTTCTAACCGTGTAGGTATTTAGATATTACTTAGTGATCTGGAAAGGTTCGCATCACTAAACAAATATCAAACCTCCAAGTGTTGACTACCATTGAAAACTCAGACCTCACTCATCTTCGTGGCTCAACCATGTGTGATGAGTGAGCGCCCCATCATCGAAGTACTTGAGCATGAGATGGCAGTATCCGGCTCTTGTTGGGTCTAGTTCTACGACACAAAGACAAAAGATGGATTTTGTGACAAAAATATGTCCGGAAAATACTGAAGAGTCTTCTTGCTCGGAAGTTAGAAATCAGATTAAAATACTCAAGAAATTCACTCTTCAAGATGAAGCGTATTGTTTTTTCAGGTTTAAAAGGGTTCGAACCTGTGAGTGGTTGCACATCTGTTTATCTGCTGGTACTCTCGTTTGAACCTCAAGGGTTTGTGGGAAGTGGACACTTGTTCTTCATCAGTGTGTCTGGGTGTGTTTAAGATCGCTGTATCCGGCCCTTTTAGGTGCAGTACCATTAGTTCTCTGACAATAAGATGAACAGATTAGGTTGGGCTCAGGATCGAACACACTCAAAAAAACAATTAAAGGCTCTGGGCAACAGGAAGTTCATCTCAGTCTCAGGAAGTACTCAAGGCCAGGTACCGGTCGAAAATAATTTTTTTTCAAGGAATAGCGCGGATTGTTTTGTATCAGCTATAGCCCTTAAAATAAGTTTCAAAAAATGGTTTTACTACACTCTTCGAGCTATCGGTTGCCATGGAAACAATCCAAAATGGCGCACATAGAAACATTCGTCAATTTTGTGAGTAGACTCAAAATTCTGTTTGGAATAGGTACCTTACAGATTGATCTACATTTCCATGGGGAAAGATTTTGCAAAATCGGCTTATAGTTTTTTGTTTATGAATTTTTTTTTTTTTTGGTAAAACACCGTTAAATTTTGAGAAATTTTCATTTGAAACGGTATAACTACCAAACTACTATATTTCTTTAAAATGCCCCCATAAAAATGTTTAAATTTGTATGAAAAAAACTCAAACGAATTGCAGTTCTATATCTCTTGTCGATAAAAAGTCTTGTTTTTTTTTAAGTAAACACTCTCTAACCAAAACAAGAAACTGAGAAAACGAGAAAAGAAAACATGAAAGCTTATAGTGACTACTAAACTACTCAATATTTTTTAAAAAGCTCGGACTGAAACGTTTAAATAGGGATAAAGAAACCTTCAACCAAATTTTAGGCCTGTATCACATGTCAATATAAAGTTATAAGCTTTTGAACTAAACAAGCTTACTAAAACAAGAAACTGAAAAGGTGAGGGAAACCAAAGTAAAAGCTTACTAACTACTAAACCACTAATTATATTTTAAGAAGCTCTCACAGAAATGTCAAAATATGTATAAATAAACCTTCAACCAAATGTTTAACCTGTATCTTATATATATATATCTGTTAATATAAAGTTATAGGAATTTTAAGTAAACAAACTGTAGCAGAAACAAGGAATGGAAAAAGCGAGAACAGAAAGTTCAAGCTTAGTAACTTTGTTTTATCTAAGCCTTTCATGTAGTTTACCTGTTGAATGAAAAAATATAACCATCTTTCAATGTGTTACTACATATATCTTAAACATTACTAATAAAATTAATTATTTTGTTCACTTTTAGAAAAGTCAACATGGTTGTGTTGTGTACCAACTGCTGACCAGCTTCAGAGAAGTACACAGTAATAAAAAACAATGGGTTTGCAACAATTGAGCAATACAGTTGTGGTTTAGTTATGTGATATAGAGGTTAAGTGTCCACTAGCTTCATGGTTTTGCCATCTTTGTCTTTGCTAATCAGTGTGCCTATCTCAACATATTGCTTCCAATTTTTGTGAGCATCTACTGAAGTAGGAAACACTCTCATCCTTCTTAGTCTTCAGTTGCAGGATGATGGGATAATCATCAACATATAATCAACATATAAATCTTTCATTAAATAAATTATTTCAAAAGCTTATAGGGGAGTATAAGCTATTCATGAAATCTAGAGATACATCATTGAGTGCACCAGAATTTGAGCAGCTGCTCATATTCTGTTCTTCTGTATGCTAGCATTATTTAATAAATTACCTCTGTAGTCACATGAATTAAAGATGTTTGATTTTTGTGGCTAGGTGGTTTCTTATTTTCTGTCAAAAATTTATTTGAAAAGCACCAGGTGTCTGGCCTTTTAGGGTTCTGACAATGATGTGCTCTGTAGACACTGAATAGCTACAAACTTGACTAGATACCATTTTTCATTCTATTTGTTAGGGTTGTTATACATAATTGTCTTCACACATTCTGTTTGTTACATTTGGTTTGAGTAAGACAATCCAACCCCAACCCAACCTTTGTTATATGTGCAAATGATGTAAAGCTCTGTTCCTTTACATTCCAGACAAAGTACATAAATAACTAGCATTGCAAGTTAACCAAAATTGGTATTCAGTCTGTACCAATAAAATACTTATTGTTTAAAAGAACAGATTATATACAGGTGCCTGTATGTGAGCTAGAAAATAGATGCATAGTTGATGTACAGAGAGGTACTATCCCCACAGACTTCTGGATTTTCTGTTGGTCACATAAACATTGGAAGACAATTCTAATGGGAAGCTTTTCCCCGTTATTTACTTCCTCGTTTGCTGCCTTAAATTATCCACACTGCGGTCTCTGATCAGTGTCAGCTTTCCAGCCAGACACACCCCTTTGCCTTCTTGCAAGAAATTACAGCTAACATCCTGATGCCCACAGTCCTCAGTGCCTGTGTGACATTTATTTTTCGAATACAAGGTTTGGGTAAGTATTTAATTAGTTGGAGACATTTTTAAATATTTTGTAATAGGCCGCAATAAGTATCAGAAGAAAGGTAAACAGTTTAATAAGGGGAACGAACGTGTAACGGTGCATGTGCATGTGTGTGTAGATGGGTGCTCGTGATCACATTGTGTTCATGTCATTATGTCATGACACTACAAGAAGATCATGCCAGCCCCTGTAGTACTCGTGTGATGTTCGACCTTTACAGCATCAGTAAAGTCAGCAGCTTGACTGTAGTATCACGTGACCCTGACTAGAGTTTACGAGATAAATAATGAGACGTAAACGGTGCTGTCAGCGTCTCATAATGCTAAGTGATAGGCGTTCTCATAATATATAGTTGTTGACCCTATCCTTACTTATGTCTCATGAATATACATCAAAGAGCTTACGAGGGCAGTCACACTTTTAATTAACACTTTAACGGAAAAGGACACAAATGAAAAAAGTGTACTGATGTTGTATAGAGACATACCTGGAAATACAGGCGAGCACAGGATGGTTACATTATGTTTTCTTTGTTTCCAAAGTAGACTGTAAGCAACCAATCAACCTAACGCATGTTATAAAATAAGAAATGGTGTGAACAGTACAGTAAAATAGTAGAATTTGGCTTTCTGTTGACTTCAAACTAATTAGTGATGAAAAGATGCCATTCTTTTTTATCTCTCTGTGACTGAAGATAGACTGAACAATAACTTTAGGTAATAAGATCAGAGACAGAGAGAGAAGGCATTGGTTTAGTTGACTTAAATAGAATCTAAAAATCTAACTTAACCAGCATTTTTCTCTCTCTAAGTTTCTGTTTAATAATAATAATACAGTTTTTAGGAGGCCATGTGACTCACATCAACATCAAATGCTGTTGGTTACATATATATTAACATTCGATGGCTGTATATAAACATAAATTCCTTGTATTAAGGGTTCATAGCATAAAGTCAAATAATAATAATCAGACAACATTCTGACATTCATCCCTATACCTCATGTGATGCACATGGTTACACAGATCTCCTTTACAAACATTGTTTTTCAGTAACGGACAACTCTAATGATTACTATACTCATTAGGTTCTTACACATGTAATTTTCAATTTTTAAGATACCATTGGGTCCATATCAACCTCTTATATTGTATGTTACATGCATATTAACAGTGGGTGGTTGTACATGATCTACATTTCAGCTGTATTTGGGGTTTCAGCTAAATGATAGACAGCATAATGACATTTAACGCTAAGTAATTATATGTAAGTTGTCATGATGTCCTCATTTTCAGACATTCTGTTATTTAGAGGGCAACATTAATAGCTACTTTTCATACACAAAAGGTGAACCTTAAGGGTGAGGGGAATTTATGGTAAAAGAGTGGGATATATCTCTTACGTAGAATTGTACTCTTAGGGCATATTAACAGAAAATGGTATCGGTCTTCCACAACTTTGACTATCACGGTGCTCGCACACAGGTTTGTTGCTAGTTAGGTGACGGGTGTTTCCATTAAAGGGGTAAACAATTACTTCTAAGCAAACACAGGACTCATCTGTGTTCCCTTCGTAATATCTGGTTTATATATGTTGCTCTAATTAAATCTGGATGGAAATCGCAGTAATCTGAAGAAGAAGATACTGAATCATGCCATTTTTGGAGAGAACAATCCTTGAATCTTTCTTTTATTGCGGTGATGAATAAGGGGAGATTACCAACTGTCTGCCATTCCCACACATACCCAAAACCATAGTTACATAATAAAATTCTAACTTGGGAGGCCCAGTTGGATCTGCCTGCCTTATCTTGTAAACATAACATGTTGTAACATTGTCTTGGGTACCTGTGTTCTGGCAACGTTAGCAACGTTCTGCACCAGTATTGGATAACTCTTATATATGAATCAGATACAAGAGGAAGTCTTCCACATTCACTCAAAGGTATATCATTTTTAACTTTCCAGCTACATTTAAAATTAATTTACAAAGTTTTATTTGAACTTTCTGTATATCATTGTACTGCTTCCATTACCAAATCTCAGATCCATATGATAGAATAGGTTTTATTTTTGAGTCAAATATTTTAAAGATTATGTCTGTTGGAACGTTCTTTAGTCTAAAATACATTTTCTTCAATCCTGCAAAGGCTTTTAACGTCTTTCCAGATAAATTATCAGGTACATTAGACCCACTTTAGTGTAGGTGTGAATGTAAGACCTATAGAATTATAGCTGGGTTCTGCAGTAATCTTCTTTCCAGCAAAGTTACATTTTTCCACCATTTTTAAAAACTATTATTTTTGTTTTATCCATATTGACTGCAACTCCCCATTTACTACAAAATGTTTCCAGATAGTATATTATACGTTAAAGGTCAACTGGGGATTTCTGTTTGTGTGTGTGTGTGTGTTATATTATGTCCCGACACTCATGCTGGACACCATATTCTCACTCATCCTCATACTTGCGTATTCCGTCCACCAACATAAAGAAAAACTATATCAAGCTCCACCTGCCTTGTCACTTCTTGATATGAATAGCTGTACACATCAAGTATATATACTCGGAAAGAAAAAGTGCCATACTTCGTAGTTGCTATGCATCTAACCCAAACAAAATATCGTCGTCCTCAAAAACTTGCTGATTTCACTCATACTCTTTCTATCGACCACACAAAAACCGTAGGACACATCCTAAGAGATATTGTTTGTTTTTTTGATTTATTTGTATTTTTCTTTTTGAAGTAGTAGTGTTTCTGTTTATGTCAATGCACTCATCCGCTCCCTTCCAAAAAAATAAAAGATGTTTCTGTTTATGTCAATGCACCCATCCCATCCCTTCCAAAAAAAAGGGGGTGGGTGGGGGAAAGACCAGTACCAGTCAAGGGACGGGTGATCGACTGACACTATTGCCACCAGAAACGCCGACATTAGAAGAAAACAGTTTTTGCCGTAAACCCGCTTTTTGTTGATTACAGAGATCACTACTGGTCAGCCTCGTGTTCAGTCATCGTGCTAGGATTGACTTCGGGCCAAGTGGTTATATACGCGTTGTACACTAAAATACTGAACCGCTAGTTGCCTGGTGTATTCTTCCTTAAGGAGTGTTGTAAGTACATTACTGATTTTTTTGTACTAAAGTCATTATAAATACCAACAATAACTAGTACTAATAATTATAATCATCAATAATAATAAATAATTTTAATAAGCAGTTTGACAATAATTGTAGCTCATTATGATGCACGGGAAGAAGCATGCTGTCAGCTCTTGAAAAAAAACCCAGATGTGTGAACAGCACACAAAGGAACAAATGGATAAACAACAGTACTGACAAACATAAAATCAAACATAGAAGAAATAAGGAGAAGATATAAAAGTGGGGAGTTCTACTGTTTCACTGCCCGGTAAATAAAAAGTCGGTGATGATAAGTTATTGTTTTAGTGGCAGGGATTCTTTGTATAGAAAAGCAAAGTGACATTTTGCATCGTCCGCAAGAAGACAGTAGATGACAGGTGAATCAAAGAAAGTGTGTAGAGTCTTTAGTCATGTGATTTGCTATCTTTCTGACCGCATTATGATGCAAGTCAAAGAATGAATTTGCCATCCTTCACGAGGAGTTGCTTGTAGCAGCTGGCTATGTTAAAAGTAAGAATGATTTTAAAAGGGTAGCTGTATACTACCTTCAGATCTGACGTTGAATGTACTGAGTTTCCTCAAAAGCTACGATGTCTGCGAGTCCTTCTGTGTACATGTTCCCTTCCCATCATGGTCTTCAGGCCCCTCCTTATCTCCCTTACGTTACCTTTCCTTAGTCTCTTTTGTACACTGCTTTTCAGTTTTATGAAAAATGTATTTGTCTTTGCCCTGAACTAATCTTCTTTGTCTCATTTTTACTGTTTCCCTACATAAGAGTTATGTTCTTTATGTTAAGACAATTTTTTTGACCGCTCACCCAGCCATGGCGTGTTACTTTAACAATAACAACAAGGACCGCTGTACTAATCTAGTCGCTGCTCTGTTGTATGTGGCTGTAATGTGTTTAGCTGTTAAAGTGTGGTCCAGGGACACAGCTTAGTACCACAGTGATTTGGCCGAGTTTACGAGATAAATAATGAGACCTAAACGGTGCTGTCATCGTTTCATAATGCTAAGTTAATAGTCGTTCTCGTAATATGTAGTTGGTGACCCTTTCCTTACTTATAATCTACCCAAGTCACCTTCTACATGCTACTTAGTTATTTCATTTCTGTCAGGAATCCTTCTAATTCCCGAAAAATAAATCATATGTTATCAATGTTTCAGAAAAACCGAAAATGTCACAAGGTGGGTAGGTAGCACCAATTGAATGTTATCATGTTATCAGGACAAGGATGCCGTTCTGTTTATTGTAAAAGGAGCGCACGCTAGACAGGGTAGTGGGTGGTAATGGAGGTCGACATGACTTCCTCTTCAGTTTTTGTCTAACCCATCCTTTAGACCCTCGCAGATTCTAGATGGGATATTATTTAAATGCATATTGGGGACACAGGTGTAATTTATACTGCAGCGACAGGAAAAAGTTCTGAGTGTAAACTACCATGAACCTGTCGCCATTTTGACCGGTCCCGTCACGATAAAGAAAAAGTCTTGACTACAGGACACACACACACAGAGTGAAATACCATACCTCACCCAGCCAAACACATTGCAGTACCACTTATGTCCATCCTTGCACAAGTTGGTGCTAACATTATAATTACAGACACCAAAACACGTTTTAAACGTTAACAGATGAGACTTCTCAGAGCTCTTCGCAGAATAAGAAAACGAATTTTTGTTAAATAAATGTTTATGGTAGTAAAAGTGGGTTGACTTTAAGTACCTGACACTCTAAGTGGCATGTTTAGGTCAATTAAATGTTTGAACATAAAAAGTAATGTGCTGCCAGACTTTAGAACAGTCTACATTTGTTTCTAGAATTTACCTCTGGACTTTATTATATATTAAGCATAAGGTTCCTTTAAGTATAGTGTTCTCTGTATTTTTAAATACAAACAACAGGGTGCAAGTATGCAACACGCATATACATGGGAACAGACACAGACACCTTTAATTTTGTGAGACAAATACAAAACACGACAAGGAACACATTTACAAAATGTAGAGACAGACCCAGCAACGGCTGTACCTTCTGAGGAGACTCCGCAGCTTCCACGTCAGCTCTGGGGTGCTGGAGACTGTGTACAGGTCTCTTGTTGAGAGCATCCTCTCATTTAATATCGCTGCCTGGTATGGTCACCTCCTCGTCAAAGACAAGGCAAGGCTGGCCAGAGTCATCCATCAGGCAAATAAAATTATTGGTATATCACAGCTGCCACTTTCTGACTTGTACCTTCATGCAGTCAGAAAGATGGCACATAACATCATTTCGGACCTAACACACCCTCTCCATCCCAACTTCCAGCTGTTGCCCTCAGGCAGGCGCTATAAAGTGCCACGTGTACGGAAAGCTGCCTACCAGAGGTCCTTCGTGCCAGCAGCCATCCCCATCCTAAACAAAGGCACAAGGAATCAGGAGGAATCAAGCACAGTCTGAAGAGGAGAGGGTGCTGACATCCATTATCAGCCATCACCTTGTTGAATGTGCGCTCCCTTTCAAACAAACAAGACGAGCTCTCTGCGCTCAATATAAATAATTAATGATATGAAGGGATTTCTGTCATAGACCAATAGATGACATAGATGACAATTATTAATGTTGTTTGCCTGCAGGTGATGCACAGATAGTAGTATCACCTGACAAAGTACTAGGAGGATGAAGAAAGTGCAGTTCAGACGCATTTCGTTGCAGTCTGCAATGCCAACGCATTTTTTTACAAATATATACAAAGAAATATAAAGTATTGAAATGTCATTGAAATTTTTTTTTCTTCTCTTCAGATTTTTCATTGGCTATAGTTTAACGTGTGCTACTGGACCAGCAAATTAATATTGCGATGTTGGTGGTAACATTTGTTTATTTTGCTTTTCTGCTTTTAATCCAATACGTCGGTAAGTCATTTAAAACAGCATTTTTACTTATGTTCTAAGATATTGTTACAACTTAAAATAGAGAGTGTGAAATAAGACAGTTTAGACACTTCCTTTTATGTGTAAGCTATCTGATGTCTGATAAATTTACTTATTTACTTACAATACTATTATGATGTGGTCTTTTTAGGGTTTTTAAAATAAATTTGACACAATAGTGTCTTCATAAAGCAAGAGAAACGTTTTGAAGTGCAAATCTGTAGATACAAAGGTTTACTGTAGGTGGTTAATAATTAACTGTATGGTTGATCAGATTCACAGCTGCAAGTCCGGCTAAGGCATGGACCTGTTCCGTCTGATGGCGTCCTTCAAATATTGTACCAAGGAACGTGGGGCTCAGTGTGTGTCAACAGGTTTAGTAAACAAGAGACAAAGGTGACCTGCAGGATGCTGGGCTTCAACACGTGTGTAACTTTGTGTGGTCTCTCGCCTTTATAGAGTGTAATTTTACCTGTTTTGCATGCATATTCACGAAAAGTACATAATAGCAGTCTTCCAAAGTGTTTTTATTTAGTTGCCAGTGGTTATCGTTTTATTTTAAGAGTTAAGCTTCATATTTTTTCAAGGTTACATTTCAAAAAAAAAATAACAACGTTTATGCAGGAGCATATATGAGTGTGTCTGTTTGCGTGTGAAGGTGTGATTTGTTTAAAACAGAAAAAAGGAAAAAAAATGAAGTGATTTTAAGATTGAGTACTCTTTTATAACAACAAAACAATGTCACAAGTATTTGTTTGGATTTATTCAGAATTATATTGTTCTGGCTTTGCCTAATAAAAGCAACGCTCTTGCATGTTTGTATAAATTGTTTTGCCTGCAATTTGTGTGTAAATGTTAAAATGTCTTTTTTTGTCCGTATATTGGGTAGGAAAACATACAAAACGAAAAACATATTGACCGTTCGAATAAACTACTTCACTCATTCATTCGACAGGTCGCAAGCTTTAACCTTCTTGGTACCTACTTACCAAGCGGTATTGGACTATATTTTAATTGAGAACCTGAGGTGCACAGGAGAGGAGACCAGCTTAAATCAGTGTAGCCATACAGGGGTTAACACTAGTGCCCGGTGCCTCTATGCCGTTTATTCCTCTTGTAACTCAGGTAAGAACCTGTTGTTTCTATTCTATTCTTTGCTGTTTCGCATTCGATAGGAGGCAAAGAAATAAACTTCACGCATTTGCAGGAATTTCAGAATAGTAACTTCACTTTCCTTAGAAAACAGACATCAAGCCTGTAAAGATGTTTAGAGGTAATGAATTTTCACAGAATTTTTTTTAAAAAACTGATCAGTATTGCTTTAAAATGAGTTTAGGATTTTATGTGAAAATGCATTAGACGGATTATTCTGCAATGTATTTCGGTTATAGAAATGCTGTTTTGTTGACATTGACCTACTTCTGTCTGCACAAATACAGTAATGAATATGGTACGATCAAATATAAAAGTAACTTTATCTCATGTACGATCGACCAGTTGAGAAATCATTGGATGCTTGTGTTTTTTTTAAAACTTTATTTTCTAATTTTATTTTACTTGAAGAGTTCTCCAGCTTTTATTAGAATTTAATTATAGAGCTTAATTCACTGCTACAAATCGTAGGAAAACTCTTTGTGCGCAGCATTTGCTGTAATAAATTAAATTATTTTACAGACCCAGACAGACATAGTAAGTTATGTAGAAACTGCAACCGTAATCCCTACTGTAGTCAACATCATACAGGTTATACATATTTTTTTTTTAAATCATACCAAAAAATATACTAATATTTTATTCTGCACATATAGGCAAAGCTAACACTTCTAGAATTATTAGATAAACTAATTATAGCACTTCAATAATAAAAAGTTCATTTCTTACGTAGTTCGCTCTCATGGTAATTATTTTAACATTTGCTAACATACAATGCACAAAGCATGTTCTTGAGAAACAGAAAAACCCCACATGCATTTGAATAACAAACCGCTGTAAAAATAAATCCTACAACAGCAACAACACCACCAACAACAATAATAACAATATCTTTAGTATACCCTATAAAATTAATGAAATAAATATTTTTCACTGTTGTTATTTTAATATCCCACTGACTAATACACGTCAGTTTTTAAGCTATTAGCTTTTTTGTTTAGAGGAAATTTAGTAACTATCATCTTGTTTCACGAGATCTACATAAATATACATGAAGGAATGGTGACAACGATTGTTACAGGATACAAAAGACTGCGTTTGAGGGATAGTCAGGACATCGGACCTAACAGAGGTCAGGTAGAGATAGACATCGGAGATGGTCAATGGATGACACTGTGCGTGTCGTCTAACATCACTGCCGCCGTCGTCTGTAGACAGCTCGGCTTATCATCGTGAGTTCTTTTCTTCCTCTTGTGGTCGAGGATGAACACTGATTCTACTGAAATTACATAGCTCAGAGGCATCAGTTATCAACCTTGCTAATCATTAAATGGTGAATGTGAAGCTTTACATACACACGTAGTTAAACATATATCAAATATATCAAATAATATATCAAATAAGCTTGTCCTAAATGTTCACCCGTCCGTTCATCCATCCATTCTTTTCTGTGTAAAAAAAAAAAATCACTATCATTTGCTATTAAAACCGCTTGAAAAGAGCGACTTGAGGGATTTCAAAATCAATCTTAGGTGTCAGAATTTAGGGGAATGAGAAATGCGAAAAATGAGAAATTTCATGTAATATGCTTGCTATGTTCTCAAGAAGAGTTTATCTACACAATTAATGATGTAGGAAAACAGAATGTTGTTGTCTGAAGTCCGCCCTGATCTTTTCATTTATTTATCATTTCACGATACGGATGCTTGACACACACGTACCTGTGACACCTCCACACCTGTAGCATTTTGATTAACCATCAGTAATACCCTTTACATTTTTTTAAGGGAAAGGAATTCTGCAATGTTGATTTCGAGGGAAATACGTAGTAGAAGAAGAAAAACCATTTTTTCTGCTTGCCTTGGGAATGAGACTAGTATTTTTGAGTGTCAGCACGAGATGTCTTATTCGAAGTACTGCTTGTATAAACTTCTTTGCAGTGAGTATAAGAACTTTCAATTATTAATGCAAAGCTCATAAATGTGTTTCCAAGTGTATTAACTATAATGAAAAAACTGCATGTTTTCAGATGGAATAGAGTAATAAATTCTTTTAATTTTCTCTAGTCACACATTGAGTACTTTTCAGAAAAATCAACTAATTGAAGGGATGTAGCTTTCTATTAAAAAAAGAAAGTTGACTTCTATTACTGTCTCTTCCACACTGTGATGAGAGACAGACATAGAAAGAGATTTATTAATTGTGCATTTTTCAAAGTTAATTGACATGTGCTACTTCAATACATCATTAATCTTTTTGATAAAAAGCTATAGTTGTAAATTAAACGATACATAGCTCATATACGATGCAAGTCACCAAACTTGATTGATCTGCCCTAGTTCTGTTAATCACATATTCAAATATATTTTCATATCTGCGCAGAGATTTAATTATTTCAAAATATAATCTAAGTGTAAATATGAAATGTATGTAAGATATACATTGTTTACCATTAATTAAAAAAAAATTGTATGGAGCAGTCTTTAAGTTAAATTTAGAATATAAATTCATGTATTTTTAACAGCACCTCTCACCATCAAATCAGAAGGTAGCAGGCATCCTTTAATGGAGGAAACAAATGCTACTTTAAAGTGTGAGAACAATGAGCGGTCTGATGTAATAAATTACACGTGGCCAGAAAATGCAGGCGGGTTCCCTGATGGCAGTAGCCTGATCATCACTAGAGTGACCAGGAAACATCATGGAAGGCGAGTGAGGTGTGAGGCGATGTACAGTGATGGTGGAGTTGTCTCCAGTGACACACTGCAATTACAGGTTTACTGTGAGTATTGCGATCCAGCGAAGATAAAAACTATGAATAAGGCCAATTAGTCATCCACAGCATTTAGTCTTCGTAACCAGATGAGTTTCAAGTTGAAAATCCCTCAAAAAAGCGCTTTATGTACGAACTGCCAGAGGTTGATCTTATTTCTTATTTTTTCTTACTTACTTACTTAAAAGTGTTTGTATGTGTATGTGTGTAACCGCGTAAATGTGTCAACAGAAATAACTACTTTTGGTTAAAGGAAGAAGTCAGTAAAGAAATGAAAACCGAGAGACTTGTCTGACTATAAAAAAAATATGTGCGACGAATGCCGGTCTATCGGCTTGTTTACAGATCGCCCAGTTATCAGCATAACACGGAGTGATAATCAGGGTCAGCCACTGTCCGTCTACTCAAAGGTCATCAAGGGTCACAATGTGACGTTTGTGTGTGACGCTGACAGCAACCCGCCTCCTGCTTCCATCACGTGGTCAGGGAAAGTGAGCAGCACTACTGGGGAGCTACACATCATAGCAGCACAGCAGACGACACACGAAGATATTTACACCTGTACCGTGGACACTGAGACAGTTGATGATGATAAACGTCTACCACTGACAGCATCTTCTCAAATGACATTTATCTTTAAAGGTATTATCTTTAACTTTTTTCTTGTTACTCTGGTTTCTGCTTGTATTAATCACACATAAAACAGAATTCGTTTGCGTTTGTCCATACAGTTTAATTAGGTTTAGATCTGGAAAATGTGTACCTTTTATACTAAAAACATGTTGTAAGAAGCAGTAAGACATAAGGTAGACGGCTACTTTTTCCTACAAAGACCAATGTTTTAATTTAATGTCGCTAATAATTTTATGTAATTTTTACACGGTTTATGTCATCATTCATACAAACAGTAGCAGGTATCCTCTAATGGAGGAAACCAATGCTACTTTAAAGTGTGAAAGCAATGAGCGGTCTGATGTAATAAAGTACACGTGGCCAGAAAATGCAGGCGGGTTCCCTGATGGCAGTAGCCTGATCATCACTAGAGTGACCAGGGAACATCATGGAAGCCGAGTGAGGTGTGAGGCGATGTCTAGTGATGGTGAAGTTGTCTCTAGTGACACACTGCAATTACAGGTTTACTGTGAGTATTGCGATCCAGCCGCAATGAATGTTGTGAATAATGTTTCAAGTTTAAGATGCGCTATCTAGAGTGAAGACAAAACATGTCACTAGAGACAGAACAAAGCTCTTGATATATAAACTGCTATTAGTGGGTCTCACCTTTTTCCGTGTGTGTGTGTTTAAGTGTTAACACAAATAGGCGCATTTCGCTTGAATATTTCTCTGTTTAGATTACCCGGTTATCAGGATAACACGGAGTGATAATCCGGGTCAGCCACTGTCTACTTACTCTGAGGTCATCAAGGGTCACAATGTGACGTTTGTGTGTTACGCTGACAGCAACCCGCCTCCTGCTTCCATCACGTGGTCAGGGAAAGTAAACAGCACTACTGGGGAGCTACACATCATAGCAGCACAGCAGACGACACACGAAGATATCTACACCTGTACCGTGGTCACTGAGACAGATGATAATGATGAACGTCTACCACTGTCGAGAACTTATCAACTTGCTTTAATCATTAAAGGTATTTTTAAGTATACCGCTCTCTCTCTCTCTTTCTCTCTCACACACACAAACACAGAATATTCTGTCTGCCAGGTTCGGAAAACGCCTCCAGACATAGTGCGAGCCACGGTCGTTTTTTTCGCTTTTTGACTTGAAGCCTTATAACCAGGAAGAATTTAATCCTTCTCTCAGTGGTTACCGTTAAGACTAGATGTGACATCATGACAAAATGCTGAGGTAAGTTAAAGAGCAGCAGGTAGAGACTAGTATTCACTTGGAAGTCACTCTAAGGTCACTTGGTGCAGGTATTGTACCATTTCTGTATCCATGTTTACTGATTTATATAGAACCAATAATTACTTATCTGCTGATCTCTTTGTCTTTGTTGACCTATAAACCGACCTAATAAACAGTCATGAGTGTGTTTTTTGTAAATAACATAAGAAGAATGTGAGTATGTACTATCATGTGTTTAGTCTTGTATTACTTGAAATTACAAAGCGTTTAGTGAGCGAGAATGTTAATAACCACATGTTATATAAATTACACAGGGAGGTGAGTAAATCAGTTTTGTTCAATTGTTATCTTTCATAAGAAGCAAATTTAAACCAATACTTTATTAACAACGTAGCCATTGTCTCCCTAGTCATTAAGATTTGTGTGAACCTCTAGTACTGGAGCAAGATATTGCGTCCTCATCTGTGAAAAACATTTTGCAGGTTACCGCGTGTTGTGGAGACCTGGAGAGATTTCATCAGAACAGCATTTTGGTTTTTTGTTTTGTTTTGTTTATTTGTTTGATTGTTTTTCTACTTTTCTAAATTGCCTGCAAGAATTTAGACTTTTATTTTAAGGACACAGGGAGATAACTTTGGATAACTTACAAAAGTCGAACCATTTACACAGTACTAACGCCCTTTATAAATTAAATGCTACAACTTCTTTATGCTTTATATAAATTTAACAGCAAGATCTATCTATCTATGTATTCCTCTTCGTGCATCAGGTTGCACATAAGGCCTCAACCAGAGTCCGCCACCGATGTCGATCAGCTGAAACCCGCTTTAGGTGACCCCATGTCCAGCCCTTTCCCTTCATCTCCCTTTCCACTGTTCTTCTCCAAGTTTCCTTTGGGCGGCCTCGTTTTCTGCGGCCGTCTGGAGTCCATTGTAGGGCGACTCTGGAAAGGTCTGCTGTCTGCTGGCGGAGCACATGTCCAATCCATCGCCAACGCCTTCGTTGAACCTGCGTGGTGATGGACTCGGTTTCAGTTCTTCGGTGGAGTTCTTCGTTGGTGATGGTGTTTGGCCAAAAGATGTTAAGTATGCGCCTGAGGCATCTGTTTTGGAAGACGTCAAGCTTGTTACTGATGGTTTTGGTCATCTTCCAGGATTCTGATCCGTAAAGGAGGGTGCTGATCAGAACCGACTCAAAATGTTCCCTCCAGCGCTGTAGTTTTCCTGCCTCTCCCTCGATGACATTACCGTTCACGTCTTTCACGGGCACATCACTGTTCTTAAACCCGTTGTTTAGCTGTTTGTTTATCTTGTACAGTGTCTTCAGGTCATTTTTACTTGCTGCATTTTCTGCTTCATCTGCCAGTTTCTCTATATGGTCTCTTTGAGAGTGGACTCTGGCAAACTAAAAAATCCAGCCACCGAAAGGGCCTTTGCTATGGAAGTAAAGAACAGGTTCCAGGCACTAGGAGACCAACAAGAGATGACCTTAGACGACTTCAATCGAGTCTTACAGGAATCAGGAGAGAAAATACTGGGCTTCCAACGGAAAAAGAAAGAACAGTAGATCAGAGAAGAGACATGGAAGAAGATAGAAGAGAGAAAGTCAGTCAAAGAATCAACAGCACGAGATCTGAACGCCTGAAGGAACAACTCAGACAAAGATATACAAAACTAAACAAAGAGGTAAAGAGGATGGCAAGAACCGACAAAAGAGAACAGCAAGATATTATACAGTAAATATTTGTCAAAAGTGTTATTCAATTTACTCGTGCTTCTGTTGCTTAAAATACAAACTAGCATTGGTAAAAAAAAATAAAATAAAAATAAGATGCAGAAATGATAGAAATACTGTACATTGCATGTAATCATGCATGTGATCCGACCATACTAGTAAGCTTTATAAGTCAACCGCACTAGAGAAAGATTATGTTTTGTTTTTACTGTCTGTGTTTCATCTTTTGGTGCATGATGACTGTGACCGCTTCCTCAGTCTTCTTGGTCCGTGGTTGGAAACACCAGTTTCTTACTCAAGGTAACAATCTTTCTTATTTGAATGCCACTTGTTACATAAAGGTAAGGTGAAACGAGACAAATAAAAATATTATAAAAATTCTAAAACTATTCTTTTCAAAACACAGCTTAGCTGTTTATTAAGTCAAGGGAGGTAAACGGGAATGAGGGTTAAAAGGCTACTTTTCAAGCTTTCTGCAAAAAATTTATACAGTAAATTTTTCTTTTTTCCTAGACTTACCAGATACTAGATCATAAGAGTTAAAGGGTTACATTAGGACTTGAAATGAATAAATGAATATTAATTGCTTTAGCATAATAACTTTCTTGTTTTTTGTGTAAGCAAAACATATTTTTCCCAAAACTAGGTGTTTTCTGTTTAAGATGCTGGGGCCAAGCGAGGTTACCGGAAAAGAGAAAAAATTTAATAAACTTTGAAGCTAATGTTTGTTTTGATTTGCTCATTTCACGTTTAGTTCCCGAGAAACTTTTAATGAAATTTTAACAGCCAACACTAAGCTGGAGAAATGTGTACAATTTCAGACTACATAATAGTAACAAGACAATACAACTATCAATCACAACACGTTAACAATATTTCGGTTTTACTGTAAACACACTGAAATACAAGTGAATGAATAACACATATATGACACTTGACCCCTAGGACATTCTAAGGACTACCTAAAAGATGAATTGTAGGATGGTGGTGTTTGCTGCTTTGGTCTGCCCACATCGCGACTTCGCTTGATATGTATGGAGACTACAATTTGATATATATGTTGACTTAATAAACAAAGTGTTCAGAAAAGCAAGACTACACCTTTCTATTCTGTCATCTCGTCCATGAAAACTCTCTAAAAGTGATAACTCTAGCACGCTCCATTGAAGAACCTGTACTAAGCAATACGTATCAATAAAATAAAACAAATAATAATTATATTTATATAGCGCTTTTTCCCATCGTTCAAGGTGGGCTCAAAGCTTTTTATTAAAAAACAAACAAAAATACACAAACATAAAAGGAACGGGTGTCGATACGCAGATCTCACATATAAGTAATGACAACATGGCGCAGATGTGACAGTAGAAATAAAACGACAGAGGAAAAGATGACAAGTGGCGCAGACACATTCATCCGTTTAGGAAAGTAGCAAATATTTTAACAGATGTACTGATAAACATTGTCAGAAAACTTCACGCAGATCAACTGACAAATACGAAAGTAAGGGAGAGTAGTCAGCCTCATGTAAGTGAGGTGATGGGAGATCAATCTTATCCAACTAAGCTTTAAGACAGTCTGTGCCCACCTACATGGAATACCAAAGATATGAGCACTAGGTATTGTCATAGTTCAAAAACAGTGGTGTAAAACAACAGACAATATTAACAACAGAGTGGTCGACAAAACTAGTTTTTCGCTGGCCTCATTCACAGCAGTGATTTAATACAGCTGACGCCCTCTATCTTTGACTACAGAAAGACAGGGACAAAATAAACAAGGATGAATAATGCTTACTACTATTTAATTATTGTTAATGAAATTAATATTATAGAGACAAAGGCATATCTATGGTATTATATATAATATAATGAAGAAAGACACTGGGTAGCGATATTTGTAAGAATTAAAACTGAATGAATACAAGAGGGAGTGTGTGTGTGTATGTGTGTGTGTGTAATAATAATAATAAATTATGTATGTGTGTCTATGCGTTCGCGTGTGTGTGTTTCGTGTATGTGTGTGTAAATGTTAATCGGTTAATGCCAGTGTACGTGCCTGCATGCATAAAAGGAATATTCCTGTCCTCTGTGTGTGTGTCCAAAGAGCAAAGGTCAGTGTTATCGACGTGTTCGATCGTGTTTCTTCCTGTTAATGAAGCCTCGCTTTCCGCAACGGCCGAGAAAAAAAAAGATGGAAGTGACGATACAAAGTTTATTCCGGAAATTTCGACTTTGGCAGTTGCTTATTTTTCACTATCAACATCGAATCGCATAAAGTAAAAAAAAAAAAAAAAAAAAAACAACCTCAGAACATTAAAGCAAGGATAAACAGTAGTTTAACTAAAAGCTTACAATAAAATAAAAAAAAATTAATACGTAGTGGTATGTCTTGATGAAAGTTTTGACTAATGGTTGTTATGTCGGCGTGTTCTACAACTTTTTTAAATTGTTTTTATTTCATTTATACAACTTTTTCTTTCTTGAAATAGCTTAGAGCAAATGGGTTGAAATATTATTGAACCTGATACATCTCTTATCGTAGTATACCAAAGTCTATGTTGATGTCATTTCCCTCACCTGCCTCCTGTTGTTTTTGTTTTCTAACCGTGTAGGTATTTAGATATCACTTAGTGATCTGGGAAAGGTTCGCCTCACTAAACAAATATCAAACCTACAAGTGTGACTACCATTGAACTCAGACCTCACTCATCTTCGTGGCTCAACCATGTGTGAAGAGTGAGCGCCCCATCATCGAGGTACTTGAGCATGAGATGGCAGTATCCGGCTCTTGTTGAGCCCAGTTCTACGACACAAAGACTAAAGATGGATTTTGTGACAAAAATATGTCCGGAAAATACTGAAGTCTCTTCTTTCTCGGAAGTTAGAAATCAGATTAAAATACTCAAGAAATTCACACTTCAAGATGAAGAGTAGTTCTTCACGGTTTAGAAGTGTGGGAACCTGTTAGTCGTTGCACATCTGTTTATCTGCTGGTACTCTCATTTGAGCCTCAAGGGTTTGTGGAAGTGGACACTTGTGTTCTTCATCAGTGTGTCTGGGCGTGTTTAAGATCGCAGTATCCGGACCTTTTAGGTCCAGTGTCACTAGTTCTCTGACAATAAGATGAGAAGATGAGGTTGGGCGCAGGATCCAACACAGAGAAACAATTAAAGGCTCAGGGCAAAAGGAAGTTCATCCCATGTTAAGGAAGTACTCAAGATGGTATTTAGTCTGTACTAATTAAATACTTATTGTTTAAAAAGAATAGCAGTAAAAAAGAACATTTAAAAAAACAAAAACAATGACAGATTTGAATTCATTTGCGTGTCGTTTATAAAGATTTTAAAATGACATTACATCGATTATTATAGAAACTCCTCCTCTCAAAAAGATAAAATTTACTATATTTCCATAATAAAGATAATAAAGAAAGTATATTTGGTTGTGGTGATTTCCAAGTAGCACAAACAGTTAGCAAGTCTTCCGAATGTATTCGTAATGTGAAAAGAAATGGAGCACTGCTATTAAATCATGAAAGTTTGGTTGTCATGACACCGCGAAGTGTCTCCCTCGCTCACTTCCTTTCAAACAAACTCACAGGGCCAGGCAAGACAAGACAAAACAAGACAAGTTTATTATTAATCCACAGCGGAAATACATTTGTCAACATCAGGGGCATAAAATACTACACATACTTCAACATTCCCATACTACCACACTCAGTCCCACACATCTATAAAAAAAACTACTACTACTACAGTCATATAACCTGCAGAACCGTTCTCAAAGCATAAAATCAGAAGCTAGCCGATAGGTCATACTGTTGTTAAAAAGTCTGACAGCAGCCGGAATGAATGAACGACGAAACCGCTCTGTTCTTCCAGCGTACATACTGAGGTCTATCCGATAAATAGTCTGATACCCAATTCACTGTGCATGGATGCAACGACATACTATGCAGTTTCTGAGCAAGGAGATGTGGTTGAATGGTCTGGAACGCAGAAGAAAAATCAAAAACCATTACTCGTCCACAAGCAGAGCTCTTCTCAAGATGAGAGTACACAGAGTGTAACATGTACAATAAAGCATCATCTACCCCAACCTTGTCTCTGTATGCAAACTGCAAGGGATCTTGAAAAGCAGCAACTTGGGTCTTAAGTACTGGTAGCACCAATCTCTCAAAAACTTTCATAATGTGCGAGGTAAGAGCTACAGGTCTATAATCGTTTAAGCAAGAAACATGAGCTTTCTTAGGTACAGGAACAATGCATGATGTCTTCCAACCAGACGGAATCTTGCCCAGAGACAATGACCTACAGAACAATGTATGAAAAATCTTACACAGCTGCTCAGCACAGATGTACAGTACCTTAGGCTTGATGCCATCAGGACCTGCTGACTTATTAACATTGATCCTGTTATTAACATCTGCCTGTTCTTTCACAAAACTAAGAATGTTGTGCCGGAACCTTTTTACTACACCTCTTGCCTAATAAAGCACTTGACTAAGTGATGATGTGATCCCAGCGACTTGTGGAATATATATATATGATAAATTTGAGATACAAAAAAAGCGATTTCTTTTCTTAGCTTTAAATGCTGCGGCAAAAACAGTGATGCGGCTTGTTTGGAGATTTATTCTGATTTCTTAAATTTTGATTAATATTGGGATGAGTTCCATGTTGAAGTTTTATCCGTTTTGCAGTGCTAACTGTTCACATCTCAAAATCAAAGCCACAGACAACTGAAGCAAGGTCAGGTGCTGAAGCACACACTGTCATCATGACCAAACTACACGAAATGTCTACGATGCAGCTTTCAAGTTAAGGTGATCGACCTGGCCAGTGACAAAGTTGTATACATTCGCGGCTTATAAACCTGTGTGGATTGATTGTTAATAAACTAGAGAGTTTACAAAATTATTGGTTGTGTATTACATACAGATGGTTGACTGTGAGCTAGAAAATTGATGTATAGCGGATGTACATAGACGTACTATCCACACAGATTTATGAGTTTTCAGTCGATCACATACACATTGGGAGACAATCATAATGAGAAGCTTTTCTCCGTTATTAACTTCCTTGTCGTCTGACTTAAAGCATCCACACTGCGGTCTGTGCTCAGTGTCAGCTTTCCAGCCAGACTCTCCTCACATCCTCGTCTTCCTGCAAGACATCGCAGCTAACATCATGATGCGCTCAGTCCTCAGTGTCTGTGTGATGTTTACTCTTCTAATACAAGGTGTAGGTAAGTATTAATTAGTTGGAGACATTTTTAATACTTTGTATTAGGCCGCGATAAAACATTTGTTGGAAGGTCAAAAGTATAATAAAGAGAATTAACGTACTACTGCACAAGTGCATGTGTGTGTAGGTGGCTGCTCGTGCTATGCTCACATTATATTCACTTCATTATGCTATGATGCTGCAAGAAGACCATGCCACCCCCTGTAGTACTCGTGTGATGACCGACCTTTACAGCATCAGTAAAGTCAGCGGCTAGACTGTAGTGTCACGTGACCCTGACTAGGCTCCTAACGGGCTAACCTGCAACATCATGGGATGCTTCCTTCAGGCCAAAAGTGGCTCATCTGTTCTAACTTTTTCATCAAGTGTGGCTGATCATCGCTCAAACGAATCTAGTTATACTTGTTCTATGTATTTCCAATACCTGAATGTTTTGGAGTAAATGAAAGAAAATGTCAGAAAGTAGCATCTGTTCACAATTTTGTTAAAAATGGTGCATAAAAGGGACACAAATGCCAATGGCACTAAAGTTATGTAAATAGTATATCGTGTTTCATATCGTCTCAAGCATAGATTTCACAAGATGTGCTAATTGGAAGTAAAATGTACCTGTTGATATGACGGTTTTAAGGACGAGTAAGGTGACATTTCAACTTCAGAATCAATCATGCCAATGTTTTTGCAGATTCAGACTCTGAGTGCACTACCATCATCAGCGGTAAGTACCTGTTTAGTCCGAGTAAAAGATCTCCTTTCATTTGCATTTTGATAAATTTTAATTTTTCATTAAAAATTTTTCCAACAGCTTCATGTTTTTCAACTATGATGTTCTCAACTAAAGGTACTTTTTCCAAGATTACAAATAAACAACCATCAATAAATTGTCTTGCTTTCAAAATTAAATTTTGAAAAAAGAGAACGTACTGTTACAAGATTGTGTCGAATGTAGTAGATGAAAGGGCACATAACTGGGCGGGTACTTGAGAAAAAAGGTACACATTTTTCTTTCTGGTTATTTAAAAAAAAATAGCTAAATAAATATAACTTTCTGATTTATATAGCCCAAGTGATTTCAATAAGAGAAACAAAAAACTCTTGCATTGAATTGGAAGGACCATAAGTAACAACAAAATTATTTTTAATGTAGTTTCAGACAAAGCAGGTGATGGGAGATTGCATCTTAGTGGAGGGCGGAAACCTCTTCGTCTTCAACTTTGATTTTCCACGTTTCTGTCGATTCTTTTTCAGTTTTATCATCTTAATCCTTTTCTCAAACACTTCTCATCTGTATATAAAACACATCTAATGTCACTTACTGTGCTGACGATCTTATCTACCACGAAAAGCATATAGTCAACTCGATACTATCATTCTCTCGATCATCCGTCCATCCCCCATCTCGCGGCACACACAGTCGTGACACTGTGACAAGGCAGAGTGTTATATAGACAGGGTTAAGAAGAACTGTATTTATTCTGTAAATTAAAAAAAAAAATTCAATCATAAGTTAAATAATGCAGATATTTGGACACACGTCTTGTTTCCATTCTCGAAGAACTGCTTTTGTTTTTAATTTACGGAAAGATAAATTATATCTTAAGCTCCACATGAAAAAAAAACCTAAGGCATCTAACAATGAACCGTCTAAACCAGAATATTTTACACATTGGTTATCAGAAAAATTTTTGAGCAGACGGAACAGGACAGATGATGTTTGTTCTCCTCATTTCTGATCTGTATGCAACATCGTTTTGCCGAAATTTAAACAGGAGAATGTCTAGCTCGACTTATACCAACATAATTTTTCACTCATCATTGTCATCTTATCTAGGTCTGTTGAAGACACTTTAAATATTATACTTGACTTACTATAATGCTCGGTATCGAGCAAACTTACTGATGAGACGGATCAGAATGACAAAGATGGTGATGGTGTCACAGTTTTTACTTATGATAGTTTCAAGTTTTCTTGCTCAAAAACAAAATGTGATGAACATAATTTTCATCATCTTGCTGCTAAAAGACAACTTATACAGCACGCTGACGTCATTCATCAAGGATGGATGGAAGGGGTTTGATCACAGGTTGCCGAGCAAGGAGGTCGATACTCCACAGACAGAAAACTAAATAATTTAAAATAATGTTGACATAAAACAAATAAAAAGAATCCAGTTAATTAGAGCACCAAAGGTCAATAAAAGGTCCTAAATTCACAACTAATACAGTATTTAACAAAAATTACAGAAAACTTTACAAGAGTTAAGAAACACTGGTGTCACTTCCATGAACACAGATCATCCTTTTTAGGGGGGAAAGTATGAAAGAGGACGGTAGAGCAAATAAGGTGGAGGTTTTATCTCTCCCTTCACTACTAACGGCGAACGTCCTCTCTTGCAAATAAATGATACAAATTGATGATGTTATGATGATGATGATGATGATGATGATGATGATGATGATGATGATGATGATGATGATGATGATGATGATGATTGACAAAAGATACAATACAATTAGTTTTGATCTGTCTAAAATGAAATAAACATGAAAAAAAAGGATCTGAAAATGATTTGTTTTGTTAACAGATTGCTACAGCGCAGTGGTAGACATAGTATTCATTCTTGACAGTTCAGCAAGCGTGTTCTCTACGGATTTCACTCGCATGCTGCATTTTACCCGTGATTTGGTCTTTAATCTAAACATCGATGGTGGCGATGCTCGAGTGGGAATCATCACTTACAGTCACACAACCAATGTAGAGTTCTACCTCAGCCAGTATCAAATCGAAACAGAATTACTTACTGCTATCGACGATATCACACACTCTCATGGTTTGATGACCAATACAGGAGAAGCTCTAAAAACGATGAGAGAAGAGATGTTCACGGCTGTTCACGGTGACCGACCGGAAGTCCCAAACGTCGCACTTCTAATCACCGACGGCAATTCCCAGCAAGGAGAGATCACAAAAATTCAGGCAAAGATAAGCAAGGAGGCGGGCATTCACATCTTTGCCATTGGCATTGGAAAAGTTCACCTCTCAGAACTAATTAACATCGCCAGCGGACACCTGAGGAGAATGTGTTTTCTTTCAGTGAATTTGAGGAGCTGCAGAACTCGAAAGATAGAATCTGCTCAACCCTTTCTAAGCGCACGTTATTAAAAAGTGAGTTTTAAGAGTTTTGTGTTTATTAAGTGTATATTATTTATATATATTTGACTTGAGACATTATGTATATGCAATCATCCTTAACTATATTGTTGAACAGATTATAGAACGACCATTAAGAACTTGTGGAAATGTGTTTTCAAAAAAAAAAAAATTAAGTTACATTTACATTGAAGGTGCAACTCCAGTTAATGTCGGTGATCTCTTTGGAAAATTATTTATGGTAATTCTAATTGCAGACTTCAGATTGACTACACCTATTTCTTTGCCATCACCCGGGACTGGTAAGACAATTTCATAACAGAAAAAGTATGGAAGTTTTATGTTGTTTATTTTTGATATTTCTTTGAAACCTCTTCACTTTTTGGTGACAGGGCTGTGCTTAAAAAGTGTTCGTTCTGTGTGTCTATTCTTTTAAGACGTGTTTACCTTGTTGAACATTCTAAGCAAAAATGTGTTTAGGTCTGTTGTGAAAGATGTTTGTGTTTCTTCAAAGTAGTAATTGTAATGATGATCGATAAATTAATCACATGATGAATATTTTAAGTAGTATTGTACGGGAAACATGTCTAAAGGAAAGCCACAGGTTTTGCAAAAAAATACCAAGCAGAAAAAAACACAGATACCAACCACAATGAATCAATCATACGCACTTATGGTGCATAATTTTTCTCTCTCGCTTATACATACATGCATATACAGACACTCACATACACTTCCGTTTTAAGATACAAGTTATATAGAGATACATTCTGTGGTACTAGAGAGCGATTAACAGGACATCTTTAGATAGCATAAAAAAAATCTAGTATTACTGATATTGTGCTATAAATATTACCGTAAATTTTGAATTATAAGCCTCGACTTTTTCCCTGATTTTTAACATTTTGATTGCTTTTTGATAAACTCTATGTTTAAGTGCTAATTGTTGATCTTGTTAAAATATTAACTATTCTCACTTTTAAATCAAAGCCGCATACAATCAAATCAAGTAGATCAGTTGCTTTAGCATACACCCTCAAAACGACGATGACGACGACGACAATGATGCAACTGTAATAGAAAAAACAATAATTTATACTTCTGTTCTAGTTGCACGTATGGTTCAAGGAAAAAAGACAGACCAGAAGTTGTCATCAGGACGATTAGAAATTGTTTACGATGGAATTTGGAAGACAGTGTGCAGAGAAAAATTTGGAAACAATGAAGCTCAGGTCGCCTGCAGGATGCTTGGATTTAACAGGTGAGTTATGTTGCCATTCGGTTTGATTGCAACCAGCCTTTGGAAGTTGTAGGCACCACATCTATGTCTGCTTAGTTAAGACATTTCTATCAATCATAATGGGATTTGGGCATCTTTATTTACATCGCGTACACTCTAATTAACAAAACATAGCTTTTAACAGATTATTTTGTGTACTACTAATTGAAACACGTTTATACATGATTTATATCTAGAAAAAAATTTATGAGGAAAGTAAATTGAACTTAATTAAATTAGATTAAATTGAATTTTATTCTAACCCATTTAAATGATGTTTGCTGGACATTATAGAAATACAAAAATATAACTATAAGATATTTGAATGTTACTTATCCTACTTAGTAAAACAGCTATTAAATTACATTTTTAAATGAGTGTAAATGTCGCGTGTTATTTGCTGGGGCGGCATATCCGGTCGTTTGATGTGACGGGGGAAGGGGCGGAGGCCCTGGTGGCATGGGAAGGGCGGAAGGTTCCCTCTCCCTTTGAGTTAGACCGGCACGTTTGTTTTGGAAGTCCGGGATCGGACCGGCAGTGAGATAGTAGAGCTTTGGTACGGGAAGGCGTTGCAGGGAGGCTGTGTGCTTTTTCCTGGGATGAGAAGTGTCCTCGCAGAGGTTTCTTTTCTCCGGCGTTTTCTGCGGGTGGCAGAGCTGGTATATCACGAGCCGAGTGAGTGAGTACAGAAAACTTCCTGTCGCCGTTGTCCAAGCTAGTGGCTGGCCGGCCGGTGTGCAAGTCTGCGAGGTCTTTGTATAGATGTGTATGGGGTGGGGACGGGCTTATGTGTTGAGTCTGTTTTATGGGGGATTTTTATTTGTGTTATAATGATGTGTGTTAAGCGTTCAAGATTGTATTAGGGGGCTTTTCTATGTAGATAGGGTTTTGTTTTTGTCGTAGCATACGACGTTATTTAGATAATGTTACCAGAGAGGCATAAGAGAGCGGCTTTGTGATTGTATATGTGTATGGCCAAAGACTGTGTCTTTCACGGGGATGGCTTTGTACAGGCTCCGAAGAACGTGCTGAAAAGTTTTGTGTCCACTGAGAAGTGATTGGCTTTGTTGCTCGCTTCGGGCGTGTGGAAGTCTGTGTGTGCGGCTGTGAGTGTGTGTGAGTGTGCGAGTCTTGCAGCGCCCGACGGTGGTACGCGACAGTAAATATATAGAGAGAATTGTCATATTAAGATTCTTATATCTAATTCTTCGAAAATGCAATCTGTTAACTCATTTATGCTTCAGCATAGCCCTTTAATGCTCCATTCCTTAAAGATAGTTGTGTTGATACTAGTTTTTGAGATTCACTATATTTAATGTTTTCGTTCCATCTTATTTAAATTTAAATAAAGTATTATAAAAACATGCTCATATCTTCATGTTTGTTGCTATGTCTAACAGCTCTAAAGCCATAGCTGTGAGTTCAATGTTCGAAGCGGGTTCAGATGCAATTTTGCCTTTTCACCTGAAGTGTAAAGGCAATGAAGCTAGCCTGATGCAGTGCCTTAAAATTAAATGTTCGGAATTTGACTGCACACATCTGGAGGATGTTGAAATCATCTGTAACGCTGGTAATATTAATCTCTGACATAACTTTTTTTCTGTCGTTGCATGGTTAGTCAACATTTAATCTCATTTGATAATGCATCTATAAAGTGTTGCTTACATCGGATAAGTACTGCTTAGTAATTACATATGTGACAGGTAAGCTGTATAATTTGTATGAGTACTTGTTGTTTAGATGGGAAAATGGTTTAATTGTGTAGTATTTGTGGTGATGAGTGAGTGCAAGACTACCACCTACTAAGTCTACCACAAAATGTTAAGATAACCAGCTAAAATCTTTCGCATAAGATAATTTTTCCCATTTCCCAATTATTCTCATGGCCATTGTCATAGAAATGGGTTTAGCTGACAGCAATATATGATTGTAGGACAGTCAGTTGGAAGTATTAAATGTGTTTAGATGATCGAAACACTAGGAACTGCACTTTTTGATTAGTAAAATCTGATTTATGAAAAATAATTACATACTTTGGTGAATACAAGTCTTTAAATATTAAGATAGTCGCTTGCTTCGAGATAGGTACATACTTTGCTTTCTGTGACACATTTATAGAAAGAATAGTGTCATGGCAAAATCCTAGTAATTTAGTCGTTTAATGCTTTTGTTGATATTTTTTTGTCTAATACTTTATACAAATGTATTCTTTACTAATCTTTCTTTTATAAATTTTCTGCAGGAATTCATTACAAGTAGGAAGTTTCTCTTTTTTTAAACTATGTGCTTATTTAATTAAATGCAAAATATTAAAGACTATAATTATTTTTATGTTTGCTAAGCTAGTTCTTTTCTAATTCAGCTGAGAAGATAAAATTTCGTTTAATGAACAAGAAGAAGAGTGTGGGCGGCTACAAATATATTTTAATGGGCATTGGAACACTGTCTGCGGAACGAGATTTGGGAAAACAGGCGCGAAGGTGGTCTGTGGATGTTAGGATTCAACAGGTAATTTGTGAAATATTTCTGTTTTTGATAATGTTTCATATAGCCATATTATTCATTTGGTTTTTTCAATTACAATAAGATGCATGTAAATGTAAATATTATTGGCCCTTAAAGTATGAGCAGCATGTAATACATCTTTAGGAAGATAGAGGACACAAAGAACTAATAATGTTGATTCCAGTGTGATGCATTATGAGATGGTTCACAACTAGGTACGGTTTATGATTGCCAGCTTAAATGAAATATAACAGAGCATATTGTTTAATGTGGCCAGAATAAAACTTTAACTTCTTCAAACACGTTCTTCAGAAGCAAAGTAATCTTAAGCCGTTTTCTATTAGTTATTTATTGAAAGTATTTTGTCATTTTCCTTTGTGTGTTGGATTCGTTCCTTTACTCTACATGATAAGAATAATTTGAGCTACAAAATGAATTTTATAACCTAAAGGCAATTGATGTCAGTCAGAGGAATCTTCCTTTTGTGATCAGAAAGTTGTCCGAAAGGTGTCCAGTTATTTATCAAGACAGAACAGATACTCCAAGAGAATTTGTTTTAAAATGCTCAGGCAAACGATATGGTATGACCATAATCAGGAGTAACAATCGCAGTCACCGAATAAACAACTTTTTGTTTCCTATGCATAACCACAGAAAATTTTCAGTAAAGTTTTGTTCATAGGTGTGGTGATGTAAGAATTCTATATATTGACATTCCCTACATTCACAGTATGTGCTTTCATAAAACTGTATGCGTGACTAAATATTTGTCGTGTAGCTCATTATTTTGTCTGAGTACATTTTTTTACTCATTTTTATAGCACGGAAGCAGCAGCAAAAATATATCGCAGGAGTTTAGGCAACAGTGTGAACATGTCTCTAAGCTGCCATGGAGAGGAAAGCAGTCTTGATGAGTGCATCGAGACAATTTACTACAACTACAGCTGTAAAGAAGAACTTGGTGTCATGTGCAGTTTGAGTAAGATTCTTTTTTTTATAGACTTTTTAAAACTTTTGTTTATATCTTTGACCGTTATACCACTGTAAAGGCATTGTCAAGATTCTTAACAAGGTTCTATATATACATATACTTTCAAGTGTTCGACTTCAACAAATTATGGTAGGAACTTGATTACCCTCAAAAACTACATTTTCTTAAATAAGGCTATGATATTTAATACCCCTGTTTATCGAAATCCGTAGATTTAAAGGCAATAAATGTTCTTCTGTGTGTAAGAGTGCACATATTTTACAATGCAATTAATGCTAGCCCTAAATAAGAAAAAACATATAGATTAATGTTCATAAACTATATTTACCGCAAAGAACTGTCATCATATTATTTCAAAGCATTTCTAATTTGTTTAAAAGATTTTTTCTCTCTTTTTCTCTTTTATCAGACGTTGAGCTAAAGCTCGATTGGCTGTCGTACATCAGAAGGCGGGCGATTAGAAATATTTTTCGAGGAGGACTGGAAAACCGTGTGTGGAGATGATTTTGGAACGAATGAAGCGCAGGTAGTCTGCAGGATCTCGGATCAGCAGGTAGGAATGGTCTCTACTTTTCATCCATACATTTTACTATTCATCATTTCGCATATATACGAGGCTTCATTTTGATAGATATTTGTGAAGATTCATTATGAGCTAGTGCAATGTTGTTGGCATCGACATTTGATAAAAACAGAATACTACTTTCATCCTAGCTGGTTTTTTATTAATCATTTCTCTTAATAAGGAATCCATAAGATGGTATTTGTTAAAAATAAATTTCGTTTAAAAGAGAGCCTGCAGGTGGTGAAGTGGAGAAGAAACACTTTTTTTCTAATCATGAGTCCCGCCGGTCAGATGTGACAAGCCTTCGGATTTTTACGGGTCAGTGTGAACATGAACATGCATTTTACATGACCATCTTTATTACATTTTGTTTGACAATAGCGATGATGCAGCAGTTGTACCTTCAGCTGTATACGGAAAAGGTACAGGTGGCACTCTGCCTATTTACTTCAAGTGTCAGGGAACAGAAAAGAACCTGAAAGAGTGCATCGATACGATGTATTTCAACCACAGATGCAGTCATTCAGAGGATCATGGCATCACATGCAACAACAGTAATAAACAAAATATTCTTCTTTTTAAATAGACATTTCATTTATCCATTGTTTTATTACATGCCGTGAAAGTGAATACAAATACCAGTGATGAGTACACATATGCTGAAGCATAACTTTCAATGTTGACGAAATCATTACATGACAAAATGTTTTAGAATTCTGACTACTTACATATAAAAAAATCACCTCAAGAATTTTACTCTTCTTAACTTTCTCCAAAAGCTAAATGCATAAAATATTTTTTTTGTCTCTCTTCCATAATTCACTCAGTAACATACATATATTTTTCTATAAAACATTAAAATAAATGTACACGCATGTATATATGATAGGTGTTTCGTTTCAAATATATGCTTCAAGCTCGTATTTATAACAGCTATAACCTCTGATATTAAATTGTGAGTTATTCCTTTTTGTTTTTTTTTACCGGATCGTTCTTTGTGTTTCGATTGTAGCAAAACGTATTTTTATACATTCTATCCCCTCTCCTGATCCATTAAAAATTATCATAATATTCTACCATTTGCAGACTTACACACTAAAGCTAACTTTGATTTGTCGTTTTTTCCCATGCACTCAATCAGAGATACAGCTTAAAGCACGTTTGATGAGTGGAACGGCACCATGGAATGCCGATTAGAAATCCTGTTCCATGGAATCTGGAGCACAGTTTTGCGACACTGGTTTGGAAATGAAGAGGCGATTGTGGCCTGTAAAATGCTTGGGTTTAACAGGTGGGACACTCAAAGTTTTAAATTAGCATTTCTTTTACATTTTGAATTGTAATCTAGATATTAAATTGCTATTGTATTCTTATTTTCATTGCGCCCCAAGTAGATCATAGTAGATAATAGGGCTGCAACCACACCTCGCCACAGGACCAGGTTCTGGGCATCCCTTTGCAGTATGGACCATGTCATGCCAGCAGTCTCTGCCTCTCTGTGGACTGATCGTCTCCACGTCTGTCTGGGTCTCCCAACCTTGCGCCTCCAACTGTGGGTTCCAGCCCAGAGCTTGTCTTGTTATATTGTCGGCTGGCTTTCGTAGAGTGTGGCCAATCCAGCCCCACTTCCACTTCTTGTCTAATGAAACTGTTTGATGAAACAAACGTAGATCTTTGTCACTTGTCATTTTATTAATAGATTGAATTCCTACCTTTCACATGTTATTATAAATCTTATAAATACCACCATTTACGAACGCTTAACTTTTAGAATGTTTCAAGACTCTTTTGTTCAGTAAAATATATAATAAAAAAGTACGCACATATTATATGCAAACATTCATTTCTTATTTATTCAGCTCTCAAGTGGTTGTAGTGAAGTCAAATTTTTATGAGAAAGGCTCGGGTAGCATTCTGCTTGACAACGTAGACTGCCAGGGGAATGAGTCCAGACTAGAGCAATGTGAACATTCCACATATTACAACACCAGATGCCAGCATGATAACGACGTTGGTATCATATGCTTAATAAGTAAGAACATATTTCTACAGTACATTCTTGTTACATAATTTTTATTTTGTCTAGTTACTATGTACTAGATAACGTGTGAAAACATATTTCTTTAAGCAGACCAAAACACTGTTCACCTTACAAAACACTTGTTAACAACACACACACACTGACCTCTTTTATTCTCTCCGTAACTGAAGTTCCCGATTTTCGGAAATAATTTTTGTCGTCAACAAAAGCAACAAAGTGACAAAAAGAACTAAAGGCTTTACAGGAGGAATTGCACAGTCGCCTCATGTGAAAACCAAAGTAGGGGAGGCAAGCACGATTTTCATGCCTCTTGTCAGCAGCTTTCAGGCGAGTATATTACATTTTTATTCTATGTATATAGATTATTAGCAGTAGGAATTTTGTAAAATCCGCGAAATTAATTGTGGATACAATAGACATGAAGTAGAAAATAAAAGTGATAGGTACTGTCACGTGTTTATGTACAAAGATAGTGCGCCGGAGATATTTCCAAAAACGTTATTTTAAATGTGTGTTGATATCTAGCAAAAATGTATTTAAAAGGAAAAGTAGCAAACAGCCTTTGTTTAAAAATTGCATTTTACTAATTTATAAATATCTATATATTATATTAGTATGTATTTAAGTTGTAATGGATTGCAGATAAATCGAGTGATCAGGCAAATGAGTCTAACTCAGCTTTCCATTTAATAAATTGTTATTTCAGGCTTTCATAGTAAAATTCCCACTTTACATTTTTTCAGAAACGATGGCTCTGGAGGCTGGAGTAGAAAAAAAAAAAAAATAGAGCTGAACCTGTAAAAACATCAAGCCCAGAACGTTTATATTCTGACATTACCTTCTTCACACGGTTGTTTAAAGCAAAGTAACCTAGGCGCATTCCTGCTTCAAGATGCATCTGTATCCTTTTTGGAGATGTCGTCATGTTATCAACTATTCTGCTTTTTTTTTCAGGAAAAATATACATTAAACACTGCTGATTTAAACAAATCTGTCCCTTTGTTCTTTCTTAATGAAAGTAAAATCAGGAAAAGTAAACTCATCTGATTTTAACAGCTTACTCATCTCTTTACATTGTCTATTTTATTTCTAGTTGGATTAATTACAAGCAGCATTCCGAGAGTCTTGTTAAAAGTGTGTAGTTAAATTAAATAAATGTCACTTTACTAGTTACCTTTTAAGTAGGTATAAAACTTCACATTGATTGTTGTAAAACATAAAATTAAAAAATTAAAAGATAATTTTTTTTTCTAAAGGTCTATTACGGAATGGTTACCAAATACATCTCACCAAAGAGCAAATAAATGTTGTAACCAATTAACGAAGCTACTCTGCCAACGCCTGTCAGATTTTGGCAGGTCAGCGGTCTGTGACGCCGACTCGATAATTATAATGAATGTCCTGTCCTGATCTTTTTTTTTCTTAATTGCCTACTTTCACTTCAGCGACACTGTGGTGTCCTAGGCCCGCACCCGCGCACAGTCCACTTCCACGCTGCGGGCCTACAGGACCGTCGTGATTTTATTTATTTATTTATTTTTATTTATTTATTTATTTATTTTTTTTTTGCGTTTATAGCGCATTTTTTTAGTAAAGAAATCGCTTAGTTACGATAGTTTGGGCATTTCTGAACACAGTTACTTCCCTTGTAAAGGGAGGGTACTCTGTCTTGACTGAACTATCGTCAATTTTCCAGAGTAACCTTTCTTTTTTCTTGAAAAAATTTTCAGAATTCTGGCATCAGTTCTAGTACCACAGCAATTAGATCGAGAAGACGTCTACACGAACACACTGGGGCTTTCGACAACGAAGACACCGTAGTGAGGCACACAAAGACAACCCAAAACACGATGAGAAAGACACTCATGATGGAGCAGTAATTGTTATTTGCCATAATTGTTTTCCCTTTAGAGTTCTTTTGAATGTAGCTTTGTATTTAACCCTGTTCATCTGTGTGGTTGTAGAGTTAGAAAACGCCTTCAGATATACCACGAAACAATGTCCTTTCTTGCCTTTTGACTATAATCCTTGTAACAAGGAAAATTTGTAGACTTTCATATAATCATACAAAGGCAACTTAACGGTAGAACGTTAACTACACCATGTTAGCATTAGCTTGATATTATAATGATATATGACATAGAAATACAGGGGTCAAAGGTTGACAAATGTACTCCAAACTTTCAACCTACAATACAACAACAGTCATACTATGGATATGATTGGATCCCTAGTGGCCACCAAAATGTTCTTCTGGCAGCAATACAACAGTGAACGATTGATTTGACAATGTGATGCGTCTGAACACTTTAAGGCCGTCTTTTAGTGTACTCTGGAGGTTGATATTGCAATTGATACAGAAATAAAATGTTGTTTGTATCAAGAAGTTTCATCAGTATTTATTTTGATAGAATGTGTTCATTACTTTTTGTTTCAAGCCTTTTAAATTTTCTTAATATCTAAACATGTAATGCAAGATGTAGCGACGACTTATGTCAATGTCTTTTGCCTAAGATAGACTGAAGAATATTAGGCAATGAGATCAGAGAGAGAGAGAGAGAAAGGAGAGTGAGAATAAGGCAATGGTTTAGGTAAATTGAAAATGTCCGGAAGGACAGTCATTAACGCATCAGAACTTATTGTTTAAAATGCCTGGTTTTCTAGAGTCGGCAACAGTGACAGAAAAAAAAACCACAAAACAGTATTTCGGAAATTTTGTAATATCCGCTAGACGACGGTCACTGAAGGTATAGTACAATGTGAAGTCGGAAATACACGACATTCAAATAATCAAAATCAAGTATTGGTTAAAGAAAGTCACAAGTCACAAATGTCCTTTTTCCTCTCTAACTACCGGACTTTCCCACAGAAGGTTTTACTCTGTCCCAGGCTTTCCTACAGCAGGTAAAATTAAATACCTTTCCAGCTGCTTTCTATAGGATTTTGTTTCACACTTCTAGTTTGCTGTTACTTTTGAATAATTTCATCGATTTTAAGACTGTCTTCTGTTCATTCATTTAGACAAAATCTTTTACTCCCCTTTCTTTGCTTAATATAATATAAAATAGTGTCAAAGATTTGTAATAAAAAAATATATGTCTTAGATCTTCGTTAGGTTTCACTCAAAACATACAAGGAGGGACGCCATTGGTCATTCACACATCAACCAATCAAATTTGTGAAAATAATTTAAGTTTCTACACGAGCCATAGTCAGAACTGAAGTCTGCATCAACATCTGCCAATATTTGAGCAACCGTTCAGTCATCTCTCTACAACAAGCCGGTGGGCAACTGTCGGTAAAACCTGTTTGCAATCACAGCGGAATTATTCCTTCATGTGACCTGTGCTTGCGCCTTGCTTGTGGCAAATGCTTGGCCATAACCTGTGTTGCCAGGATATGGCTAAGTAATAAAGAACGTTAATAAGTGCTAGAGGTACTGTGTTACGTCTTTGTATATGTGATGCTATTCTTTCTGCGTCAATGGACGCTTCTCGCCTTGTGGTGCTGAACGTTTAGTCAGCTCAGTTCATTGTTACAACATGCTGCCTATAGGGCTGAGAGGTCCGTCAGAGCATCCCCTTGAACTTTGCACTGTAGTCATGGCTGCTCTCATGTAAAGAAACTCCACGATCATCATCATCATCGCTATTAAATGAAGAGCACATTTCCTTTCTAGCATCATAAAATGAGCTTTGACAAAAGCAACCGGCCTAATATTATGTCCGTCACACACACACACACACGCACGCAGACACACACACATTGAAACAGCGGAACAGTGTCCTGATAGAAAATTATGGACAGACGAGACCTTGTGCAGAGAAGTGTGATGTGAACAGAAAAAGCTAGTGCATCAGCACTACATGGTGAGTGTATTGAAGCTTTTCCCTTGCCATTATGACTAAAATAAGAACACAATTAAAGTCAAAGTACGTGTTTGCCTTACTGTAACAATGGTTACTCTATGTCCTTACAAAGCATCCTTAAGTTCTAGTGATAACGATACGTTGTCCCTACGTAAATTTTAATATCGCAACTACTAGGTACTCCATTATACCGAAAAATCTTTACGTTTAACAAATTATTTTGTTAGTCTTGTGAACGTTTGCTGTAAATACATCGGTGTGGATGAAAATTAGTAGCAATGACTGTAAAAGCACAGCGGTTGTCATATAGATAACTGTGTACTGAATAATAGTTGTAAACGCATCTGAATAATCGTTTTGATTGATTATTTGAAGTATACATTGACATTAGCTCCAGTGAACATTTCACATCCTCTTATCTTCCGAGCAGCAAGAAATGTTCACGCGTGTTTCGTTACTGTCCCCGCGTGCTTATGATTAGTGCGATGGACTTTCCAAATTATTTAAAAATAACTCACTCTGCAGCATAAAAATTAATTGCTTAATTGCTGCTACAATACTTAATTTTGAGGCTAGCCATGGTCTATTCATTCGCTAACTTCAGCCGACAAATTGAGATGTAGATTTTTCAATATCTTGTAGCTGAGAATAGTAGAATACTAACTGGAAGAAAAAACCGGGACAGTGTCAGGCGGCGTGTATGGGACTAATATATAATGACTAAAAGCAGAATGTCAGATGTGTTACACCGTTTGAACTCTGGTCAGTGCAGCATAAAAATTCCTTGCGACTTACCTTGCATTGACGGAGACCAGGACCACAGCCACTGCAGACTTTGTGTTTGATGTCCTGCCAGCCTGTCTGACGTTCCTGTCAGTCTATCGCATCAGATATCATCATGTACAGTACTCATCACGCATCTTGTCTCATATGTTGTCTCTTGGTTCAACGATCGGGTAAGTAAAAAATACAATTTGCTACATGATGTACCTCTTCGTGTGTCTGCAATTTATCAATTAAATTTTGTATTATGTACAGTTTTCTTTTACTAATCTGGGTTTTAAAATATTGATAGGAGTGTTACAAAAAAGTGTAATAAGTATCAGGCAGCTGAAACCAACCAAATCGTTTACATACATTGCTGTTCTATAAACCTATTGAGTTTTTTAAAAAAATTCTTAAAAGGAATATTGAAGGAATATATATGACACGTCATTTGATTCTGGGAAGGCTGGAGACAAGGGGACATTACTGCATTAATTTCAAACGTAAAAAATGTTTGCATAAAACTAAGTTTGGTGCAATTGCAATTTTATTAGCAAAAACAAAAATAAAAAGGTCTCCATAATGGTAATAGTCTGTTGAAGTCAACACGAGAACTATAACTATGCTGAAAATTGTTATTACTAAATTATATGTTAAAACGAGTTCTTGGGTACTAGAAAGTCAAAAAGTACACATAGTCAAATAAGTTTGTCAGTTTTGCTCCCTGACTCTTTGCCTACTTTCCTGATACATATTTTTTATACTGAAAGAATAAGAAATAAGTACATTTAATCATACACAAAGTGTATATATATATATACAATGCACATACACACTCAAGGTAAATGCTGCACGAAATCGTTTTGCTGGAACTATAATCTTGCAAAACATTAAACCATTTCTTTCACTCATCACAGATATTGTTCGCGAGACAATTGAATGTGCTGTTGTTATTTCAAATCCTTGCCTTTACCAAGTCAAGTGTATTTTCCGGATAAAAACTAAAACCTGAAAGTGGCGAGAGGAGTGTCTAGTGTTTATCGCTGTTTCCACACACACTCACACTTTCTCATACACTCATTTACTCAGACACATGATCAGTCCAAATACATCCAAATGATGTCCTGTGAAATGGCAATGGCCAGCTTATAACTGTATGATGAGCAAAAAGTCAATTACTGAACAAGAAAGTGCTTTTAATCTATAATAATGTTGTTTATAATCATTTTCTAAGCTTAACAATTTTGTTCCAAGCTAAGGCTAAAGTCTCTAGTTCTGCTTAATTATCAACCAAAATAATTTTACTGTGAATAGACGTAAATTGACATGTGGATGAATGTTATAATTAAGAAATACATAAAAGACGATGTTTCCTTACAAAGTTAAATCTTTATTTTTCCAGCGAGCCAGCAGACCGTGCGGTTGGCTAACGGGACCTGGTGGGCGGGACGCCTTGAGATATTCCATCAAGGGCAATGGAGTAGAGTGTGTGATCGTATGTTTGGTAAACAGAACGCTCAGGTGGCCTGTAGGATGCTGGGATTTGACAGGTTTGTAATAGTTGTTCAAACTCCTGTGTATTACTTCCATAACGAAATTGTCAGTAATTTGGATTTTTCAAAGATAATTCATGTTGTCTTTATCTTGGAAAAAACTTATGAAACCCTAGATTAATTCGTTTATTAGAACATTGTGTAACCCAAGTTGGGAAAACAAGTAACATTTGAAGAACGATCTTAGCCGGTAACCTGCTTTCTGTTTGATTCTTTTGCTTGTTTGTTAATTTTCTTGGTTTTTTTTTTCTTAATTTGATTTTATTATTGTTAATAAACTTTTGCGAAGCATTCAAACTTTTGAATGATAATTATTTAAGTACGAAAATGGAGCAGTTCGTAATTTGCACATTTTATTTTCTTATCATTTGCAACCTTAATCTTCCAACTTTTGCAGTTTTGATTTATTTGTTTCCTGTTAAGTTTCCATGTGTGTTTTATATCTCAACCCGTGGCATCAATTTGCGCATTGTGGTGGAATATATTTCAGTCCTGAAGCTCTAGTTGTCAGTTCTGCGATGTACGGGGAAGGTTCAAGCAAGATTGCACCATTCAACTACACGTGTCGGGGTACTGAAGCCAGTCTGACAGGTTGTAAATACACGTGGCACAATGACGACTTCTGCATCGAAAGAAAATTTGTCGGTGTTGCCTGCGTTGTCTGTGAGGACTGTTTTAGTTGTATTTATAACACTTTATGCAGAATTTACAGTTTTCTATCTAGTTTCCCTCCTATTAAAATATTAAATGTGCATCCCATGACAATTGTGCACATTGTTGGACAATACGATCAAGCACAGCTTTATAACAACAAATTTAACTAAAAAACAAACACTAAGTGATCAAGAGGTAAGTGAGAGATATCGAAGTCCAATTTGTGCTTCATAGCGAAAATAACAGTCTACTTGACCAGTAACCATTACATAATCTAAGATAAGCTTCCAGTGTGTCTCACATTCATATTGTGTATTGTATTGCTTACAGTAAAGCTCATTTACTATAATTTACCAATTGTAGGTTTAAACGCTATATTTTTTCTCAGCATGAAAACATAAATAATATGGAACGGTAAGATAAGAATTATCTAAAAAATAGACAGAGGCACATAAAAGGGTTATGAACTAACCACGTTTATTGTGATTCTAGTCAGTACAAGAAAACTGTAATTTTGCATATTTCTTTTTTTTTTTTTTACAGTATCTACTCAGCTTCGTCTAGCGGGTACTCGGCGCACAAGACAGGATATGGGTCGTGTGGAAATATTATTTGGGGCTGCATGGACTACTCCTTGTGTCAGTAGCTTCAGCAGTAGCCTTGCTAAGGTCATCTGCAGACAGATGAATTATCCCTCGTAAGCTGGTTTCTAGCAGTGAGTAAATGAGCAAATAAGCAAATAAACAGCCAACTACTTTTTGCATGTCTTGGTGTCGTCCGTCATTGACATAGCTCCAGAAGACTGTCTTTAGTAAAGTGTCATGTCCAGTCTTCTCCGTTTGACAATAGCTTGGTACGACAAAGACCTCTGTCTTTACATCTCATGTGATGCAGATATTTCAAAATCAGAAGTAAGCTGTCTTGAACATGACATTATTTCTGTAATGTTTATATTCACAGAAATCTAGTTCTTTTAGTGACCTTCGTCCTTTCTGTTATCTTAGACAAGCAGCAACTGCTGTGGAGCCATCATCCTTTGGACCGAGGACAGGACGTTTCCTTGTCGCTGGTATTGTGTGCACGGGCATGGAGTCCAATATACTAAACTGTATCCGGACATTTACTGGCTTCAGTGAAACCTGCTCTTCATCTGAGCTTGGCGTAATCTGCAGTGATTGTAAATTTATTTTAAATACATTTGCTGTTGTGTATCGTATAACGCTAAAGAAAGTAATATTGAAGTGAGAAATTGTATTGTTTTCTTTTTGTGGGAATGTTGTCTTTCAATGAATCTATGTATGTATCTAATGTATGATTGTGCAACAGTATATCATACAACCCTTTTGCTTCTTAATCTTGTTAATCGATGTCATGTCTCTAAGTATTGTTATGCATATTGCACACTTATTCGATGAAATTGTTAACCAGTAAAGCATGTCTTCATGCAAAGCTAAACACTTACCACATGGGTAGCACAGCACACTAGGTTTTGTGTCTTTTATGTCAGCAAGCCCCTCTCCTTTCATCGTTGTGGAGACAAGCTCTACCAGCACTGCCTACCCAATGATGGAGGGAACCAATGTTACACTGAAATGCGTCTCCTCACAGCGAGGTCTGTCACATCTGAACTTCTCTTGGCCAGAGACTGCAGGTGGCCGTCCTTCTGGTTAATACCTCATCTTTGACAAGCTGACAAGATCACACAATGGAGGCAGAGTGAGGTGTATGGCCAGCTATGGACAGCCTCCTAGAACTCAAATTGCTACGAGTGACACATTGGCAATGGATGTTTATTGTAAGATTGCAAAGACGCAAACTAATTCGTTTATATTTACTTTTAAAGTAAGAACTTTTGATAAATAATTGTCATTGTAGATTTAAACAGAGATAGAACAAAGAACAGGCACTAAAACTGACAGATGTACAATGGTAATAATGACCTATTAATGAAAAATTTACAATGAAGCAGGATTAGAGCAAATGGAATACGAATACGGAGAGAGTATCAACTGTACATTCTCTTTTTGCGCACAGAATTGTTTTCTGTTTGTCTCATTATTGGACAATGCATAAAATATAATAAATGCAGTACATTGGAATACAATACGATTGTAATGAATATGCCCTCCCTTTCGATTGCTTTCACATATCTGCGATTTCAGATCGGCCTGTGATTAGAATAAAATGGGAAGGAAACACGTGTGAACCTCTGGACTCCAGTCCAAGTCGCTGTGTTTTCAGTCAAGACCAGCAAGTCATTCTTTACTGTGAGGCTGACAGCAACCCTCCTCCTGCTTCTGTAAGATGGTCTGGACAGGTTGAGAGTGCAACTGGACAGCTGTACATACCTTCTGCACAGAGGAGCTGGCACAATGGTCGATACTTCTGTACTGTGTCCTCTAAACCAGTGTCCAGTGATGGCCGTCAGACACTAAGCTCAACACACAGCTTCAGTGTTATTGTTAAATGTAATTGTTATTTTTTAAAATATTATAAGTATAACAATGATTCGACTTTAAATTTGAAGATATTTAAACTGCTTACATGAATTAAAACTTTTAGTTAAAAAAATTCTTATCCCTGTGTAAGAAAACTTAATTTACCTACCTTCTTTATATATAAATATACAATTACTTTGAATATAACATAAAGCTAAAAAACCCATTATCTCAGTATGTTTACCCTACACATAAATCTGTAGTATAACAGCAAATTATTAAACGATTTCTTCTACTGGCAGACCGTAATTATTTTGTACCAAATACAGTATTCTCCTCAGAAAAAAAATGTATCAAACAACATATACTTTGATTTATATACGAGTTATTTGTATTTCTGTGAGTCTAGACCCATCTCGAGTACTGAATTTTCAAGTGAATGCTGGGATGAGAAGGGTTGTGACTGTTCCTGAACACTTCCCAGTGTACATGCGGTGTGAAGCTGAGGGGAGACCATCACCTCACATGACGATTGTCCGTGACACTGTGGACAAGCGAGAGGTCGCCAGCAGGCCTCGAGGTGCAGTTGAGTTTTCTGACCAAAGAAATGTGTTAACATATGACTTGACTGCCGCACCTTGCGAGGCTTCAGGTGACTACAGGTGTGAGGTGGACAACGGAGTTGGAAAAGATATTCAGAACATCAGGATTTATGTTATGTGTAAGTATATCTGCAGGCATGAGCTACCTGCTAAAACAGTTCTTTTATGGCACTATTACGTGTAAACAATTATGGATCAATTTTTATGAAGAAAATATTGTTATGGTAGTACAGATCACGGGTGTATACTTTGCCCTTTTCTTAAACACACTAAAAGGATTGTAATTCATTTATGCTGCAAACTCTATAAGTTACTTAGATATGATTGTAAATACCAAGTTGTTCCATGGAGAATACAAAAAGAGATGTCCTGCTGTAAGACGTGTATACTGAAATTATTTGTTTTATAATATGTCAGATTTCAAGCTTAATTTGTTGTTAAATATCTCATTCGATTTTACTTGCGTTATAAGAGTATAAAGTGTGCGAGGTGGGTGAGAAGGTTTATACTTTGTTTTGTTGTTTACACTGGAGATTTTTTTTAATTATCGTCCTTTCGTATAGGTGCTCCCAGGAGAAGCAGCACCGAAGAACAATCTTCAATCCTTAATATTGCCATAAACGAAGGCCTTTTCAGTGTTCAGCTGACAGCATACCCAACACCGACAGTCAAAAACACTCTCTACCTTGGGCAGTACAATGACAACAGCACCGAAGGGACACCAGTGTGGAATAAGTTTTATGTCGCGTGTGAGGCGAACAGTTCTCTTCCCGCCTCAGTCATCTGCAACATCACGACCATCAACATGACAAACGCTGACGAAGGGTTCTTTAAAGTAATTTTCAGCAATCAGCTTGGGGAGCTGCCTCTTATACTTCTAGTCCGGCGAGATGGTAAGCTTAACAAATAAAACATTTTGTAGATGGTATTGGTTGACAACTGTTGGCTTGATTGCTGCTAACTCTGTTTATTTCTGATTAAAGGTTTGACTAAAACCTGGATAGCAGGTGCAGTATCAATATACATTGAATATATTTTCAAGTAACTACTGTCAAATACAATCTGTGGATGAAAGATCTTGCCAACCTTTGTCTCTTAACTAACATAGTGGCATGTTCGTTCCAAGTATTAATGTTAAAAAATGATATTTCTTATACAATATTTCACAGAAGAAAACTGACCAATTATTTGCTAAAGAAAACTGACTTTCGTTAATTAATCACACGATATTGAGTTGCAGAAGAGCTGCAAGGGCAGAATCACCAAGATAAATTGTTTTTCACAGATATCACGTTAAATAACTTTAGTAAACAATTATAGTATTATTATTTTTTTTTATTTATTTAGCAGAAGTTATGATCATGTGCAGAAATAACGTTTAAAATTATATAAAAAATTACAATCAGAAATTATAGGTGCTACTTGTATCAAGATTTCAACTACAAATAAAGACATTTTTTCATGTTTGTTTGTTAGAGGACCGTGGCGTCAACTTAAATGACATCCTTGGTTCAGCCTTGGGAAGCGCTTGTGTACTTATTGTGGCCATTATTCTGGCAGTCTTCATAGCCAAGCATTGCAAAGGCATGGTTTTAATTTATCGTATGCATTCTAATTGTAGATTCATTCTCATTTGTGAAAAAAATTGCCAAGACTTATTTACAGATGCTACATGATAATACATCGTTCTGGCTATATGTGGCATAAAACCATGCGAGAAGAAAAAAAGAATAACCAGCTCTGTATGACAGAAATGACATTTCACTGACAGAAGCATTTACGATCTGCAATTCAGGTTCAATTTATCGCTGCTCCTACATTCAAAGAAATGAATACAAGTTTGACACCAAGGGTGACGATGCGTTCTAATCAAAGTATTCTTTATCTGATTCAAGGTAAGAAGTGTCTGACCAGACATGGAGACCCAAATACAAGGCAGAATCTGGAAAGAGAAGTTTCTCTGGAGGACATACAATTTAGAGGCGCAACAAATGATTATCATCGAGAGACATGTAGAAGTGATGCAATGAGCATGTCTCAAACAGAAGACATCATGACAGGCAAGTAGACAAAATTAACAGAATGAAAGACGAGTAGACAGAATATTCAGTCTCTGAAAACTTCCATATATATATATACAATAATAATTCCTGAAATCCATAGAAACAGATGTATGTTTATACCGATCTGTAATATATTGGTATTTTTAGCTGCTATTGCTATAAAGTGTTATTTAAGGATGAATATATTGTACAATAGAATAAAGAAGGTTTTCGCAAAATCTTAAGCTTAAACAATAATTTATTAAAAGTACTTTACACACAGGGAGGACGTCCGTTGTCCATATGTGACTGTGTAGGAGGGGGGATAGAATGTGGGAGTCTGAGGAGGAGAGAAAGTTTCGGGTAGGAGTGTGGACAGACACGATTTCTGTAAGGTAGTTGGGGGGCGAGCCTTCATTTAATCCAAGTAGTGTTAAAACTTAGAGAAAGACACAAAAGCATTAACTATATTTATTGTATTGTTACAACATATAAAGGTGGGTAATTTCCAAAACTTTGATTAATGATTGCTGTTTACCGATACACAATGTTCTGTATATAATATGTATAATTTAATTCAATATTACATACGGTCACAATACTACGACACATGTTCAGTTATGTAGTCTAAAACATTTTGCACCAAATTTATTTTATAAATGTGATTAAAATGTCTTTCATTACACTCATGTGTGTTTAATGCATACCACTACTTTTTCAGAGAAAAAAATACAAAGATTTACTTTCTTAATCGTTATGCTTCGTACTGGTTTGTTTTCTTCTATGCTTATTTCGAGTTATAGGAATTAGCCTGCAAGTATGAGCACTGACTGTAGCCGTTAACGTTCAATAACGGTAATAAACGGTAATATTCTATATAAAGACATTCCTAAGGGAGAGGAACATGACGAGAGGAGTCAAAGTTCGTGTTATTCTCCATTCCTTACCCTGCAAAGGAAGCTGCGGAGGCGTAGTCATCTAGCTAATCATCAAGTTAACAATACAGTTAAGCATCCACCGATTTGTCCAGCTGTCTCCTCAGAGGTTTATTCAGCGATCTTCTTAGCGATCTCTAATCATCTTTAACAATCCGCTATCGTTTGCGAGCATCCAAATAATATGCACACAGATCAGGTGAGGGACTCACTCAGAGAGAAGATGAGCGCCTCTACATGTATAAGACCAGAGAAATGACTGGCAGACAAGTAACTTAATACCTGAAAAGACAGAGTAACAGGGACCACGCTCCTGATTATCACATTCAAGTGACTGAGAAGGAATAAAGGAATAACACTATTAGAGCTGTCTGTAGGAGGTTACCATGCACAACTGTTAGTTTTCTTAAAACTCAACATGCAGCTCATCAATCGTTCAAAGGTTATGGTAGAACAGGAAAAACATTCTTAACTTTTTAATTATAATAACATCCGAATTGATATTTTACAATAATCTAAGACTGAAGTATTTGCTGTCGTAGATTTATCGAAGATAAATAAAAGCCACTCGCAATCTTCTTCAATATTTTGTAGTGTGTACTGTGATACGTCCCTTGGTATACGACGATGTAATTTCTTGCTGAAATGATGAAAAGGTGTTGAACAGGTACTCAGGTCAATGCTACTTGTTGTCTTTGCACGATAGGGCTGGGGTCATTAGTCCTGAGACAATAATATTAGAAGATTGATTTGATCACAGGAACACTTGTAGGATAAACACTACAGAATTTAAATTAACGTTGTGGGTCATTGCTTAATCTATTATAGATACCCCACAACCCCACCAAGATAATTTGAAAATAAAGATCATTAAAATTCTAACGTGTTTTCTGGCTGTGATGATTTCCAATCAATATAGGTTTTCTGAGTTATTCGTACTGTGAATGGAAACATCATCGTTTTCGTTAAAAGGGCCTCTGTAATTACACCATGAGAGATTGGGGTTGTCCTACGAATTTTATGTGAGCCCCATAAACACCAGCCGGAACATTGTCGTTATAAGGGTGCTATGTGTTCGTTAATATGTAATTTATTTCCTTTCTATTTAATAGAAAACAGTCATGACTGTTCATGGTCCTATGTGAAAACAATATATGACTTGTATTAATCCTCATCACATACATGTCATTGATGTCAACACCACAGTTTTTGAAAGTTTCCTACAAAAAGTTCTTTAAAAGTAAACAAAAATGAAAGTGTCAACACACAACTCAACAATCACCAGAAACTCAGTAAAAAGGACGTCAGCCCCTGTCATCTCACTGAAAATATCGACACGAAAAATGAAAGAAACAACTCTATCAGCCAAGTGAATAATGAAACCTATGACGACATTAGAATTCTCAGCTGAATTCTCAGAAATGTTGGTGAAGTTTTATTCAAACTAGATATCCGGGAATTAGTTAAATACATATAGTAGTTTGATGTGCTATGCATAACTGACAGTATATTGATACCGTTCAATCTGTTTAATGTTTTAGATTACTTCTGTGCATCCAACGACCTGTATAAGGAAGAGATATTGCTGTCTTTGAAAGTCGAAAATAGTGTAGTCAGACCATCTGCCAGTCACACTGACAGTGAGCACGACACGAACAGACCGCGAGAAACCACGTGGAAATGGAAAATAGACGGAAAAGTAGTGTGGCACGCAGACAATCTTTTTTTAAGCAGCACTGAACACGGGAAAAGCCAGAGATAAACTTGCAAATGCGTCCTCAGAAATAGAACAAAATGTGAATAAAGCGGTTGGTCTGTTCGTGAACTGCCTACAGTAAGCGGCGACGTGTAGGAGGGAGGGGGGGGGGATTGGTGTTTTACGCTGTGTCAGCAGCTAAGGCTATATTACGGCAGGCAGCCAGCCCTGTAAACAGATGTCACGTGCAGAGAAAGATCAGCGTGCCCGAGACGAGAAATGAACGAGAAATAAACATTAAGTTTTATGGTATATATTTATTATGACACCAGGGAATGTATTAAATATACCACTGGAATGTCTGTCCCAAATCTTAGTATCCATAATGTTATTATGTGTATTCTTTTTTGTGTCCAGCAAAAACTTTATTGTCAGAACAGCTTTTCTTAAAGATAGTCAATAACTGCTCCTGATGATTGGCTTTCTTGACTTGCAGCAACTTAATACGTTTTTCAATTTTCCACACACATAGAAACACACAAACAGAAAGAGAGAGAGAGAGGTTAGTGTCAACTCAAGCACATACACAGACTGTGAATTGTTTCCTTGAGTCCGATCATAACGATCATTGTACAGCGTATGCGTCCCAGCTACTAGCTTTCGCTTCCACTCAGGGGTCTCATCTTCTCAGGAAGAATAAAGCACTTTGATGTGACAGTCTCAACACACACACTATGAGATAGATGCGCATATATTTTCAATCGGAAACAGAAACTTTGATGATTTCTATGACATAGTGATTAGTAGAACATAAAGTTTGAAGCCTTGATGGCTCTGCCTATACCGTATAATACGATTTGTCTATTAATGATAACCGGAGAATCCCATTTTATCACGATTAGTTTGTAACACAGTTTCGTTTCAGATTTCACTGGAAATATTATTGTACAACAGAACATGGAGCACAGTCTGGTTTGGGGAGAGAAGCCATTGTGGCCATTAGGATGCTTGGCTTGACAGGTGTTTAAACACTTTGTCGATATTACTAGAATTTGTTAACTTAATGAATATAGACCTGTAGACATTTGGATAATGGAATTTTTTTTTTATTTTAGAAAATAATTAAAATATTATATTTCTATCATCACGTTTATCTTAAAACTTTTGTAGCTGTGGAGAGTGTAGCTAATTGAAAGAGTATTAGCCGTATACAGAACTTGTGTTATATTACTTCAAACTTGAACCTAGTTTGAGAAGGCGTTTCAGTAGGTTAATTCATGGACCCCAAACCCAGCTTATCTTTGAGTTGTGTATGAGAAACAACTTTATTCACCACTGGAGAGAACGAGTAGACACTAGAGTGTGAGAGCCTGCAGTCTACTCAGTCATATGTCCCCTACTGGTGGTAAGAGGATTCCAGACAAACTTAATGTTTGACAAGGTGACAAGAGAAATGACTGGCAGACAAGAAACTTGATGCCCGAAAAGACGGATTAACAGGGACCACGCTCCCGATTATCACATTCCAGTGAATCACAACTTGAAGGAATGATACTATTAGAGCTGTTTGTAGGAGGTTACCATGGCGCGACTGTTAGTTTTCTTAGTAGTGAACATGCACTCGTCAATAGTTCAAAGGTTATGGTAGAACAGGAAAAACATTCTTAACTTTTTAATTATAACAACATCCGAATCGATACTTTTCAATAATCTAAGACTGAAGTATTTGCTGTCGTAGATTTATCGGAGATAAATAAAAGCCACTCGCAGTCTTCTTCAATATTCTGTAGTGTGTACTGTGATATGTCCCTTGGTATACGACAATGGAATTTCTTACAGAAATGATGGACTTTTATTAAAATGGTGTTGAGCAGGTACTCAGGTCAATGTTCCTTGTTGTCTTTGCACGATAGGGCTGGGGTCATTAGTCCTGAGACAATATTAGGAGATTGGCTTGATCACAGGAACACTTGTAGAATAAACACTACATAAATTAAATTAACGTTGTGGGTCGTTGTGAAATACCATTGCTTAATCTATTATAGATACCCCATACCCACAAAAATATTTAAAAAAAAAATAAAGATCATTAACATTCTAATGTGTATTATGGCTATGATGATTTCCAATCAATATAGGTTTTCTGAGTTATTCGTACTGTGAATGGAAACATCGTTTTCGTTAAAAGATCCTCTGTAATTACACCATGAAAGATTGGTGTTGTCCTATGTGTTCGTTAAGATGCCATTTATTTACTTTCTATTTACTAGAAAACAGTTATGATTGTTCATGGTCCTATGCGAAAACAACATATGACTTGTATTAATCCTCATCACATACATGTCATTGATGTCAATACCAAAGTTTATGAAAATTTCCTACAAAGAAATCTTTAAAAGTAAACAAAAGTGAAAGTGAAAAACTCCATACATATGTCCGGGTGATATTAGGGCTATGTGAAAGTACATTTACACCTATATCCGTGACAGGATGTGAAACAAGCGATTAGACTAAAAAATAACGACCAATCAGAGAGCTGGGTTTATTAGGCGTGTCTTTAAACTGTTTAATTAAGAACAAATGACCAAATTTGACTATAGAGATTTACTGTATTTGTGTTGTGTTGAGGAAATGAGTTAGTGTCTGTATGTCAGCTAACACATGGATGCATAGGTAATGTCGACAAAGCCACTATACACACACCGAATTATGCGTTTTTCTCTCGATCACATAAACAGTTGGACACAGTTCTTAAGAAAATTCGCTTCCTGTTACTTACTTACTTGTAGCTCACACACTGCGGTCTGTGCTCAGTGTCAGCTTTCCAGCCAGACTCTCCTCACATCCTCGTCTTCCTGCAAGACATCGCAGCTAACATCATGATGCGCTCAGTCCTCAGTGTCTGTGTGATGTTTACTCTTCTACTACAAGGTTTGAGTAAGTACTGTTACACTTTGTCTTAATATCGTGATGCTATGATGCTGCAAGAAGACCATGCCACCCACTGTAGTACTCGTGTGATGACCGACCTTTACAGCATCAGTAAAGTCAGCGGCATGACTGTAGTGTCACGTGACCCTGACTGGGCTCCTAAAAAGGCCTGCAACATCCTGAACGTCCTGAACGACATGGTTCATCTGTTCTAATACCTGCGTATATAGTGACACTTGTTCTATGTACTCGGGACAAGATGTTATCGGTGTCCTTTATCAGTTATATCTTAGACATAGTTACAATGCTATGTGGAGAGGCTTATATCAAGAAAAAGAGGCGTTTCCTCTGATGTAAGAACTGTCTGTTACATTTACTTAGTTTTTACTGTTAGGTACAGTTTTTTTTCATAAATTTGACATCTTACGTCTTATGTAAATCAACAGAGAAACAGATTTTTTTTCTTTTCCAGTCTTTATGTAATAAGATTTGCTGTAGCTCGTTACGAATTCACTTTCATGGTTGATTAGATGCACAGCGTGAAGTCCGGCTTGTGAATGGAACTGCATCGTGGAATGGTGTCCTTGAGATGTTGTACAACGGAACATGGCGCACATTGTGTAGCTTTATGTTTAGGAAACAAGAGACACAGGTGGTCTGCAGGATGCTGGGCTTCAACACGTGTGTAATGTTTTGTGATCTCATATGTAGTGCAATTATATTTGTTTTTTCATGTTATATTCACGATAAACAGATAATATACTACAGTTTCTTAAGCGGACATTTTAACTTTCGTCTTATTAGAATAAGACCTAACTAACCTTTGAGTTCCATACCGATTCCAGATAATCTTTTTATATAAGATAAAATAAGAGAAAAAAAATTGATCCCAAAACACTCTGTGTGTGTGTGTGTGATTTGTTTACAAAGAGAAAATGGGACAATTAAGTAATATAAAAATCAAGTAGACATAAAATAATGAAACAAGTTCATAATTATGTCGTTTGTACTGATTAAAAAATTTTGACTAACTTAGTTTATAATTAAAAACAGATAACAAAAGCAATGCGCCTGCATGTATATGCAAATTGCTTTCTGAAAAAGTGTGTTGATTTTGACTGCATTTAGATAGTAACTATAGATAAAAACAGACAAACGCACAAACATACCTTTTGTAAAACAGGTCGCAAGTTTATACCAGGTCCCTATCTGGAGACAGAATGAGCTACACCTATATCATGTTTAACGTCCTGAGGTGTACAGGTGAGGAGACCAGCTTAGAGAAGTGTAGTCATACAATGATTAGCAGTGACACCTGGTGCCCCCTTGCCATTGCTATCACCTGCAACTCACGTAAGAATCTGTTGTTTCTATTCTGTTGTTTGCTGTGTCACATTATGTATCCTCAACTGCAGAAAAAGAAACATTGGCACATTTACCGCTTTTTATGCAAGAATTCCTTACAAAAGAGATATCAAGCATGCAAGAATATTTAAAGATTAGGTAAAACACATGATGTATTTTCACAACAATTTAAATGTTAGAACTTAACAATATTGCAACGTATCTTAATTATTATATGATTTTTGTCTTTGCTGTTGTTGTTGTTGTTGTTGTTGATTTAGAAACTCGTTTGTCTGACAGATACTGAAGTGGCAATGCACATATCGGCAAACTTATAAAGATTTAGTAAATATCTGACGGCTTGTTACAGAAAAGATACAGGTGAGATTGAACGTCACCTCACCTAACAGACGTCAGGTACAGATAAACATCGGAGTTAATAATTGGACGACAGTGTGTGTGGAGTCTAACATCACTGCCAGGGTCGTCTGTAGACAGCTCGGCTTACCATGGTAAGTTCTTTTCTCCTGTTAGTGTACGAGTATGTAAAAGAATAATGAATGCTGATTCACCTGAAATTACACATTTTAAGTGAATGAACTATCAACCTTGCTAATCATTAAATGCTGATTTTGAAACTACATTTTTCACATACAGCTAAACACATGTCTAAAAATGTTCACCTGTTATTCCATCCATTCATTTTTTACTTACAATCTATCCCTATCGCTTTAAAACGAAAATACTTGACATGAGTTACTTCAGATGTAACAAAACATATCCTATATATTTATATAGGGGAATAAATAAACGCCTGTAATATAGTTGTTATGTTCTCATTAAGAGTATATCTATCTACATAAATACTGATCTATGAATGCTGACTGTTGTCGTCTGAATTATACCATGATCTATTTATTTATCTAACCTATACGCATAGCACAAAAGTTCTTCTGAAATAATAACAGCTGAAGCATTTTAATTAAGTATTACTAATTATCAGAACAAGTGTTTTAAGCAAAAGTCATTCTGCAATGTTTAGGCTTGGTGCCTGGGCGTTTGTATATAAAGACAGTTGGATCTCTGGTGATTTGTTATCTTGCCTTGGGAATGAGACTAGCATCACTGAGTGTAATCAATGGCAGCCTACTGCCTGCCGGGATTACACCATCACTTGCAGTAACTGTAAGAACTTCTTTTTTTTTTTTATAAAAGTAAAACTCATCAACGTGTGTACGATTTCTATGTTAGGTTTACCGAATGAAACTACACGTTTTGCATATGTAACACAGTCTCATATTCAACTAAATGTGTAAATGTCTTGTGCAAATGCAGCCAACTAAAGGGATGCAACTTTCTATATAAAAAAGCCTTGCTTCTGCTGCCTCTTTAACAGAATATGTTTTATTTTATTTATTCTGTTTTAATTTGAAATTCTTTATAACAACTAAATATTTTGAAAAATCCACTCGGTGATAAGTCTTATGTATATCCTCTCCTTCTACCTTGTTTCAGTTTGAGTCACACCTTATATCATTTTAGGAACATAACGAAAAGGAATAATTAATATCGTTTATGTTAAATAAAGAAAATATGAAAACTGATAAGACAAAAATAAAAGCTTTAATTTTTTGATGCCGTGAGGAAAAAACGAGGGTATCGATGAAATATTAATTTTTGCTGAAGAGGCGTTTGTTCATTATAAAATTTATAGTTACCATATATATATATTCACATGTTTTGCTTAAGAACATGTTGTAAGGAGCGGTAAGACATGCAAAGTTAGCTACATATTTGTGAGGAAGCAAATTAATTTTTAGTTGAATGTCGCTAACAGTTTCAAGTCTTTTAAACAGTTTCTGTCAACATCCATACAAACAGTAGCAGATATCCTTTCATGGAGGAAACAAAAGCTACTTTAAAGTGTGCGAGCAATAATCAGTCTGGTGTAATAAAGTACACGTGGCCAGAAAATGCAGGCTGGTTCCCTGATGGCAGTAGCCTGATCATCACTAGAGTGACCAGGAAACATCATGGAAGGCGAGTGAGGTGTGAGGCGATGTCTAGTGATGGTGAAGTTGTCTCCAGTGACAGACTTCAATTACAGGTTTACTGTGAGTATTGGGGTCCACCGGCAATGAATGCTGTGAAGATGTGTAGTTTTATTAAGCGTTTCAACTTAAATATGTTGCTAAATACGGACTAAAATAAGTGACTAGGCTACTGATGAAAGTGCTTTATGTACAAGCTGCCATTAGTTTTTTCCATGTATGCGTGTGTTTGTATGTGTCTATGTAAAGCTGTGAACAGGTGTCAACAAAAATGGTTACTTTTGGTTAAAGGGAGATGTCAAAAATAAATAAGGTCCACTGTAAGACACCTTAGTCTGATTGAATGGATGATATGTGCGACGAATCACATTCTATCGGCTTGTTTACAGATCGCCCGGTTATCAGGATAACACGGAGTGACAATCAGGGTCAGCCACTGTCCACCTACTCTGAGGTCATCAAGGGTCACAATGTGACGTTTGTGTGTGACGCTGACAGCAACCCGCCTCCTGCTTCCATCACGTGGTCAGGGAAAGTGAGGAGCACTACTGGGGAGTTACACATCATAGCAGCACAGCAGACGACACACAACGGTATCTACACCTGTACCGTGGTCACTGAGACAGATGATGACGATGATCGTCTACCACTGATAGCATCTTACCAGCTTGCTTTTATGGTTAAAGGTATCCTGATCTCTTTATATTTTTCTTTTTTTACCTCTCTCTGTGTCACAAGAGAGTAGTGATAGAGCTATAGTGTGGGGTTAGCACTTCTCCTCTGTTCCCGTGACAGACTCGCTGGCAAACTCACCGACGTAAAGAGGGCGTTGTGGCAGGTTGAGTAAGAGCAGTCATCGCATTAAGCGTACGTTTGCTACTTAAAAGACCGCTTACCACGTGACAGTCGCACAACATAGGACTGCAGTGCGCTAGTGACGTAACAGACGTACCTCCAGGGACAATCCGGACTTTGATTACGATTTAGAGAAGGACGATATTGTCACAACGGGAGCTAGGAAAGGAAACCAGACAAGTAGGCATCGGGATTATTTAACATACGTAGAGGCTGATGGCTGATGACTCTTCTAATACACTAGCTGTGATGTGTGATTGGTTGTTATTGTAGATCATGTGGTATGACTGGACAATCGAATGCATTTAAGATCACAGGACGGCGTTTTAATATTGGGGTTTGACCACAAAACGACGCTTTTCGCTACGGATCATTAGAGAGTAAGTATCGAAGTACTTCGCAACTGAAGTATTCGCTACATTGTGTGTCAGCTATCACCAGTGACACAGAAGACGTGGGGTTAGGGTCACGGACCAAGAAAGTCAAAGCCCACTCATTAAACTGAGTGTAAAAGAAGAGTGACTTTTGTCCATGCGAACTCCCGACCAGCTCTTGGTATCGTAGAACCATTGTGCGAAATCGCAAGTGACAGTTGTGTGTGTTCATCAGAGACTAACATTCCACACAGCAAAGGCACTCGGGTCAAGATGACTGGCATGTGTATGAGAATTGTACGGAGTGAGTGAGCGTGTAGTGGTACGAGTGTAGTAGGTAATAATAGATTCACTCACTAGATTTTTGGATTAGTATGATGGAGAATAATTAGTATTATGAGACGCCATAGATAACTATCCAACATAGGGAACTACTTCATTTGCATATGTGCATTTTTTTATACCTTCATCATTTTGCAATTTGTAAAAATACTCTTGATGATTAAAAACTTTCTTTAATACACTAAACGGCCCTGAATTATTTATTAGAATTATGCGTGCTCGGGGGCTCGAGCTAATTATAAATATAATAATCAATTTAGTGTAAGTGCACGTGGTAAATGTCGCGTGAGTTGGTAGAGGTATCGAGAGTGTGATAGGCCGAGATTACCTCTGACCATGTCCACGTGCTCATTCCCCTCAGTCAGTGACACTCTGCTGTTTGCGTTAATAACACATTCTATAAAATTAATTTTTACTTCTTCATACATTTGACTTATCTTAAAGAACTTAAGTTTAGGTGTCAAATGTATGTAACAAGTATAGGTAGTATACCTTTGTTTGCAAAGATCGTTTTAAATAGAGCAGTCAGACATAACTTGTTGGCTTTTAGTTGTTACTCAGGCGAATTTGATTTAATGTTGCTAACAATTTCACATATTTTAAACAGTTTCTGTCAACATCCACACAAACAGTAGCAGATATCCTTTAATGGAGGAAACAAAAGCTACTTTCAAGTGTGCGAGCAATGAGCTGTCTGATGTAATAAAGTACACGTGGCCAGAAAATGCAGGCGGGTTCCCTGATGGCAGTAGCCTGATCATCAGTACAGTAACCAGGGAACACAATGGAAGGCGAGTCAGGTGTGAGGCGATGTCTAGTGATGGTGAAGTTGTCTCCAGTGACACACTGCAATTACAGGTTTACTGTGAGTATATTTATCCGACAACAATGAATGTCATGAATAAAGATACTTAGTCATCGATAGCATTTAGTCTTCTGAAGTAAATGAGTTTCACGTTCAATAGCGCTTTTACTTAAGTGAAGACTAAGTACGTGACTATACTACGGTAGAAAGGGGTTTAAGTACAAACTGTCATTAGTGGGTTTTATTTTGCTTTTTCTGTGCGTGAGTGTGTGTGTGTAATTTATCTGTCAACAAAAATAAAAACTCCTGGACCAGACACCTTTCTGATTCAATAGATGATATGTTTGACGAATCACGTTCTATCGGCTTGTGTACAGATCGCCCGGTTATCAGGATAACACGGAGTGATAATCAGGGTCAGCCACTGTCCACCTTCACTGAGGTCATCAAGGGTCACAGTGTGACGTTTGTGTGTGACGCTGACAGCAACCCGCCTCCTGCTTCCATCACGTGGTCAGGGAAAGTAAACAGCACTACTGGGGAGCTACACATCATAGCAGCACAGCAGACGATACATGAAGGTATCTACACCTGTACCGTGATCACTGAAACAGTTGATGATCATGATCGTCTGTCGACAACTCATCAACTTGGTTTTATCATTAAAGGTATTCTAAGGCATTTACACCCTCTCTCTCTCTCTCACACACACACACACAGATTAACATTTTGTATTTTCTGCCAGGTTTGGAAACACCTTCAGATATTTCGCGAAACACGGTCATTTTCTCACTTTTTATTCTAAGCCTTATAACCAGGAACATTTTGCGTCTTTCGGCGACACTTATTCATGTACATCATGGGTTTAACAACATGACACAATGCTGAGGTAAGTGAAACAGCAATTAATCAAAGCAGAGATTATTAATTACCCTTAGGTCACGTTAGATATATTTTTCTTTTATCGAACTTTTAAACTAATAGTTACTTATGTTTGCTAAATCTTTGTCTTTGCTGACCTTTCAAATAAATTACAGGAAGTGTAGTAAATACATTTTTAGATCATTAACTTTTATAACCAGCATACATAAACTATTTTTTCTGTAAGAACAATATATTGTATCTTCTCTGACATAAAGATTTATAGGAACCTATAGTATTTATTGAAATATTTCCTCGTGACCTGTAAAATATCTCTTTGCAAGCTATATCGGTTATTTATTTAATTATTTTGTTTGTTCTTCAGGTAAAAAGAACGAGACATAAAGTGATTTCATCAGCGCAGCATTTTGTGCACGTGAAGTTTACATTGCCGGATGGTTAAAGAATTTGAGTGCATGAATAGACGAGAGGGTCAGTGAGTTGACCTTACGTCTAAGTTTGTTTTTTTTTTCAAGTGAACACCAGCATTATCTCTTCAGACTTTGATGACAAAGTCAACTGTGTGAACGATCACTTGTGTGACGTGCACGTGACATGTAAGTATCCAGACACTGGTTCTTCGCCTCTAAGTAGGTAAATGAGTTGTGGTTGACTGGGGAGGGTCTTTACCCTGTCTGTTTAAGGTTTAAGGTCTACTTCAACCTGTTCAGTGAATTCCACTTCCTCCTGCCCCATCACGTCCATCCTGCACAAATTCCTTACCACAAAAAGTAAATGTAGCAGAAACTAAAGGTTAGGTTCTATCTCGCACTTGCTTTGTTAAGATGTGATAACACACATTTATAAAACTTATTCTTAATGTTCGAAACCATACAGCCACACGCACGGAAATATGACCGAGAGAGAGAAAAGAGTAGTGCAGACCCAGGCGACTCTTCTTCTGTTTGAGAACAAAAAAATTCAGATGTGACAAATACTGAAAACAAGAAATCTTTTGTAAAGGGAAAATGATTTGTTCAGATTTTAAGATAACATTAGAACAGTTCAAATATGATTTTGTTGAAAGTCCAGATGTTAAAACAAAGCCATTTCCTTTAAAGAAAATTTCATGAACATTTATTTTTTTATCATCACATTGGCCATACCATAGATTGAACCTTGTTTTTATTTTGATGCCTACAAACACAACACAAATAATATTCTAGAAACTGACTGTTTAATCAACATCCACAACAAACAAAGACAAAAACCAAAACAACATACAAAATCAGCTATATATTTGTATACAATCATCAACTAAAATAATACACATGAATGTTTCAGTTCTTGTTACTCCAGGCCTTATAACCAGAAACCTTTGGAGTTTTTAAGCCGTCCTTGCCTTAAGTGAAGCCTGGGTTGTGAGGACAGGAATACATCTGAGGTAAGTTAATTAGCAGTTAGTAATCACAGTACAGACTACTGTAGGCATGAATCCTCGTTTGCTTAGAATTGTCCCTAAGGTCACGTGTGATATACAAATTTAATTTATTTCTTCTGTGTAGTTGTAAACTGATTTATAGAACACTTTCAAAGTAGTGTCAACTTAAACGCTGATTTATTTAGTGTACTAATATAAATCCAAAACAGTGTAAATTTTGGTGTGTAATTTATACTTCTATCATGATAACGCTTCTTTTTGTTAACGTTTTTTTAATATATTTTGATAGTAGTATTCGGCCGTATGCTTATCTCCGGAAAATAGAAATCCTGAAATAGTAACAGGTACATATTTGTTCTGATTAGCAGAGTCAAAAAATAAGACAAGGCACGAATAGAATAGTGCCTAATCACATGTACCCTCACCTCAGAGTTATCATATCAATGTTTTGGGGTAGTGGTGTAAATTGTTTATGAAAGATTATGTTTTTTTGTATGGCTGAACAGCATTGTGTTTTTCTTTGCAGCTTACTGAGCTCACATCCACACGTCTAGTTCGAAACTACTACTACTACTGCTACTACTACTATTATTATTGTTGTTGTTGTTGTTGTTGTTGTTGTTGCACTATATTCAAGTACACTGAAGAGATAGGAGTCAGTAATAAACGAACATAGTTCCCCATTCTTATCCACTAATTGATACACTGAGTAAAGTAACATTAAATGTAACATGCAGTGTACATTCACAACCTTATACCTTGATTTAATAAGAGATGTGTTATGGGTAAAACTGCTGCAGTCAACGGTCTTAAAATGTAAATAAAGGTTCTTATACAACCTCTTATTATTGAAACGACAGTGACATCTACTCTTATTATTATAAATGCTTTAGCTTAGCTACTGCAACTGTTTTTGAACAGTTGACATGAAATATAGATGACTTACTATGTTTTAATGTCTAACAAATCTGTGAGAAACAAACGAAAGTATATTTAGAAAAAATAAATTTATCATTACTGACTTACAGTTTTGACTTCATCTTCTATTTAACAAATCTAACATAAATGCAGGGGAGGTAATACACAAGTAAGCGGAACTCTTCCCTACGTATTTGTGATTATAATAACTAGCAGTTATCTCCGCTAATCCATTATTAAGATGTACCATACATACACTCTGAATGTGAAAGGTCTGCAGGGCTCTACACAAAATAACACAAACAAACACATAAACAACAATAACTGGGATTTCCACACACAGCCTGTATTATTATTATTAGTAGGACAGGTAAAACAAGTCTTTCAACCACAACGAATTTGCCGACTTTTAGCGGCCTCATGACAGTTCCCACGATGAAAGTACTGACCAAGACCCAGTGTTAAAGGTCAAACCCTGACCGAGCAGGTGAGGGACTCAGTGAGACGATGAGCGCCTGTACATGTATAAGACCAGAGAAATGACTGGCAGACCATAAACGTGATGCCCAATAAGAAGGATTAACAGGGACCACGCTCCTGATTATCAAATTCCAGTGAATAAAAACTTGAAAGAATGACACTCGTAGAGCTGTCTGTAGGAGGTTACCATGGTACAACTGTTAGTTTTATTAGAACTCAACATGCAGCTCATCAATCGTTCAAAGGTTATGGTAGAACAAGAAATACTTTTCAATAATAGCAACACCCGAACTGATATTTTACAATAATCTAAGACTGGAGTATTTGCTGTCGTAGATTTATCGGAGATAAATAAAAGCCACTCGCAATCTTCACAATATTTTGTATTGTGGACTCTCATTCCTCCCTTGGTATACGGCGATGTAATTTCTTACTCAAATAATGATCGTTCCACCCCGTGGTGGTGTCGAACAGGTACTCAGGTCAATGTTACTAGTTAACTTTGTACGATAGAGATGGTAGGTCCATGTGAGCATTTTAGCTTGAAACGTTTCTTCATAATTCATTCTACAGAACATTTTGCTTCCGGCTTAATGCGCATTGACATTAGCAATGAGCTTAACATTATCTTTAAACACACACATGCACACATCTTACATGTGTATCCAGTATGGTGCCTACACAAAAAGCAAGTTGCCTGTAAATGCTTAAAGACATTGTGATCATTGCACAAAATAAATGTTATTACACATCAGTTAAGTTTTCATTACATGCTGTACATTTCTAGTTTGAAAACCACGTGAGGATTAGTGTTGGATAAAATGGAACTTAAAGCTAAAATCTGAAGGGATTAGTTGCAAGGATTCTCGCGCACTGGCAGTTTCGAAATTTTATAGCCGGAACTGTTGGTGTTCCTAAAATTTTTTAAGCAGATATTTCATACAGTTATCGCTGGGACAATCATTTTTTACACACGACTTATGTCGTTTACTAGACAAAAGCGATTAACTCGGGGATGGACGTTTCCGCAGTTTGGGGACGACGTACTATGACGACCGTAAGTTTAAAAAAAAAACAAAACAACTATTCAGATCGTATTAACACTTTTGCAGGAACATGTTGACACTTTGTGTGTGAACATTGCACAACTTTGTGAAGTGAAAAGTCTCAGTGCACCCCGAGTGTTTAAATCTTCGTAATGGAAAAAGAATTCATGTCAAACGTGACTCACCCTCCACTGGACATTGTTTTTCTTCGGTGATGACGCAGTTCCCACCTTGAAACACACAAATCATGTAAACAAAAGCACAAAAAGCCAATATTAATACATGTATCAGTTATTATCATTCATTAATACAATTTCAGGTTTAACCAAGAAAAAATGAAGATGTTGTAAGCAATCCAACTCCGAGTGTATGCCAGAGGCGAACTTTTGTCACAAGCTCATATACATCAAGAGGAATAAAGGTACTATAAAATTTAATTAGATCTTTATACATGAACACATAAAGCGGTTATACCAAATAAGAGAAACTCTGTCAGGCAGGAACATCAACCCAAACAAGCAAGTGAAAGATAAAGACGGCAAGACCATAACAAACGAAGCAGGACAAAGAGACCGCTGGATGAAACACTTCGAAGAGATCCTGAACAGACCTCGTCCACTGTCTTTACCTGACATGCCAGCGCCACTGAGGGACCCCAAGTCAATACCAGCCCTAGCACTAAGACAGAAGTCATCAAAGCTATGAAAACATGAAAGGTGGCAAAGCAGTAGGCCCGGATGGTGTAGCACAACAAGCATTAAAGGCAGATCCAGAAACAACGGCAAAACGTTTATAGCGCCTCCTACACGAGGTCTGGGAACAAGAATTAGTACTAACAGACTTTATGCTGGTTAAGTTACCAAAGAAAGGAGACTTCTCCCACTGCAACAACTGACAGGGGATCATGCTGCTGCCCATCATTAGCAAAGTTTTGACATGGGTAGAACTAGAGAGAGGGATGAAGGAACTGGACAAGAGACTGAGACCAGAAGAAGCAGGGTTTCACCAGGAAAGGTCATGCACTGACCTCATTGCCACTATCTGTATCGTCATTGAGCAGTCTATTGAGTGGCAGTCCTCACTTTATGTAACTTTAGTGGACTTTAAAAAGGCATTTGACCGTGTAGACAGACAAATCACCTGGATGCTGATAATCCACTCTGGAATTCAACCCCATGCTTCTCTATGAGTAACAAGGAATAAACATAAAAATCGGGATGATCTTTTAAAGAAAAGCGTAACTAATGTTTGAAAGTATAGTGATTTTACAAGAGGAAGACAACCAGGAAAGTAGCAATAATCGGAAAGGGAGGGAAAGGTATAAAAACGGACAAGCATTGTGGGAAATGGTCTATGAGTTCCGTTATTTCGATGACTTTAACTAAAACTCATGTGTCCATATGCTGCTTTGATCAAACGATGGTTGTCAAAGAGCAAAATTTCTAGCTGTCACTGAAGAGAAGTTCAAAGAAATAGCCATGAATTAAAACACAGCACAGACAGTTTACACTTGATGCAAGAGCTATTGGGTAGCCATTACAGACAATGAAAGTAAGAAGTAACACCGATCTGTTTCCTAGTTCTAAACACCTGAATTATAACAGGCAGAAACATTTGACAGTTTCTAAAATCTTTTGTCACCACAAATATTATGTGTAGCTGCATGCAGGACAAACAGATTGAGGCCGTTAATGGTTTATTCGGTTGTGTGATTTCTGAGTGTGAAGTCTATGTCATCAGGAAGGAAGAGGCGTGAGCATCGCTTGTGTCCACACTGACAACAACGACAGTATTATCGACACGTCAGTGCTTCTTCCTGCTAACGAAGCTTGACTTTACGGCTGAAAGTTGCGATAAATACAAAAGCTTTTTCCGAAAATTCCGCCATAAGCTCCTGAGATTATTAGCTATCAGAATCGTTTACAGTAAAGTCAACAACACAGAGCAAATAATCTAGTTGGGACAAATGTTGGTGCAACGAAAAGTCTACAATAGACAAAAGGCATTTTAATTTACATCCTCATGATCCCCTTGTAAGCCAGACTTGTAGTTTTATTGTATTATTTTTTGTGTGTCTTGAACGGACCCCTTTGATCCTCAATTCGTACTATCTAGATTCTGCTTAAAAACAAACATAATTAAAGAAAAGGAAAACTTCCATACCAAAATAACAAACACTGAAAGGAAACTCCTTAAACACACAGAAGTAAAACATAAAAGTGAGGTAGGAAAAGATAAATAATACAGAAAAGCATATACATTGACTCTCTACACATTTCACAAACACTTGCAAGAGATAAATATCAGGCAGTTCAACATAAATTCGACCACGATGACCTCACAAATTGTAATAACAACTGAAGTCTTGCTGTAATATTAAGAATACAGTCGGTCTCAGCAACACACTGAGAAATAGAGATTAACTGTCCGCATTCCTAGCAAATGAAGCTCTTGACATAACATAAGCTAACACACATAAAGAGCGAAGAGAGATTACAGTGGTCACTAAACGAATTAACAACATGTCCATCAACAGTTTTACTGTCTCTCGTGTTAAAGATATTTCCTAGAGTTCATTGTCTATGTTTCACTATGTAAATGATTCCACTCGGACTGTAACAACATCCTAAAGAAGCTTAGAATGACGTAACATGACATCACATGGCATAATAGCGTCATGCACACGTCATCCAGAGTTCATTGCGTCAGTGTCTGATATTCCTGCGAGCATGTACTGCAGTAGCAGTCTTAGTAGCATGAACTTCGTGTGCTACAAACGCAAGTAGATAAAATTCTCCATTTTATTTCTTAAAAATATTATATATGCCTGTATAATATAATTGCTAGTCTGCACAAAATTTTTTCTTATATTTTGGTAAATTAAGAGAACTGAACCCCACTCAACGTTTCTTCCTTCTAAATAAATAAACTATTCGTATTCCTTAGACAACTTGTGTGTAGGACTGTCGTCAGATGTGTCAGATATGTGTATGAGACAATACAGTTTCTTTTTTCTTGCTGACAATCAGAGTACGAGGATGACTTACATGCCACAAAATCACCAACGAATAGTATATTATATAGATGGATCGAAATCCACAGACCTTTTGTACTCAATTATGGTTGCTTCTAATTTCTTATCTATGCTTAACAAATATTCGTTACAATAGCTGTACGAAGTTTTCTTCTGTCGGCTACTTTTAGCAGCAACCCACCAGAATTTGCAAGTTTTCGTGCATGATATGACTACATGTACAAGTACACACGAGCCGCTAAACGAATCTGTGCAAATATTTCTGTAAAACCCTATCTCCTTTTATTTCGGACAAACTAATCATTAATCAACATTGCAAGTAAACTTAAGATTTGTAAACATTTACACCTGTCATGATTAATGCCGAGCAGTTTTAAAAGCTCCTAATTTTTTTTCTCGGGAAGTTTACAACCAGGTCGCTGGGGATTTCAAGTACACTAAAGTACACTGATACATATTTTTTTTAAAAATGTGTGCTGCTACAAAGGCCTTAGAATATATATGATAGACGCAATGCACATGTAGTGGCTTCATACGTCCATTAAACGGATCTTTAAAAAGCTTAATTGACAGCGAATGACCAAATTTTACGATAAAGATTTAGTACATTTATGTTGTGTTGAAATGTTTTAGTGTCTGCATGTGAGCCAACACATGAATGCATAGGTAATGTTGACAAATTAACTATTAACACGCCAAATTATGATCACAAAAATATAGGGGTATAATTATTCAAAAATATCTTTTTCCCATTAATTACTTCCTTGTTAATTGACTTTAAGCATCCACACTGCGGTCTGTGCTCAGTGTCAGCTTTCCAGCCAGACTCTCCTCACATCCTCGTCTTCCTGCAAGACATCGCAGCTAACATCATGATGCGCTCAGTCCTCAGTGTCTGTGTGATGTTTACTCTTCTACTACAAGGTTTGAGTAAGTACTCAATTACACTTTGTCTTAATATCGTTATGCTATGATGCTGTAAGAAGTCCATGCCAGCCCCTGTAGTACTCGTGTGATGACCGACCTTTACAGCATCAGTAAAGTCAGCGGCATGACTGTAGTATCACTTACTGGGTTTTTTGTCGTCACTTCATACAAGAATGTTAAGGTTAAGTTAAAGTCACACCTGATATGATTTTAGGAACCTAGCATAAATGAATGGTAAAGATTGTTTATCTTTAATAAAGAAAATATATCACTGTTTACAAATAAACTAATAGCTTTCACTTTTAATGCAGTGAAATGCAGAAAGGATGGACCATTGCAAAATTTAGCTCTACTGAAGAGGCCTTTGTTCATTTAAAAATATTTAGTTACGAGATAGAGATTTAATTCAGGTTTTGCTTACGAACATGTTGTAGGGACCATACAGACATGAAGTAGTTGGCAAGACATTTCTGCTGAGGTAGATTAATTTTAACTTTAATGTCGCTAACAATTTCAAGTCTTTTTTACAGCGCCTGTCCACATTCGTACAAAAAGTAGAAGATATCCGTTAAAGGAGGACTCAAATGCTACTTTAAAGTGTGAGAGCAATGAGCGGTCTGGTGTAATAAAGTACACGTGGCCAGAAAATGCAGGTGGGTTCCCTGATGGCAGTAGCCTGATCATCACTAGAGTGACCAGGGAACATCATGGAAGCCGAGTGAGGTGTGAGGCGATGTACAGTGATGGTGAAGTTGTCTCTAGTGACACACTGCAATTACAGGTTTACTGTGAGTATTGGGATCAAACGACAATGAATGCGCGCGTGTGTGTATAGACGTGTACTGGCATGAAGTGTCAATACAAATAGTTACTTCTGGTTAAATGTAAATGTAAATAAATATATAAAGTCGAGCCTAAGACACCTTAGTCTTATTGTAAGGATGATATGTGCGACGAATGACGTGCTATCGGCTTGTTTACAGATCGCCCGGTTATCAGGATAACACGGAGTGACAATCAGGGTCAGCCACTGTCCACCTACTCTGAGGTCATCAAGGGTCACAATGTGACGTTTGTGTGTGACGCTGACAGCAACCCGCCTCCTGCTTCCATCACGTGGTCAAGGAAAGTGAGCAGCACTACTGGGGAGTTACACATCTTAGCAGCACAGCAGACGACACACGAAGATATTTACACCTGTACCGTGGTCACTGAGACAGATGATAACGATGATCGTCTACCACTAAGGGCATCTTACCAGCTTGCTTTTGTCATTAAAGGTATTTTGAGGGATACCGCTCTATCTATCCCCACTCACCAACCCACCCACCCCATTCACCCACACACATTAAAATTGTGCATTTTTTGCCAGGTTCTGAAAACGCATTCAGGTATAGTGCAAAACACGGTCATTTTCTCGCTTTTATTCTAAGCCTTATATCCAGGAACATTTTGCGTCTTTCAGCAAGACTTCTTCATGTACATCTTAGGTTTAACAACATGACACAATGCTGAGGTAAGTGAAACAGCAGTATCAATCAAAGCAGAGATTATTAATTACCCTAAGGTCACGTTAATATTGATAGAGATATTCCGTCTTGACCTGTAAAAAATCTTTTTGTGTATTTTTGTTTGGTTCTTCTTTATCCTGCCCCGTCACGTTCATCCTACACTACTACGTCTCAAGCATGTTGAAGAACATATAAGTACCAGAAGTTCAAGGTTAGGTTCCATCTTGCACTTGCTTTGTCAAGATGTGATAACACATATTTATAAAACTTATTCTTAATGTTTGAAACCATACAGGCTCACACATGGAAATATGACCGAGAGAGAGAAAATCACAGTGCAGAGATTACAACGTGCGTTTAATGTGGACACTCCCTGTGTTTTTGCAAGCACAAGTACAGACTACAACTGATTTGAGTGAGGTGACTGAGGAGGAAATAAAGATTGTAGAGTACAAGGAGTCTGTGTGCTATGTAATGTTAAGAAATGAGCAATTAAATTATCTCATAATGAGAAAGATAATATTTTGTCATGTTTAAAAGATCTCACACATTAATCTGACACCAGCTCAGAAGATTCCGAGCCTTCTCTGAAATCAATGACACATTCTGGATAGAGAAATGCAGAAATAAAAGCCATATGGTTCAAATTTTAAAGTTCTATACTACATATAGACAATGTTTTGATAGACAGATGCAGACTTTGTCCTCTGATCTGTATTTTACAAATTGTTGCCAGAAAGAAGTATTTAGTACTTGCTTATATGAACAAATAAATGCCGTCCAAGCATCGAGTGAACTAAAAGAGAATATTTTATTACTGATTGTCAAATTGTATTTTATGGTTCGTGCACACCACAAATGCAAGAAGTATATGGAAAAGTTTAAACTGTCAGCTCATACCTCAACAACTAGACATAAGGGAAAGAGTCTCAAAGCTTTAATCTCAAATGTGTTGTTGCAAATTTAATTTTGAAAATCCACTTCTATCCAGAATATGAGTCAATGATCCGCACTCCTGAGCATACAGTGCTGTGATCTGGCACATACTCTACTTCCATCACCTAATCCGTTGTTATATTCTGTTGATTGAATAGTTTTTTGAAACAGAACAACTGATTCCTGGTTCCTTTTTTTGTCTGCCTCATGTTTTTTGTATGAGCTAATGTCTTTTCATACTGTCTGCTTTTAAAAGAAAATGCCAAGAACAAAAATATTTGGAAAAATGGAATTTAAAGGTATAATGATTGTAATTTTGTCATCTCTACTTCCCTAAACCTATGAGAATATTTATTGGTGTCACACATTTAATACACACTTAGTTAACATAATATACATGTCTTTGTATTTCGATTGATTGATTTTTTGATATATATTATTTATTTATATTTATTATCCTTTATTTATATTAGCGCAAGATTAATATTGATTATAATGTTATAGTGCTAAATCCACCCTCCCTACTTTACATTGAGGCTATTTTCTGCTTAAAGAGAGACATTATACTTATTGTGTCAGTGTCTTGGTTGAAAAAAGTAAAAACCTTCGAAGTTTAAGTTTATGTAGAAAATGGTTATCATTTATAAAATACTTTTTTGTATAATGGCTAACTGGATTGTTTTAGCAAGCCTATGCACACAAAAAGCATTGGAATCTTCAGTATTATATATGTAAAGGAGTTTTACTTGATGTATATATATATATACAAAAAATTACAAATTTAAAATTGATCTGAAAGTTGATTCCGTGGTTTTTGTTTAGTTAAGCACTATATTCATGTAAACTGAAGAGATAGCAGTCAGTAATAAAGAAACATAGTACCCCATTCTTATCCTCTAATTGATACCCTGAGTGAAGTAACAATAAATGTAACATGCAGTGTTAAATGTTAACAGTCAGAAACTTATACCTCGTGTTAATAAAAGATGTTATTTTATTATTTATGCCCTTCACCCCTCCTGGGGCATAGGCCATAACAGTCTTAACTGTTTTCGATGTTTTGGTAGCAAGGATTTGTTTTACGGGGTGGGGGTGTGGCCCCACGCCCACCCCTCCTCCTTTTTCAGCCGGGCTTGGGACCGTCCTTGGCGGAGAATAAAAGATGTGTTAAGGGTAAAACTGCTGCTGTCAACGGTCTTAAAATGTAAACAAAGGTTATTATGCAACCTCTAATTATTGAAACAACAGTTACATTTTCTTTTATTATTATAAATGCTTTAGCGTAGCTACTGCTACTGTTGTTAACCAGTTGACATGAAATATAGTTGTCTTACTATGATTTGATGTCTAATAAATCTGTTCTTTCTGTCCGTTAAACGGCACACTGAATTTTGTGTTCGGGGTGGGTGCGTCACGTGGTAAAGTGTGTGATGGACGTGTGAGTATTTTACCTTTGGTTTCCTGCAACTAACGTCGACGTGGGTAATAAGGGTTAAGGTTAACTCTCACCCACGCGCTCGGATTGCCGCGGCCTGTTTTTATTTTTCAGTTAAAAACCATCAATCCTGCAATACACGTGATGACAGGCGATGCAGTATGGTCATAAAACGCTGCCAGTGAATTAAGTGAGGTCTTTAACATGTTAAGTCCTGGGACAACCATTGTATGTATTGTATTAAACATCAATGGTCTGTATATAAAAAGGAAAAATAAAGGAATAGGATTAACGAGCGTTTGAAAATGAAAATATGTGTTCAGGTCAATTGTGAGTAATAATTTCCTGTCAGAATAATATGTGCTTTTCAACTTACTGAGGAAAAAAATTCAGGTTCAGCAACCCACTATCAATCCAGCGTTTAGAAATCATGATATAGTTTATATAGGCGGTGTTTTAACAAAACAGTTTCATATAAACTACACAGGACATCTATGGTGTTGTGACTATAGGTAAACCTGTCAGATTTCCAGCCGTCCTGTTAAACAAACACACACACACACACACATCTTACTTGTATATCCAACGGTGTGCCTACACAAAAAAGCAGACACGTGTTCACACGAGTGTGAGAGAAAAAAAGGCAACAATCTACTAAAAACTATTCAAGAAAAAGTAGGTCCTAAAGTCAGACATACAATCATCCCATGTGGTACTTGTATTCCAGACCCTGAGGCAAGAGAAGTAACACGAGCGGTATTCGGTGTCAAATGGGCTTATTAAACAGAAAACACGAGAAACTATAAACAGATAATTTGTTATAAGACAAGGTTGACACGAGGGATGGAGAGACTCACTGAGCTAAAATTATTTCAATAAATCAAGCAGGTGTGAAATGGTGTGGAGCCTCTAAATTGTCTTGCACATAACGGAATTCTTATCTGTAAGATCCCAATGGTTATATCCCTCGTACAGTCTTACCATATTGGATTCTTTATTCTGTCTTTTTATTTTGTAGTCACAAACACTGACAGCGTGATGCTTAACATTTATATATAACATTTCTATAGCTGCCAAGTTCTGGTTTTTGAGTGAATTTAATATTTATATAAGACACAATGCCTGTACATGTTTACAGTTTAATCATTCCACAAAATAAACTGTTATTACACACCATTTAAGTTAGCATTACACAGTACATTTCTAGTGTGGAGTCCACGTCAGGATTAGTGTTTGATAGGATACAACTCACAGCTAAAATCGAAAGGGATTAGTTTTGCATAAGGAAGGTGCCTTCTCAGTGCACGTTTAATGGATTCAATAGTGGATAGGTGGCGGATATGGAAAGGGAGAGAGTTCGATTGTTTCGCTGCACAATAACTAAAAATCCGGTGTCCACATGTTGTTCCGATGACAGAAGACGGTTTACAAAGAAAAAATATTGTCTAGCTGGGACCTAAGAGAAGAGAAGTTCAGACAAATAGTAAGGGAAGGTGCCAGCCAACGAAGGAAAAGACAGCATGGACAGTTTGTACTAGATACAAGAGCGATTGGGTAGCCATTGCAGACAGAAAAAGAAAGGAGTCACACGGACATGTTTCCTAGTTCCAAACACTGGACGTATAACACGCAGAAACTTTTGAAACTTTTTAAAATTTTGAAACTTCTGAAACTTTTGAAACTTCTGAAATATTTAGTTCCCACGAATATTATGTGTAGCCGCATGCAGGACAAGCAGATTAAGGCCGTTAATCGTTTATCCGATTGTGTGATTTCTGAAGTCGATGAGATCAGGAACGAGGCGGCGTGAGCGTCGCTTGTCTCCACACTGACATCAACGAGAGCATTATCGACACGTCAGTGCTCCTTCCTGCTAACGATGCTCGGCTTTCACGCTGAAAGTGGCGATAAATACGAAAGCTTATTATGTGGAAACTCTAGCATAGACTCCTGAGATGATTAGCTATTAGGATCGTTGACAGTAAAGTGGACAAGATAGAACAAATAATGTAGTTGGGACAAATGTTGGTGCAACGAAAAGTCTACGATACATTACATCGCATTTCATATTATCGTCATGCACACGTCATCCAGAGTTTATTTCGTCAGTTACTGAAGTAAGCTGACGTCAGCAGTGTGCTATATATAGCCCAGTCAGACATGTTGAGCATTTAAAATCTTTCAGACTTCGTGGGATACAGTTTAAGCTACTGTGACATAAAACTGTTATTAGTTTATCATTTAGTTACAATACACAACACTGATGCCTCGACAGTGCGTTAATACCGACGACAATGTTTGCAGTCCCCATGATGTCGAGGAAGCCAATCGACCACACAAATTACCAGCTAAGGAATAAAAATGTGACCCCTTAAAGAACCGGGAAAAGTAAGAAAAAGATAGGTATACTCCTCACAAAGTAAGTTGTGCAGGTAATACAAAAGTTCATTGACAAGCAATGTGTTGTGATATATTAAGCATTAGACAACATATATGTGTGTATAGTGTCTCAGGATGAAGACAGCAAACATTTAAACGTGGCAGCATGTCTTCATGACAATGTTAACAGTTAATTTTATGTCAGTATGATAAGCATTTTTCTACTGAGTGTGGAACTTTGTCATTGGAAGATGACAGTATAAAATGTATATTGTGATCATTGTATATTGTGCTGCATCCAACCCTTTTAAATGTTTACATTCAGCTGAGGAAACTGGGGAAAGTTGTCTGCACTAAACCGACTGATGAACTCTGATGCCACTTATGTTTGGGGCTCAGCCATGTGTGACGAGTAGAATTCCTTTTTCTGAAAATATTGAGAGCTCTGAAGTTCACAATGTCCGGATTTATTTGTGGTTTATGACAAAAATATTACAAGGTGGATTTGGTGACAAAGATATTTTCCTAAATGATTTCTTGCCTTTACTCCAAAAACTTATCAACTTAATGAAACGAAGATGAAACGAACTTCATTAGGGTTTAAAAGTCTAAGGAACTTCCTTGTGTTTGCACATTTTGCTTCTATCAGTGCTTTCGATGGAGTCTCAAGGATTTGAGGTAAGTGATCGCCTGCAAACATCATCAGCAAGTCTGGGCATGATTACGATTATACTATCCGGCTTTTTTTTTAAGGATTGAGGACATTAGTACTGAGACAATAAGATTAAAAGATAAGCTTGGTCACAGGAAAGCTTGCAGAATAAACCTACAGAATTTAAATTAACGTTGTGGGTCTTTGTGAAACGCCATTGCTATAGATACCCACCAACCCCCGATAGATAGAATTTAATTTTTCTTTTAAACAAAGACATCAAAATTCTAATGTGTATTGTAGCTGTGGTAATTTCCAGTCAGCACAGATTTTCTGAGTTTTGTCGTACTGTCAATGGAAACATCATCCTTTCCGTTAAAGAGGCCACTGCTATTACATCATTAAAGATGAGCGTTGTCCTACGAATTTAATGAGAGCCCCCATAAACTTCAGCTGGGACATTGTCATTACAATTGTGCTATGTGTTCGTTAAGATGTAATCGACTTCCTTTCTATTCAATATAAATAAACCATGGCTGTTGATGGTCCTATGTGAAAACAATACATGACTTGCATTGATCCGAATCATACACCTGTCAACACCACATTTTAAGGTAGTTTCCTACAAAAAAGTCTACGAAAGAAGCGAAAGTGAATAACCTCATACATATGTTCAGGACATAATAGGGCTATGTTAAATACACCTGCACCTATAGGGGTGACAAAATGTCAAACAAGCGTTTAGACTATAATTATAAATAAGAACCAATCAGACAGCTGGGTTTTGTGAGGCGTATCTTTAAACTGCTTAATTGACAACAAATGACCAAACTTTGTCGATTGAGATTCAGTGCATTCGTGTTGTCTTGAGGAAATGCATCTGTGTGAGCCAACACCTCGATGCTTAGGTAATATCCACAAATCCACTATCCACATGTTAAATTATGCGTTTTCCCTCTATCACATAAACAGTGGGACACAAGTCTTTGGAAAATCCTTTTCCCGTTATTAACATCCTTGTTGTCTGACTTTAAGCATCCACACTGCGGTCTGTGCTCAGTGTCAGCTTTCCAGCCAGACTCTCCTCACATCCTCGTCTTCCTGCAAGACATCGCAGCTAACATCATGATGCGCTCAGTCCTCAGTGTCTGTGTGATGTTTACTCTTCTACTACAAGGTTTGAGTAAGTACTCAATTACACTTTGTCTTAATATCGTTATCCTATGATGCTGCAACAAGACCATGCCATCCCCTGTAGTACTCGTGTGATGACCGACCTTTACAGCATCAGTAAAGTCAGCGGCTAGACTGTAGTATCACGTGACCCCGATTAGGCTCCTAACAAGGTCACTGTCATCTCACTGAAGGTATCAACACCATCTGTGACAGAAGCAACTCATCAGCAAGGGGAATAATGTAACCTAGGACGACATTTGAATTCTCAGCTGGAATGTTGGTGGAGTTTTACCCTTACTAGGTATCACGGACTTTGTTGAATACCTATAGTAGTTTGATGTGCTATGTGTAACTGACAGTATATTGAGACCAGCCTCCAGTTACACAACTTTATTGACTCTTGTTTGTATTTTGCTCCGACTAAGAAACTGAGATGTTATTTTGATGTAATCACGACAAGGATGCCGTTCAATCTGTTTAATGTTTTAGATTACTTCTGTGCATCCAACGAACTGTGTAAGGAAGAGACCCTGTATTATTTAAAAGTCGAAAATAGTGTAGTCAGACCATCTGCCAGTCTCACACGAACAGACCGCGAGAACCCACGTGGAAATGGAAAATAGACAGAAAAAGTAGTGTGGCACGGTGACAGGGTAAAGCTTTTTTAAAGCAGCACTGAACACGGGAAAAACCAGACACGAACTTGAAAATGCGTCTTCCAAAATAGAACAAAATGTCAATAAAGCAGTTAGTCTACTCGTGAACTGCCTACAGCAAGCGGCGACGTGTAGCAGGTAAAGGGTTTTTACAGGTAACCGCAGAAAGCAACCAGACTGGTTTGACCAAGAATGTACACAGGCATAAAATCGGCTAAATCTTGTTTACGTAAATACAGATGTCAAAGTACGGACCAGTCTTTATCAATCTGTAGAGGCAAGGCAACAGTACTGGAGGCTAGTAAAGGAGAAAAAGAGAAGATATAAAAAGGTAAAAGCAGAGAATTTAACAAAGCCAATCAGTTACCCCAAACTGTTTTGGAAAGTAATAAAATCATGTTTGGGTAACACAGGGTTAAAGTATTACAAAACATGAATGGATGAATCACTTTAAAGACGTTTACCAAGATTAGAACCCTCATATACCTGAAGTAGACTGCACAAATTTTGATAATCAGCCTGGAATAGAGGAACACGATGAGACCATGAGAGAGAGCGAGGTACATACCGCAATACGAAACCTCAAGTCGCAAAGCGTGTGGCACAGAGAAAGTGTTAGTATTAGCCGATGAACAGGTATTTGGCTTTTTAACTAAACACTTTTAGTCAATTTTTGCTAGCTGGAAATGTATATGTATATAACAGGAAGCTATAATTGTAACCATCTATAAGAAAGGCGATCACGAGAGCTACACGAGTAACTACAGAGTTATCTCCCTTCTAATGGTCTCATGCGTCGGTGTCTTTTATTACTTTTATGTTCGACATAGTTACAATGTAATATAGAGAGGTTTATATAAAGCAAGGAAGGTGCTTTCTCTGAAATGTCTAATACATTTACTTATTTATCCTAGAATAGAAAAAACATTTTTTATTGTTAGTTACAGGACATGATAGTGTTGTACGTTAATCAACAGAGGAACAGACAAGTTTTGATTTTCAAGTCTGTAGGTAATAAGATTTGCTGTAACTCGTTACTAATTCCCTTTTATGGTTGATTAGATGCACAGGGTAAAGTCCGGCTTGTGAATGGAACTGCCCCGTGGAATGGTGTCCTTGAGATGTTGTACAGAGGAACGTGGGGCCAAGTGTGTATCTATGGGATTAGGAAACAAGAGGCGCAGGTGGTCTGCAGGATGCTGGGCTTCAACACGTGTGTAATGTTTTGTGATCTTGCGCTTATATGCTGTGCAGTTATATTTGTTTATTCATGTTATACTCTCGATAAACAGATGATATACTACAGTTTCTTAAGCGGTCATTTCACTTTCGTCTTATTCTAACCACTGAGCTCCATACCGATTCGAGATAATCTTTTTATATAAGATACAATAAGAAAAAAATGTTGATGCAGAGGCATTTGTGTGTCTGTGTGTAAGTGTGCCATTTGTTTACAAACATTAAAAGGGACAATTAAGTAATATCAAAAGCAAGTAGAGATACAAAAATGCAGGGTTGTCCATGGGACATATTTTTCTATCCCATCCCAGCCCATCCCATGGGACGTTTCCCATGGTAATAACATTCCTATGGACAACACTGCGCATTGCACACATGTTAACAAAGTCATGGCATAATGAAACTGGAATAAAAAAGTATTTTTCCTGTGCTTAAAAAGTCTGACAATGCAAATTTCAGCGTAAATTTATTTTACAATATCAAGTATCGACTACCATGGGAAATAAAAATGTGTGCTGTCCCATCCCATCCCATGGGACTTTTCCCATGGGATTCCCATTCCTATGGACAACACTGCAAAAATGAAACAAGTTCTTAAATATGTCGTTTGTACTGATTAAAAAAAAATATTGACTAACTTTGTCTATAAGTAAAATCAGATAATAAAAGCAATGCGCCTGCATGTATATGCAAATTGTTTTCTTAAAAATGTGTTGATTTTGACTGCATCTAGTCTGTATCTATTAAAATAAGTCGGTACATTCTATAGATAAAACCAGACAAATGCACAAACATACCTTTCGTCAAACAGGTCGCACGTTTTCACCACATCGCTATTAATAGACAGTGTGAGCTACAACTATATCATATTTGACAACCTGAGGTGTACAGGCGAGGAGACCAGCTTAGAGAAGTGTAGTGATACAGAGATTATCAGTGACCCCTGGTGCCCCTATGTCGTTGGTATCACCTGCAACTCACGTAAGAATGTGCTGTTTCTATTCTGTTGTTTGCTGTGTCGCATTATGTATCCTAAAATAGAGAAAAAGAAACATTGACACATTTACCATTTTTATGCAAGAATTCTTTACAAAAGAGATGTAAACAATGCAAGAATATCTAGATATTAGACACAACACATGATGTATTTTCACAACAATTAAAGTGTTAAGACTTTACAATATTGCAACGCATCTTAATTATGTAAGTGATTTTTGTCTTTTTGTTGATATAGAAACTGTTTTGTCTGCACAGATACTGAAGTGGCAATACACATGTCGGCAAACTTAAAAAGATAGTGAATATCTGACGGCTTGTTACAGAAAACATACAGGTGCGATTGAACTTCATCAGTGGTCAGGTAGAGATAGACATCGGAGGTGGTCATTGGGGGACAATGTGTGTGTCGACTGACAACATTGCCAGGGTCGTCTGTAGACAGCTCGGCTTACCATGGTAAGTTCTTTTCTCCTGTTAGTGAACGAGTCTGTAAAAGGATGATGTATAGTTTCTACTGAAATAACACAGTTTAAGGGAATGAACTATCAACCTTGCTAATTATTAATGTTGATTTTGAAACTTTACATTTTACACACACAGCTAAACACATGTCTAAAAATGTTCACCTGTTACTCCATCCATCCATTTATTCTTTACTTTCAATCTATCCCTATCCCTTTAAAACGAAAATGTTTTACATGAGTTACTTCAGGTTTAACAAAATAGATCTTATATATTTATATAGTGGAATAAATAAACGCCTGTAATAAAGTTGTTATGGTCTCATTAAGAGTATATCTATCTACATAAATACTGATCTATGAATGCTGACTGTCGTCTGAATTATACCATGATCTTTTTATTTATCTAACATTGCACGATACGCATGCAGAGCATAAATGTACTTCTGAATAAAGAACACTTGAAGCATTTTAATTAGGCATTAATAATTATCAGAACAATTGTTTTAAGCAAAAGGTATTCTGCAATGTTTAGGCTTGGTGCGAGGACTTTTGTAAATGAATACGTTGACATCGATGGTGATTTGTCATCTTGCCTTGGGAATGAGACTAGCATCGCTGAGTGTCAAGATGAGATGTCTAGTGTCGGACCCTGCCTGGATTACACCATCATTTGCAGTAACTGTAAGAACTTCTATTTTATAAAAGTAAAACTCATCAACGTCTGTACAATCTGTATGCTAGGTTTAACAAATAAAACTACATGTTTTGCATATGAAATACAGAAATAAAATATTGTAACTGTTTCCAGTCTCATGTTCGACTAATGTCCTAAATCTGTTCCGCAAAATAAAGCCAACTAAAGGGATGCAACTTTTTATGAAAAAAAAAAGACCGCTACTACTGCCTATTTAACAGTATATGTTTTACTTTATTATTCTATTTTCATTTGAAATTGTTTTATAATCTAATTTTTTTTTTTGAAAATGTACTCGGTGATATGTCTTATCTATATACTCCTACCTTTTCATACATGTTATTATAAACCTTTCTTAACCTTGCTGTTTTTTTGTTTTTATTTTTGCCGCCACTTCATTCAATAATGTTAAGTTTCAGTCTCAGTCACACCTGATATAATTTTAGGACCTAACGAAAGGGTATGATAAAGATCGTTTATGTTAAATAAAGAAATTGACTGTTCACAAAACAAACTAATAACTTTCATTATTTTAATGCCGTGAGGAAAAAAAGGGGGGCATAGTTGCAACATTTAGCTTTGCTAAAGAGACGTTTGTTCATTATAAAATATTTAGTCACCAAAGAGAGATGGAGAGAGAGAGAGAGAGAAATATAGATTTCATTATACATTTTGCTTAAGAACGTGTAATAAGGAGCGGAAAGATGAGGTAGTTGGCGACATCTTTCTGCGGAGGCGAATTAATTTTTAGTTTAATTTCGCTAAAAGTTTGAATTGTTTTTTACAGATCTTGTCAACATCCATACAAACAGTAGCAGATATCCTTTAATGGAGGAAACAAATGCTACTTTGAAGTGTGCGAGCAATAATCAGTCTGGTGTAGTAAAGTACACGTGGCCAGAAAATGCAGGCGGGTTCCCTGATGGCAGTAGCCTGATCATCACTAGAGTGACCAGGGAACATCATGGAAGCCGAGTGAAGTGTGAGGCGATGTACAGTGATGGTGAAGTTGTCTCCAGTGACACACTGCAATTACAGGTTTACTGTGAGTATTGGGATCCAACGACAATGAATGTCATGAATAAGGCTACTTAGTCATCGACAGCATATAGTGTCTTTACGCAAATGAGTTTCAAGTTTATCATCTAACAGAAAAAAGTGCTTCATGTACAAGCTGCATACCTTGATCTTCTTTCTCTTTTTTTTATAACCTACGTGTAAAGTTAAGAGTGCTTGTATGTTTATATGTGTAGCCGACAGAAACTGCTACTTTTGGTTGCAGATAGATGTTAGTAAGTAAAAACGAAGACACTTGCCTGATGTATAGATGATACTTGAGACGAATCACGTTCTATCGGCTTGTTTACAGATCGCCCGGTTATCAGGATAACACGGAGTGATAATCAGGGTCAGCCACTGTCCACCTACTCTGAGGTCATCAAGGGTCAGAATGTGACGTTTGTGTGTGACGCTGACAGCAACCCGCCTCCTGCTTCCATCACGTGGTCAGGGAAAGTAAACAGCACTACTGGGGAGCTACACATCATAGCAGCACAGCAGACGACACACGACGGTAACTACACCTGTACCGTGGTCACTCAGACAGATGATGATGATCGTCTACCACTGATGACATCTTACCAATCTGCATTCATCGTGAAAGGTATTCTTAACTTTACCTTCTGTTTTTCTTTATCTTATGATTGCGTTATTTACACCTTAAACATATTTCTTTGTGTATTTGTCCATAAAGTTTAATTAACTTGGAAAACAAACTAATTGTATGTACGAAATATCTAGAAAAAATGTAACTTTTACGCTTAGTACATTTTGTATGGAGCAAAAAGACATAAGGTAAGCAGAACTTTTTCCTGCACAGGCTATCTTACTTTTATTAAATTGTTAGTAAGAATTGCTTGCATTTTTCACAGTTTCTGTCAGCATCCATACAAACAGTAGCAGGTATCCGTTAATGGAGGAAACAAATGCTACTTTAAAGTGTGCGAGCAATGAGCGGTCTGATGTAATAAAGTACACGTGGCCAGAAAATGCAGGCGGGTTCCCTGATGGCAGTAGCCTGATCATCACTAGAGTGACAAGGAAACATCATGGAAGCCGAGTGAGGTGTGAAGCGATGTCCAGTGATGGTGAAGTTGTCTCCAGTGACACACTGCAATTACAGGTTTACTGTGAGTATTGCGATCCAACGGCAATCAATGCAATGAATAAGGCCCCTTTGGCTTCGACAGCATTTAGTCTTCTTAAGCAAATGAGTTTCAAGTTGAAGTTCCCAAAGAAAAAAATCTCTTTTTTATGTACTAGCTGTAATGCTTGATCTTCTCTCCTTTTTAGCCTACATGCAAGTTTGAGTGTGTTTGTACGCGTATTTCTTTTTTTTTTTTTTTTTTTTTTACATGTTTCGACAGAAACTGCTACTTTTAGTTTGAGGGAGAAGTTAGTAAATTAGTAAAACCAAGACACTTGTCTGATGTAAAGATGATACGTTCGACGAATCAAGTGCTATTGGTTTGTTTACAGATCGCCCGGTTATCAGGATAACACGGAGTGACAATCAGGGTCAGCCACTGTCCACCTACTCTGAGGTCATAAAGGGTCACAATGTGACGTTTGTGTGTGACGCTGACAGCAACCCGCCTCCTGCTTCCATCACGTGGTCAGGGAAAGTGAGCAGCACTACTGGGGAGCTACACATCATAGCAGCACAGCAGACGACACATGAAGGAATTTACACCTGTACCGTGGTCACCGAGACAGTTGATGATGATGACCGTCTACCACTGAGGGCATCTTCTCTAATTACATTTATCGTTAAAGGTATCATCACACACACACACACGCTCGCTCGCACACACAGAACAAGACACATTGTTCGTCATGAACCAGCTTCGCGCGAACAACGGTCTTCAAGCCTTAAAACCAAAAACAGTTTGAGTCTTACCGCCGTTTTTGCCCGTTTTCTATCGAAGGCTGAGTTTCACTTGACTAAGAGGGAGCTGAGGTAAGTAAAGTTGTATGCAATCACATTGAACACTATTGTCGGCCTGTCAGCGGCCTTTTAAAAGTCGTCTTACAGTCACGTGGGATGTTGAGTTGGGTTATTGATTCTGTATACACGTAGACTGATTTTTATTGCATTGTACAATACAATACCAAACACAATACCAAATATAATAACAAGTATAATAAAAATACAATATAAATACAATCCTACTTTACTCATGGTACAACATCAGTGTAAACATATACGAAATATATAAGAGATGAAAGTAAATATGTTGAAGGTAATTGTTCATGTAATTTGCTGGATACACTTACGTACTATTTGTGTGCTTTTTATGAAAAATACTACAATTTCTGTGTTTCTTTGTAAGTGTTTTAGAATCCATGTTGATTTCTGTCACAATGTATATTGATTTGTGTTGTTTTTAAATTCTTAAATGGTAATGGGGATGTTAATAAATGGATTTACGATTATTAGCTTTCATAACCAGCATTTCCTAATTAAATCACTTTTTTTGTTATAAAAGCAAAATGTTTTATCTTCACTGCTGTTTGTATTCAAGGGTTAGGTCCATGTTAACCTACAGCAGTGGAGAAAGTAAAACATTTTTCTTCTGCCATGAGAAGAAATCTTTGCAGGTTACCGCCCTTCATGGTTGTTCCAGAAACAGAACAAGACCTGGAATGATTTTATTATTATACTTTTGATATTTCAACATTTTGAAACTTTTTGTTTCAGATTTCACATACTTGTGTGGTGAATCCCAGGAACAGTTTTATATCAAGTTATTAAGATTTATTCTTTTGAAGTTAAACAAATAATGGACCAGGTGCACAGCTCCAAGCACGTTTGGTTAACGGAACTGCCCCGTGGAATGGTTGGTTGGAAATATTGTACAACACTTTATTGGTGATAACAGAATTTGTATGCTTAAGATAGACGATAGACTTGCAGACAGTTGGACAATGGAATGTTTGTGCTTCAGAAAATACTTTTTATAGAAGAAAATACTTCAAATATTATATTTTCATTATCAGGTTAATCTTACTGAGCATAGTTAATTGAGTGCTAGCGGATACTGAAAACTAATTTTTTCAAGGACACAGGGAGATAACTTTGGATAAATCACAAAAAATCAAACCATTTACACATACAGTACTAACGCCCCTTATACATTAAATACTACAACTTCTTTATACTTTACACAACATTAATAGCAAGATCTTATTATACAGTAAATATTTATTAAAAGTGTTATTCGATGTACTCCTGCTTCTATTGCTTAAAATAAAATCTAATAAAATGGATACATGTAGAAATGACAGAAATACTCAACATTTCTTGTAATCATCCATGTAATCTGACCATACTATTAAGCTTTTTATAAGTCGATTGCACTGGAGAAAGAGTAGCTTTCTTTTTGACCGTCTGTTGTTCATCTCTTGGCGGAGTGATTACTGTGATCGCTTCATCGGTCTTCTTGGTCTGGGCTTGCAATGGTCAGTTTTCTTAGCTGTGGTAACAATCTTTCTTGTTTGAATGCTACACAGTACATAAACGTTAGGTGAAACGAGACAAATAAAAAAATAATCAAAATTCAAACATGTTTTTTTTTTAAAAGACAGTTTAGCTGTTTATCAAATGAATGGAGTGTGTGTGTAAATGTTAATTGGTTAATGCCAGTGTACGTACCTGCATGCATAAAAGGAGTATTCCTGTCCTGTGTGTGTGTGTGTCCAAATGGTCGAGTCGTTTTTCCTATTGCTAGACTAACTTTCAGTAATAGTCAAGCAGACTCAAATAATGATCGAAAGATCGTGAAGACAAAGAAGGAACAAAGTCGCTTTGTCTCCACACTGAGAGCAAAGGTCAGTGTTATCGACTTGTTCGTGATTCTTCCTGTTAAAGAAGCCTTGCTTTCCGCAACGGCCGAGAAAAAAAGATGGAAGTGACGATACAAAGTTTATTCCGGAAATTTCACCTTCCGCTCTTGAACACTTTCACTATCAACATCGCATCGAGTAAAGTTAAAAAAAACAGAACATTAAAACTGGAAAAGATAAACATTAGTTTAACGAAAAGCTTACAATTAACCAAAAATATTTAATTTAACTTTATAGTTCTCACCTTAAGTGCTACACTTGTATTTTATTTGTTGTTCTCATGAATGGACTCCACGGAAGCCTGATCATAGCATCTAGTCTGTTGAAAAACAAAATTAATAAAAAAGAAAGATACACTTCCATACAAGAACTCTTAAACACTGAAATAATTCCCAAGGGGACAATCGTTGGCGACAGACGCCCCCACAAAACTCAGACATATAAAGCGAGATAGAAAAGGACATATGGATACGATAAACAGGTACAATAACTGCATACATATATAGCAGGGATAATATCGATTTATTTATTTATTAATTAAAGAGCCCTTCCCTCTTTTTAAAGGGGAATCCAAACAGTACAAAGTACAATATAAAACAATGCAATAGAACATACCTCATAAGCTACACAAACAGTATGATGAATTGAAAAGTCAGCTATTAGTTCAGTTTCGTACTTCCCATATTACAGGAATATTCAAAAGAAATATAAGCCGGTTTGACATCAATTCGACCACAACAGTCTCCCGAAGTTTATTAATTGAACAATTAAAGTCTTGCTGTCAAGTTAAGATTACAGTATAAGCAGATCACCAACCCATGCTTATCGAGAAAACACAGATTTACTGTCCTCTATCCTAGAGAAAAAAATTTACATGACGTAGACTACGTTATCTTATAGTTTTACAAACACATATAAGTGGCGATCAAATATTATGAAGTCACTTCGTATTTAGTTTCACAGGCATTTTTTTTTTAAGGGAAATGTAAACAAGATAAATATGGAAGCTTTGAATACAGTGACATGGGAAAAAAACTGTTGTGTTTTATGACAACACAGGTTGTAACATTAGAGATAAATTCTACAAACTAGACATAGCTGATAATCAGGCACAACATACATGTCAGGGGCAAGTAGTTTTGTGGTTACTACTATGTAGGCGGGAGACAGCCCTCAGAGGGTAGAGCGACCAACCGGCTAACATAGGCGTCAATGACGTCAAGGAAGATAATGACACCTCAGGGGCTCACACACCTGTCCGTCAAGTTAACGGGCAGTAGGGGTTAGTCACCTGTCCACCACGCCACTGCAGGAGGGCGGAGCGTCAATAGGCTGGTCGTTCTCTTGTCGATGCTGGCTACTTGATTGGTTGATGAGTGACCAGTGGTGTCCCTCGTTGTGCGTGACGTGCGAATGCACAAAGTAACATAGAGAATGGAGAACCAGCAGGACACTTCTCGGCACGACCTCAGAGTGGACGGAGCAACTAGTCAGCAGTCGAAGCGACTACAGCATCTCTAACGACAAATTTACTCAAATTTACACACAAGCAGTCAGCTTAACATTATCGCCGTTACACACACACATATCTTACATGTGTATACAATAGTGTGCCTACATAAAAAAAGAAGATACATGTACAAACGAATATGAGAAAAAAAAGGCAGAAATCTACGTAAAACATTTAAGAAAATATTTCAGTGTTTGTCTTTCTCGTGTGTAAGTTTTCCTTTTGTTTATTTAAGTTTGTTTTTCAACATAATCTAGATGGTACGAATTCAGGATTATGAGTGGTCCGTTAAAAGGCACAACGAAATTAATAAAATAAAACTACTAGTCATGCTTACAGGGGGATCATGTGGATGTAAATTAAAATCTTTCGTGCTTTGTAGACTTTTCGTTGCACCAACATTTGTCCCTACTAGATTATTTGTTCTGTATTGTTGACTTTACGGTAAATGATTCAGTTAGCTAAGGTTCTCTGCAACCTATCGCAGAATTTCCGATATAAGCTTTCGTATTAATCGCCACTTTTAGCCGGAAAGTCAAGCTTCGTTAGCAGGAAGAAGCACTGATGTGTCGATAATACTGTCGTTGTTGTCAGTGTGGAGACAATCGACGTTCACGCCTCTTCCTTCCTAATCACTAACCCTAACCCACTGGACACTCAGATATCACACAAACGGATAAACCGTTAGTTCTACATGCAGCTACACATCCTGTCATGACTACAGATTTTAGACACTTTCAAAAGTTTGTGGTGTTTAGGGCTAGGAAACGGTCCATGTTACATCTTTCCTTCATTGTCTGAATGGCTACGCAGTCGCTCTTGTATCCAGTACAAACTGTCCGTGCTGTGTTTTAATACCTTTGCTAGCACCTGCCCTGACTATTTCTCTCAGCGTCTCTTCTGTTACGTCCCAGCTAGATAAGTTTGCTCTTTGTCCCCATTATTGTGCCTTGAAACTATGGAACTCTCTCCTTTCCATATTCACCACCTACCCACTGTTGAATCCTCTAAACGTGCACTGAAAACAAACTTCATCCTTCAGCATTAGTAGACCATTTCCCATAATGCTTGTCCGTTTTTACACCGTTCCTTTCTTTTCCGCTTATTGCTAGTTTGTATTTTTTAAATTGTCTGTACTGTTGTTTATCCTTTCGTAGCTTATAGGTTGTTTGCTTGTTCTTCTTTCACTCGTTTGTTGTCCATGTCTCGTTCTTGTCCAAACAAGGATGTTTTTTTGTGGTTAGGCGATTACTGATCATATGCCAACGATTTCTGGGAAATTACGCCAACCGTCTGGGACTTGGCAATGTTGTGGTCTGTAGGCACTGAGTTCTACAAACCTGATTATATAAAATTTTTCTTTCAATTTTTTCTGGAATAATATACAGTTAGTCCTCGACTTACGACGCTGCGTCGTAAACTGAATTTAGACGTAAGTCGGATCGTACGTTCACACAGTACTGTACCATAATAACAGTACAGTACTGAAAACACTTAGCCTATCCAAACACCTATCCTAACACAGTACCCTACATAATTATCAATAAACATAAGTACAGTAAGATATTGTGCAGTACAGTACGCTTTGTTATCACTGTCGCTTTCATAGGAGCAGATCCTGTCACGTGGTCAAGGATGCGATCTTTATCCTTGATAATCGTAGCGACAGTCGAACGACAAAGTCCTAATGATCTGCCAGTTTCTGTTGCTGTTTCCCCTTCTCAGGCTGCTTTATGACTTCGGACGCACGTGGAATGAGGCGCATGTACAGTTCGACTTACGACGCTAAACCTCATAAGTCGGAATGAGCGTCGTAACTACGAAACGACGTAACTCGAGACCGTCGTAACAAGAGGACTACCTGTATGTATATATACCTGTCTGATATAATTGCCAGTCTGCTCAAATTTATTATTTTTTGCCTCAATAGGTTTTAGTAGGCCTATCTTTAAACTTGAAACTGTTTAATTGGCAACAAATGACCGAAATATGACTACTGAGATACAGTGCATTCGTGTTGCGTTTAGAAAATGTATCTGTGTGTAAGCCAACACGTGGATGCATAGGTAATATCCACAAATCCACTATAAACACACAGAATTATCCGTTTTCTCTCAATCACATAAACAATGGGACACAATTATTAAGAAAATCCTTTTCCCGTTATTAACTTCCTTGTTGTCTTGTGGCCGTAGGTTTAAGAAACAAGAGACACAGGTGGTCTGCAGAATGCTGGGCTTCAACACGTGTGTAATGTTTTCTGATCTTGTGGTTATGTGCTGTGCAATTATATTTGGGTTTTCATGTAATGTTCACGATAAACAGATGATATACTACAGTTTCTCAAGTGGTCATTTTACTTTTCTCTTATTCTAACCACTGAGCTCCATGCCCATTCGAAATAATCTTTTTTTTATAAGATACAATAAGAAACAAATGTTGATGCAAAAGCACTTGTGTGTCTGTGTGTAAGTGTGTCACTTGTTTACAAACATTAAAAGGGATAATAAAGTAATATCAAAAGGAAGTAGGCATAAAATAATGAAACAATTTTATAAATATGTCGTTTGTACTGATTAAAAAATATTGACCAACTTAGAGTATCATTAACGACATATAATAAAAGCAATGAGCCTGCATGTACATGTAAATTGTTTTCTGAAAAAAGTGTTGATTTTGATTTCGACTTGTTTGTATATATTAAAATATCTTTTTTCTTAAGTAGCAATAAAAAAAAAACCCAGACAAATGCGCATATATAGCTTTTGTCAAACAGGTCGCAAGGTTATACCGCGTCCCTACATAAGTACGGACTGAGCTACATCACGTTTCTGTTTGCCGACCTGAGGTGCACAGGCGAGGAGACCAGCTTAGAGAAGTGTAGTCATAGAGGGATTAGCACGAACTTTGGGTGCGCCTATGCCAATGCTATCGCATGTAGCTTACGTAAGACTCTCCTGTTTCTATTCTGTTGTTTGCTGTGTCGCATTATTGAAATGGGTAGAACTAGAGAGAGGGATGAAGGCACTGGACAAGAGACTGAGACCAGAACAAGCAGGGTTTCACCAGGAAAGGTCATGCACTGACCACATTGCCACCATCCGTATCGTCATTGAGCAGTCTATTGAGTGGCAGTCCTCACTTTATGTAACTTTAGTGGACTTTAAAAAGGCATTTGACCGTGTAGACAGAGAAATCACCTGGATGCTGGTAATCCACTATGGAATTCAACCCCATGCTTCTCTATGAGTAACAAGGAATAAACATAAAAATTGGGATGATCTTTTAAAGAAAAGCGTAATTAATGTTTGAAAGTATAGTGATTTTACAAGAGAAAGACAACCAGGAAAGTAGCAATAATCGGAAAGGGAGGGAAAGGTATAAAAACGGACAAGCATTGTGGGAAATGGTCTATGAGTTCCGGTATTTCGATGCCTTTCACTAAAACTCATGTGTCCATATGCTGCTTTGATCAAACGATGGTTGTCAAAGAGCAAAATTTCTAGCTGTGACTGAAGAGAAGTTCAAAGAAATAGCCATGAATTAAAACACAGCAAAGACAGTTTACACTTGATGCAAGAGCTATTGGGTAGCCATTGCAAGCAATGAAAGAAAGGAGTTACACCGAGTCGTTTCCTAGTTCTAAACACCTGAATTATAACAGGCAGAAACATTTGACAGTTTCTAAAATCTTTTGTCACCACGAATATTATGTGTAGCTGCATGCAGGACAAACAGATTGAGGCCGTTAATGGTTTATTCGGTTGTGTGATTTCTGAGTGTCAAGTCTATGTGATCAGGAAGGAAGAGGCGTGAACGTCGCTTGTGTCCACACTGACAACAACGACAGTATTATCGACACATCAGTGCTTCTTCCTGCTAACGATGCCCGACTTTACGGCTGAAAGTTGTGATAATACAAAAGCTTTTTCCGAAAATTCCGCCATAAGCTCCTGAGATTAGTAGGTATCAGAATCGTTTACAGTAAAGTCAACAACACAGAGCAAATAATCTAGTTGGGACAAATGGTGGTGCAACGAAAAATCTACAATACACGAAAGGCATTTTAATTTACATCCTCATGATCCCCTTGTAAGCCAGGCTTGTAGTTTTATTGTATTATTTTTTTTTTCTTGAACGGACCCCTTTGATTCTCAATTCGTACTATCTAGATTCTGCTTAAAAACAAACTTGAAATAAAGAAAAGGAAAACTTCCATACCAGAATAACAAACATTGAAAGGAAACTCCTTAAACACACAGAAGTAAAACATAAAAGTGAGGTAGGAAAGGATAAATAATACAGAAAAGGATATACATTGACTACACATTTCACAAACACTTGCAAGAGATAAATATTAGCCAGTTCAACATAAATTCGACCACGATGACCTCCCAAATTGTAATAACAACTGAAGTCTTGCTGTAATATTAAGAATACAGTCGGTCTCAGCAACACACTGAGAAATAGAGATTAACTGTCCGCATTCCTAGCAAATGAAGCTCTTGACATAGCATAAGCTAACACATAAAGAATGAAGAGAGATTACACTGGTCACTAAACGAATTAACAACATGTCCATGAACAGTTTTACTGTCTCTCGTGTTAAAAATATTTCCTAGAGCTCATTGTCTATGTTTCACCATGTAAATGATTTCACTCGGACTGTAACAACATCCTAACTAAGCTTAGAATGACGTAACATGACATCACATGGCTTAATAGCGTCATGCACACGTCATTCAGAGTTCATTGCGTCAGTGTCTGATGTAATGCCGAGCTACTGCCAGGCTGCTGTTGAAGTAAGCTGACGTCAGTGGTCTTCTATTTATAGCCCAGTCAGACATGTTGAGCATTTCAAATATTTGAGACTATTTCAGGATACAGACTTTGTTAGAAATCACTCGCGACTGTTGCTGTAGAAGGTAGCAGATGGCGCTGCTCTTAGATCAACTGCGTCCCTAGGGTACGTACCAGTTGGATGCAGGTATATTCCGTTTATTAATCCAGCTGTGGAGCGGACACCTTAGAGAGCTGAGGAAAGTACGTTACCACGGAGGAAAGGTAATCATCATTACAAAAAGTGGCTGTAAGGTAATCAAGGTCTCGCATATTCCTGCGAGCATGTACTGAAGTAGCAGTATTAGTAGCAAGAACTCCATGTGCTACAAACGTGACTAGATAAAATTCTCCATTTTATTTCTTAAAAATATTACAGATACCTGCGTAATATAATTGCTAGTCTGCACAAAATTGTTTATGTTTTGCTAAAATAAGACAACTGAACCCCACCCAACGTTTGCTCGTTAAACAACTTGCGTGTAGGACTGTCGTCAGGTATGTCTGTGCATGAGAAAATACAGTTACTTTTTTCTTGTGGACAATTAGAGAGTGAGGTTGACTTATATGCCACAAAATTAACATCAAATAGTATATTATATAGATAGATCGAAATCCACAGACCTTTTGTATGCAATTCTGGTTGCTTCTGACTTCGTATCTATGCTTGACAAATATTCGTTACAATAGATGTACAAACTTTTCTTCGACACGCTACTTTTAGCAGCTAACAACAAAGTAACCAGAATTTGCAAGTTTTCATGCATAATAATATTGTAACTACATGTACAAGTACACACGAGCCGTTAAACAAATCTGTGCAAATATTTCTGTAAAACCCCATGTCCTTATACATGTATTCCGGATGAAGTAACCAATAATAAAGATTGCAAGTTAACTAAGATTTGTAAACTTTTACACCTGTCATGATTAATACCGAGCAGTTTTAAAAGCTCATAATTTTTTTTTATCTAGAAGTTTACAACCAAATCGCTGAGGATTTCGAGAACAAACTAAAGTACACTAACATATTTTTTTTAATTTGTGTTGCTACAAAGGCCTTAGAATGCAGTCGTCATTTTTCTTCTTTCTCACATGACATTTTGAGAAGAAATTAAGCACAATACACATTAAATATGTAGTGTAAGCGTCTCAGAAAGACAGTATGAATTGTATTCATCTGCGACATATACCTGTCCATATCACATTTTATTGTGGTTTGCTACCAAAATGTCTACGAAAATAAACGAAAGTGAATAACCCATACATTTGTCCGCGAGATATTAGGAATATTTAAAAGTACAACTGCATCTATTATCATGACAGGATGGGAAACAAGCGCTTAGACTATAAAAATATCCACCAATCAGACAGCTGGGTTCATACGTTAATCAGGCGTATCTTTAAACTGTTTAATTGATAGCAAATGACCAAATTTTATGATAAAGTGCATTTGTATTGTGTTGAAATGTTTTATTGTCTCTATATGAGCCAGCAGATGGATGCACAGGTAATGTTGACAAATTAACTATTAACAAGCCCAATTATGCGTTTTTCCTTGACCACAAGAAACAGAGGGGCACAATTCTTTAAAAATATCCTTTTACCGTTATTAACATCCTTGTTGTCTTACTTTAAGCATCCACACTGCGGTCTGTGCTCAGTGTCAGCTTTCCAGCCAGACTCTCCTCACATCCTCGTCTTCCTGCAAGACATCGCAGCTAACATCATGATGCGCTCAGTCCTCAGTGTCTGTGTGATGTTTACTCTTCTACTACAAGGTTTGAGTAAGTACTCAGTTACACTTTGTCTTAATATCGCTATGCTATGATGCTGCAAGAAGTCCATGCCAGCCCCTGTAGTAGTCGTGTGATGACCGACCTTTACAGCATCAGTAAAGTCAGCGACATGACTGTAGTATCACGTGACCCTGACTAGGCTCCCCACTAGCTCGCAAGCAACATCCCCGGACATTCAGGCCAGAAGTGGCTCATCTGTTTCAGTACTTGCATGATGGTTACTGGTCATCACTGAAGCGTATACAGTGACACTTGTTCCATGCACTCAGATAAAGACGCACTAAATCTATGACAGCAAATGGTGGCCAGACTGGCAAAACGCACTCTTAATTCTAATAACATGTCTACCACCCATCGAGTGTCAGTCAACACACAGCTAAACAAATACAAGGAACACAGTAAATAGGACTTCTCCCACTGACATCTAACTGAACATATCAACACAAAAAGTGGCTAGTGAAGGAGAAAAAGAGAAGATATAAAAGGTAAAAGCAGAGAATTAGACAAAGCAAATCAGTTACCCGAAAATGTTGTGGAAAATAAATAAAAGATGGGTAAAAGTGAAAGACACCTACCGGAAGAAAACATTTCAAAAGATGAATGGATAAATCACTTTAAAGACGTTTTCCAAGATAATAACCCTCATATACCTGAGAATCAGCCTGGAATAGAGGAACTTAATGAGTCCATTAGAGAGAGCGAGGTACATACCGCAATACGAAACCCCAAGTCGCAAAGTGTGTGGCACAGATAAAGTGTTAGTAGAATGTTGAAATCAGCCGGTGACCAGGCAGCTGACTTTTTAACCTAATATTTTAATTCGATTTTTGCTAGCGGGACATGTATACGTATATAAAAGAAGCCATAATTGTACCAATCTACAAGCTTTTACCTTAAACGCAAGCAGGCTTTAGGAAGGGCTACTCAACAACACATAATATATTCTTATTGTAAGCTGTGATTAAAAAATATCTCAGTAAACCAGCCAGATGGTATGCACGGTTAGTGGATAGGGGCGTATGATTCTGTCCAACAGGCAACATTACTGAGTGCCCTATTTATCTCTGGAACATCTCTCCTATTTACTAAAACAATAATGTCAATGTATGAATCTCTAAAAGCGTGAATTCGAACGAATAACCAACTCATCGATAAGAAAGACAAAAAACAGAAACCGTTTTTCGCCATTTTTTTTTTTCATCTATTCTTCAGATTTTTAATATATCTCAGTATTTAAACCTTTGCATCTGGGCAAGCAAATAAACATCATTGAGATATTTGTGGTGACATCCGTTTATTAAGATTTCTTTTTGTGATCTCATGCGTCGGTGTACTTTATTACATTTATGTTCGACATAGTTACAATGTTATATAGAGAGGTTTATATAAAGCAAGTAAGGTTCTTTCTCTGGTGTATGAAATGTCTAATACTTTTACTTATTCATTCTAGAATAGAAAAAAAAGTTTGTTACTGTTAGCTACAGTTGTTTTCATAAATTGGACATGATAGTGTCTTACGTTAATCAAAAGAGGAAAAGAAATGTTTTAATTTTTTTAAGTCTGTAGGTAATAACATTTGCTGTAGCTCGTTACGAATTCACTTTGATCGTTGATTAGATGCACAGCTGCAAGTTCGGCTTGTGGATGGAGCTGCCCCGTGGAATGGTTTCCTTGAGATGTTGTACAACGGAACATGGTACCCAGTGTGTGTCGATAAGTTTAGCAAACAAGATGCACAAGTGGTCTGCAGAATGCTGGGCTTCAACACGTGTGTAATGTTTAGTGATCTTGCGCTTATATGTAGTGCATTTATATTTGTTTTTTCATGTTATATTCTCGATAAACAGATAATATACTACAGAGTCTTAAGCGGTTATTTTACTTTCGTCTTATTCTAACCGCTAAGCTGCATACCGATTCGAGAAATTCACAATAACAAAAAAATGTTGATGCAGAAGCACTTGTGTGTCTGTGTTGAAGTGTGTCATTTGTTTACAAACATTAAAAGGGACAATTAAGTAATATCAAAAGCATGTAGACATAAAATAATGAAACAAATTCATAAATATGTCGTTTGTACTGATTAAAAAATATTGACTAACGTAGTCTATAACTAAAAACAGATAATAAAAGCAATGCGCCTGCAGGTATATGCAAATTGTTTTATGAAAAAGTGTTGATTTTGACTGCATCTAGTCTGTATCTATTAAAATAAGTCGGTACATTCTATAGATAAAAACAGATAAATGCACAAACATACCTTTTGTCAAACAGGTCGCACGTTTATACCGCGTCCTTATATAGGTACAGTAGGAGCTACAACCATATCATGTTTGACGACCTGAGGTGTACAGGAGAGGAGACCACCTTAGAGATGTGTAATTATACAAGGATTATCAGAGACCTCAGCAACCGCGATGTCATTGCTGTCACCTGCAACTCACGTAAGAATCTGTTGTTTCTATTCTGCTGTTTGCTGTCTCGCATTATGTATCTTCAAATGGAGAAAAAGAAACATTGACACACTGACCATTTTTTATGCAAGAATTCCTTACAAAGGAGATGTAAAGCATGCAAGAATATCTAGAGATTAGGTAAAACACATGATGTATTTTCACAACAATTAAAATATTAGGACTTAACATTATTGCAACCCATCTTAATTCTATAAATGATTTTTGCCTTTTTGTTGATGTAGAAACTCTTTTGTCTGCACAGATACTGAAGTGGCAATGCACATATCGGCAATCTTATAGTGAATATATGATGGCTTGTTACAGAAAACATGCAAGTGCGATTGAGGGATATTAACTTTTTGGGACCTAACAGACGTCAGGTAGAGATAGACATCGGAGTTGGTCAGTGGGGACCAGTGTGTGTGTCGACTAACAACACTGCCAGGGTCGTCTGTAGACAGCTCGGCTTACCATGGTAAGTTCTTTTCTCCTGTTAGTGAACGAGTCTGTAAAATAATGATGAATACATTCTACTGAATTTACACAGTTTAAGGGAATTAACTATCAACCTTGCTAATCATTAAATGCTGAATTTGAAACTTTACATTTTACACACAGCTAAACACATGTCTAAAATGATTCCCCTGTTACTCCATCCATCCATCCACCCATTCATTTTCTACTTACAATCTATCCCTTTAAAAAGAAAATGCTTGACATGAGTTACTTTAGATGTAAGAAAATAGATCTTATATACAGTGATACCTCGGTTCTCGAACGCCTTGACTTTCGACCAAATCGGTATTCGACCAGGAAATTCGAGAAAATTTTGTCTTGGAATCCGAACAAATATTTGGAACTCGAACATCCGAACGTCCGAGATGAGACGAGTTGAGCTGAATGGCGTTCATTCTGCCCAGCGCGCCTTGCTTACGTCATCAGTGTGAGTGCAGAGAGAGAGAGAGTCACGTTTTTGTGGAGAGAGTCATGAAATGTGTGCAAAATGGGCAGAAATCGCAAATTTTGTTGAACAACATCACCCTGATAAAGTGGTAGCAAATAGAGCAGTTAACATTTTTAATGACAGTGTTATGTCCACTTTCCGCAAAATTTTGCAAAGGAGAAAAAAACAGCAAACAATTGACAAATTCTTCCGTAAAGAAAACAGACAAGCAACTGCAGAGCAAGATTCTGATTCTCCTCAGCAAAAGATACAGAGAACAGAAACACCCGAAGAGCAGTTACCCTCTGTTTTTATTGAAAGGACTCCCCTTCAAAACAATAACCATCCCCCTTCCCTCCTCCCTCCACATTCATTCCCTCCTGCCATAAAGTTTGATACAGGTACAGTAAATGAAACACAATTTACTGTACTGTACTGTACATTTTTTTGTTTTTGTTTTAATAAATACACTTTAATTTCTTATTTCTTGTTGAGACTCATGTTTTTCTACATATTATATACAAATTAGGCCAGTAAATAGACATTTTCTGGGGTTTGGAACGAATTAATCCAGTTTCCATTATTTCCTATGGGTTTCATTGCTTCGGTTCTCGAACAATTTGGTTCTCGACCGTCTTCCCGGAACGAATTATGTTCGAGAACCGAGGTATCACTGTAGTTATATAGTGGAGTTAATAAACGCCTGTAATATAGTTGTTATGTTCTCATTAAGAGTATATCTATCTACATAAATACTGATCTATGAATGCAGACTGTTGTTATTTGAATTATACCATGATCTATTTATTTATATAATCTTGCACGATACGGATGCATAGCACAAAAAGTCTTCTAAATTAACATCGCCTGAAGCTTTTTAATTAAGCATTAATAATTATCAGAACAATTGTTTTAAGGAAATATTATTCTGCAATGTTTAGGCTTGGTGCCAGGACGTTTTTATCTAAAGTCGTTTCGGTCCGTCGTGATGTCCCATCTTGCTTTGGTAATGAGACTAGCATCGCTGAGTGTCAGCTTGAGACGTCTAGTGACAAATACTGCCCGGATTACACCATCACTTGCAGAGACTGTAAGAATTTCTTTTTTTATAAAAGCAAAACTCATCAACGTGTTTACAATGTGTACGTTAAGCTTAACAAATGAAATTTTTTTTCATATTGACTACAGAAAAAATATTTTAACTGTTTCTAGTCACGTTCGACTAAATGTCCTAAATCTTTTCCACAAATGAAGCTAGCTAAAGGGATGCAACTTTCTATTTTAAAAAAAAAGACCGCTACTATTGCCTCTGTAACAGTCCATATTTATTTTATTTATTTTATTTTTATTTGAAATTCTTCTTATAATCTAAATATTTTTTTAAATGCACTTTGTGATGTCTTATCTATGTACTATCCTTATACCTTTTCATGCATGTTTATTATAAACTTGTCTAACCCTTACTTTTTTTCTGTCACTTTATTCAGTAATGTTAAGGTTCAGTTTAAGTCACACCTTATATCATTTTAGGAACTTCATGAAAATAAATAATCAATATCGTTTATGTTAAAGAAGGAAAATATGATAACTGATTAGAAAAAAACTTAAACCTTTAATATTTGGATGCCGTGAGGAAATAAAGAAGGTATGGATGTAATATTTATTTTTGTTGAAGAGGCGATTGTTTATTATAAAATTTTTAGTTACCAGACATATATATCTATATATAATTACATGCTTTGCTTAAGAACATGTTGTAACAGCGGTGAGACAGGACTTATTTAGCATCTTTCTGCGGAGAAAAATTAATTGTTAGTTTAATGTCACTAACAGTTTCAAGTGTTTTCTTTTTTTTTAACAGCTCCTGTCAACATCCACACAAACAGTAGCAAATATCCGTTAATGGAGGAAACAAATGCTACTTTAAAGTGTGCGAGCAATGAGCGGTCTGATGTAATAAAGTACACGTGGCCAGAAAATGCAGGCGGGTTCCCTGATGGCAGTAGCCTGATCATCACTAGAGTGACCAGGAGACATCATGGAAGCCGAGTGAGGTGTGAGGCGATGTACAGTGATGGTGAAGTGGTCTCTAGTGACACACTGCAATTACAGGTTTACTGTGAGTATTGGGGTCCAATGACAATAAATGTGTGTGTGTGGACGTGCAATGGCGTGAACTGTCAATAAACATAGTAACTTTTGTTTGAAAGGAAATGTCAATAAATATATAAAATGAAGATTAAGACATTTGTCTCACTGAATCGATTGGATGTGCTACGAATCACGGTCTATCGGCTTGTTTACAGATCGCCCAGTTATCAGGATAACACGGAGTGATAATCAGAGTCAGCCACTGTCCACCTACTCTGAGGTCATCAAGGGTCACAATGTGACGTTTGTGTGTGACGCTGACAGCAACCCGCCTCCTGCTTCCATCACGTGGTCAGGGAAAGTGAGAAGCACTACTGGGGAGCTACACATCATAGCAGCACAGCAGACGACACACGACGGTAACTACACCTGTACCGTGGTCACTGAGAAAGATGATGATGATGATCGCCTTCCACTAATAGCATCCTACCATCTTGCTTTTATCGTTAAAGGTATCCTTATACTGACCTTTCTTTTACTTTCTTTAACTCTGTCTGATGTTTGCTTTAATAACACATTTTATAAAATAGTTTATTTATGTTCATCCATTTACACTTATCTCAAAGAACTTAAGTGTAGATGTCAAATATATGTAACAAGTATAGGTAGTATACCTTTCTTTGCATAGATCGTTTTAGATGGAGCAGTCAGACATAACTTGTTGGCTTTTACTTGCTGCATGGGCAAATTTCATTGAATGTCGCTAACAATTTCACGTGTTTGTAACAGTTTCTGTCAACATCCATATCACCAGTAGCGAATATCCTTTAATGGAGGAAACCAACGCTACTTTAAAGTGTGCGAGCAATGAGCGGTCTGGTGTAATAAAGTACACGTGGCCAGAAAATGCAGGCGGGTTCCCTGATGGCAGTAGCCTGATCATCACTAGAGTGACCAGGGAACATCATGGAAGCCGAGTAAGGTGTGAGGTGATGTCTAGTGATGGTGAAGTTGTCTCCAGTGACTCACTGCAATTACAGGTTTACTGTGAGTATTGGGATCCAACGGCTATGAATCCTGTGGAAATAATCGCTAAATACGGACTAGAAAAAGGGAGTAGGCTACTTATGAAAGTGCTTTATGCACAAGCTGTCATTAGTTGATTTTTTTCCGTGCCTGCGTGTGTTTGTATGTGTATATGTAAAGCTGTGAACAGGTGTCAGCAGTAATGTTTTTTTTTTTTTTTTGGTTTAAGGGAAACACCTAAGTCTGATTGAATAGATAAGATGTGCGACGAATCTCGTACTATCGGCTTGTTTACAGATCGTCCGGTTATCAGGATAACACGGAGTGACAATCAGGGTCAGCCACTGTCCACCTACTCTGAGGTCATCAAGGGTCACAATGTGACGTTTGTGTGTGACGCTGACAGCAACCCGCCTCCTGCTTCCATCACGTGGTCAGGGAAAGTAAACAGCACTACTGGGGAGCTACACATCATAGCAGCACAGCAGACGACACACGACGGTATCTACACCTGTACCGTGGTCACTGAGACAATTGATGATGATGAACGCCTTCCACTGAGAGCATCTGACCAGCTTGCTTTTATCGTTAAAGGTAATATTATCTCTCTCTCAACGATACGTATTGTATTTTATCTGACAGTGATCAGAGATAATGTATTTAGAAACACAGTCCTTTTTTGTCTTTTTTGTTTTGTTTGTAAAAATATCACCGAAAGAATGTAGATCTTACTCATTATGTAATTAGAGCTGTTTATATTGATATTTTTAAGTTTTCAGTGAATAAGCATAGTTATAAACACACGCTACAAAATCTATACAGGGAAAGTAGTTAATACACTTTTACATTATTATCTGTTGCTACCAGCATATTGAAACTACTCATTGTTCTAGCAACCTACTACTGAAATAATTATTAAAATCGAAGGGTCTGGTCCTCATGAACCTATAGTAGTGGAGCAAGTTCAAAGATATTCTGTGCTGTTCTGTGAAAAACTTTTTGAATTTTATACCGTTTTCGATTCTTCAGAAAAAAAGAAAGAGACATTAAGAGATTTCATTAGAGCGCATTTGCTGCATGTGTAGACAAAACACCTTTATGGTTGATTAACTGGAAAATCGAAATGGAAAAAAGGTATAGTCAGCGCAAAACTTGTTTTCATATGACTAGAAGTTACTTATGTCGCTGCGAGCCCCTGTATAACCCTTGCCATACCCCTAGGGGTACGCGTACCACCTGTTGTGAACCGCGGATGTGCACGGCTTCGTCGCTGGCGTGCGTCTATACCGCCGGGGTCAGGCGGGGTCACATACAGCATAAAAGCATTGACGGCGCAGGGCAACACTCTGCACACACCTCTGCAATTTGATTCGTAAAACACAAACACACACACACACTCACTCACACACACACAGAGAATATCGTGTACCGATGCTGTCACATGCCTAGAGACATTTTTTACGATTTTTGAAACTCCGATCGTAATGACCAGGAATATTTGAAACCTTCCTGCCGTGGTTTGCCCTGAGTGAAGTACATCTGAGGTAAGTGAAACAGCAGTAAGTAATCAATGTACAGACTATTGCTGGCCTGAATCTTAGGTCGCTTTAAAATTCACCCTTCTATCACGTGGTATGTAAAGCTTTATCTAAAGACTTTGTGGAATCTTTAATTTGTAAAGCAATAGAAACTAAACTGCAGAATAGGATGTAAATTTAGTGTGTGAAACGATGTAATAATGATTAGTGTTAATTTTTTTTCATTACTGTTGGTAGTATTATTCGGCTGTGTTTATATCTGGAGAATATACATCTTGGAAAAGTAATCAAGTACAATATTATGGAAGAGTACAGGGTAGGCATGGCATGGCAATTGCTTTATTTTAATAGCCTCGTGCATTAACCGAGTGTTTGAGGATGGATAGGAAAAGTCAGATATTCTTTTCATATACAATGGTACAGAAAAAAGATAATACCACAGTAATTAAAATTACAACACATCGAAAGTCTCAAAGTAAGTTTTGTCATAAAAAGAAAAAATGTGGATTAGTGATCTTTTTAAACCATATGGGAAAAATAGTAACAATATTAATAACCCATGAGATAATGTCATTCCCGAGCATATTTCACTGCACAAAAAATCACACACACACACACAGAGAAACGAGACAAAGATTTATAGATGCACATAGTATTTTCAATCGGAAAGAGAAGCTTTAGTGATTATTTACTTTTTCTTTGTTTCAGTATTGACAGAGTTAAACTCGTGCAACTGAAGCAGCAGACACACCATCGAGATGTTCGTTGTAATTAGCGTTCCTTCAGGTTTTTCTTTATTTGATCACGTGCGTGGGTAAGGCTTTCTTTTACTCGCTTCTGGCAGGTTGCTATGACACAAAAAGTTGTTTTGAACATTATGGCTTTGCCTTTAGCGTTTGATACAATTTTTAATAATGTTGATCAGTAAAGAATCACGTTTGATTACGATTAGTTTCTAGAAAAGTTTCGTTTTATACATTTCACACATTATTGTGGAGAATCACAGGAGTAGTTTTATAGCAAGGAATTAAAATATACTCTCGATCCTCCAAAATTAAACTTAATTAGTTTATTTTTGGTGCAGAACTCTAAGCATGTCTGGTTAACGAAGCTTTTCGTGGAATGGTCTGTTTAAAATATTGTACAAGGGGACATGGGGCACAGTCTGCACAGATGGTTTTGGGGAAGAAGAAGCCATTGGTGTCTGTAGGATGCTTGGCTTAAACACGTACATTTTGTTTATAATACTAGAATTTGTTAGCTCAAAGAAGGTAGGCTTACAGTCTGCATATATGAAAGAATCATAGATAATAACGCTATAACAAAATGGTGTATATTAGTTATCTACATTAAAACAACATCCTTTTATTTTAAATTCAAGAACTCTAAAACTAGACGTCTAACTTTTTCTTTGTCATCGACTTAGCTATATACACATTACATCAATGCTGAAAATACATTGTTGTATAACCATTCCATTATCACTTTGTTTGAAGTAGATCAACCGGGGAAACATCGTGCTTCTTTTTGGCCATCGTTCGTTCCTGTACTGGCGGAGTGGTTCTTCTCACTACTACAGTGATCTTCTTGCTCTGCCGCTGGAGATGTGACTTTATCATTTGTTGTACATAAGCAACTTTTTCTGGTTTAAATGCTGGAAATTTCATAAACAAAACTTTATAAACTATTAATGCCTTTAATCAATTAGAATTTTTAACTTTTTCTTTAAAAAGCTTCATTGCTCAGAGACTTACAATGAAAAAGCAGACCCTGAAAGTCATGTGAGTTGAATTTTTCACTATGTATTTTAATGTTTCAGAAATTGTCGGTTATCTCCCTTACCCAACATAAGGACCTAACACACGTTCACTCTGCATGTGCTACAGTGTTCTACACAAAGTAGTTTACACAATGACAGAAACTGTGGTCTCCACACAGCCTAGACACAGATTCTGACTAAAGGAACCGGTCGAGGAAGTCATCAGATGAAATCCGGATTAACAACGACTGTGAGAACTCAGCAGACTGTGACGACTGATAGCCTTGAAGATATGCTCGTCAATCTTTCGAAGCTTATAATAATACAGGAAAAACAATCTTAGCTTTCAAATAATGATAACACTCGAAACGGTGTTTTATACCCAAGGAATGTGAAGACTATCAAAACAAAATATCCAAGATTAGTGTAGCTGCTGCAGTATTGTTGTCAGTGATAAATAAATGTTGGTAACAAAATACAAACCGCAAAATTTATTACAAACAGAATGAGTCGGCTTCCTTTACTCTATGTGTAGATTGAAGAGGATTGCAGACATTAGCCTCTCAATTTTTTTTTTATATCTTCTATTTCACTAGCAATTGTGCTTTGATTATCTCCTTCAAGTCACAGATGTAAATTGTCTTTTGAAAACAATCTCTGCAGCAACGTGTGTCGACATTCCATCAGGAGCTCAGCCATCCCTTTACTACTAGCTGGAGTGTGACAGTCAAATAAACCTTTTTGCAGCTGTAACAAAAATATTCTCACTTGCGACATGTTGTAGCGCCTTACTTGTGGCGAGTACAAAGCTGACAATTAAAGAACGTTAACCAGTGCAACATTGCGTACTGTGATTACGTCCCCTGGTACTCGTTAATTATAATTTCTTGCTGCGATAATGGTCGCCTGCTGCTGACACAGGTACTCAGCTCAATGATACGCGTTGTCTTTGCACGATAGTCATGATTGTATTCATGTATGAAAGCACACCCCTACACATACGTATACGAACGTACTAAGAAATATAACTTACAACATTTTTTTACGAGTTGTCACACACAAAGACGGACACAAACATCAAACAGCTATATTCATAAAGTTTCCTGCACTATAAAACACATGTACACATGAGTGGAAGGTATGAAAAATGAAGAAAAAAGTGCGTCTAAAGGTCAGACATTAAAACATCGAAGGTGGTACTTGTGAGAAGTGATGTTGACAAACTACTACAAACACTGAGACCAGAGAAGGAACAAGAGAGGTAACAAAAGTATCCAGACCTTGAGGCAAAAGAAGAAAGACAAGCGGTATTCGGTGTCAAACGTGGCACTTGCTTATTAAACAGAAACCGCGAGGAACCATAAACAACTAATTTTTCATGAGATAAGGTTGACACGAGGGATGGAGAAACCCACTGAGCTGAGAAAATTATAATAAATAAAGTCTTAAATGTTGAGCCTCTAAATTATCCTGCACATAGTTGAACTTTTGTCTGTAAGATCCCAAAGCTTATAGCCGCAAATTGCTGTTTTAGAGTGAATTATATTATATATACATGTAAGACACATTGCCTGCACATGTTTGAAAACATTAAGATCATTACACAAAGTAAATTTAATACACACAAGTTAAACTATCATTACCTTCTGTACAATTCTAGTGTGGAATCCACGTCAGGATTAGTGTTTGATCGGATACAACTCACAACTAAACTCTCAAGGGATTAGTTTCAAGGACGCTCACGCATTCACACACACACACACACACAAGCTAATGCACGCAGTACAAAAGATAGTTTAAGTCTTATAGGATGTCATGCACAAACTAAGAGATGAGCGTGTAACAAAAGTACGACCCCTAAATAGGGTCGTGTCGTAAAATAATTTTAATACTATTTTCGGTATTTGTCGAAGATATGTGGCACGAAAGGTGCATCAATGTAGTTAAACAGATCATCTAGTTTTTGTTTCTGTAAAACGTCGACTTTATGTCAGTGAAATCTTACAGTCGTCACGACTAGAAAAATTCTTTCATCAAAAGTTATTTATTGCTGTTAATCTGTTGGCATTTCTAAGATTTTTTAAGCAAATATTTAATACAGTTGTCGTTGGGACAAATATTTTGTTCACACGATTTATGTCGTCTACTAGACAAAAGCGATTAACTCGGGGATCAACGTTTCCGCAATTTGGGGAATAGGTACTGTGATGACCGTTAGTAAAAAAAACCAAACTATTCAGATTGTATTAACATTTTTGCAGGAACATGTGTGTTAACATTGCACATCTTTGTGAAGTGAAAAGTCTCAATGTATCCCGAATGTTTCAATCTTCGTAAAGGGACTTCACGCCGAACGTGACTCAACCTCCACTGGACATTTTTCTCCGTCAGCGGCGACGCAGTTCCAGCCTTGAAACACACAAAAGATGTAAACAAAAACACAAAAGGCCATATCACAAAAGACATATTATCACATGTATTACCTGATAGTGCCACAATAACACCTCGCTAGCGGACCGGGTATAGGGCAGCCCCCTTCAGTTGGGCCCACGTGGTTCCTATGTCCTTTGCCTCGCTCTCTACTGTTCTTTTACAAGTCTTTGATCTCCCAACTCTCCTCTTCCCCTGAGGGTTCCAGTCAAGTGCCTGCTTGGCAACGTGTCAGCTGTTTTGCGCAGGGTATGTCCTCTCCAGCCCCTTTTGCGCTTTTTGATGTCTTGGGAAGTGGCCTTCTGGTTGGTTCTTTTCGACAGGATGCTGTTGGAGATCTTTTCAGGCCATCTTATTCCCAGAATATGGCGTAGGTATTGGTTGGTAAAGGTCTGCAGCTTGTTGTTGATGGTATTTGTACCTCTCTAGGTTTCAGAGCCATACAGTAGGACAGATTTGACATTGGTGTTGAAGATGCGAGTCTTACTGATGAAGGACAATGCTCGGGAGTTCCAGATGGAGCGCAGGCTCTTGAAAGCATGCATGGCCTTGTTGATGCTGCTTTCAATGTCATTATCCACTCCACCATTATGTTGACAATGCTCCACAGATACATGAAGCGGTCTGTTTCCAGGATGTTCTCTTCTTAAAGTTGGACTGTGAGTTCCTGCTTGTTGTTGATTCTCATCATTTCGGTCTTCTTTTTGTTGACCTTAAGCCAGTCTTCTCTGCTTCTTTGTCTAGCTTATACCGTTGTTGTCTTATGTTTTTTGTAATCTGCAAAAATTATTGTGTACATCATGAAAAGTAAGCCAATAGTAACTGACCTATAATAAATACCTGTAACAAATCAAGTCGTAGACTACGTCTAAAATTTCTATGCCTGTCTGTTGTATAGCTGTTCGGAAGCATCTCTGGGGAGTATCCGACACTGACTGATATTTATCTCTTGCAGGTATTTGTAATATGTGTACAAAGTCAATGAATATGCTTTTCCGTGTTATATATCCTGTCCTGTCTGACTTTGATGTTTTATTTCAATGAGTTTAAGGAGTTTCTTTTCAGTGTTTGTATTTTCCCTTTTGTTTATTTCGAAGATTTTTTTTTCAACAGAATCTAAATGGTACCAATTCAGGATCATGAGTAGTCTGTTAAAGAGTACAAGAAAATTAATAAAATAAAACTACTAGTCTGGCATACAATGGGATCATGAGGATGTAAATTAAAATCTTTCGTGTATGGTAGACTTTTGTCCCTACTAGATTATTTGTTCTATGTTGTTGACTTTTCTGTAAACGATTCTGATAGATAAGATTCTGAGGAACCTTTGGCAGAATTTTCGATATAAGCTTTGTACTAATCGCTACTTTTAGCCGGAAAGTCAACCATCGTTAGCAGGAAGAAGCACTGATGTGTCGATGATACTGTTGTTGTTGTCAGTGTGGAGACAAGCGACGTTCACTTCTCTTCCTTCCTGATCACATCGACTGGACGCTTAAAAATCAAACAACCAAATAAACCGTTGGTTCTGCATGCAGCTTCATATCATGTCATGATTAAAGATTTTAGACACTTTCAAAAGTTTGTGGTGTTTAGGGCTAGGAGACGGGTCCATGTTATACCTTTCCTTCATTGTCTGAATGGCTACGCAGTCGCTCTTGTATCCAGTACACACTGTCCGTGCTGTGTTTTAATACCTTTGCTGGCACCTACCCTGACTATTTCTCTGAACGTCTCTTCCCTGAAGTCCCAGCTAGTTAATTTTGCTCTTTGACCCTCGTCTTCTATCATCAGAACAACATATGGCATCAGAACTTTTAGCTATTGTGAATAAAAGATGGAACTCTCTCCTTTAGATATTATCCACCTGCCCACTGTTGAATCCTCTAAAAGTGCACTGAAAACACACCTCTTCCTGAAACATTAGTAGTAACCATTTCCCACACTGCTTGTCCGTTTCTTACCCCGTTCCTTCCTTTTCCGCTTATTGCTACTTTTCTGCTTGTCTTCCTTTTGTAAAATTATACTTTCACTTTATGTGAATTAGTTTCTCTTTGTGTTTTTTTGTATTTTTTAAAATTCATTGTCTGTACTGTGGTTTATCCTTTCGTAGCTCATACGTTGTTTGCTTATTCTTGTGTCCCTCGTATGTTTTACATGTCTCGTTCTTTTGCTAAAGAAGGATGTTTTTCTTGTTGACAATCAGAATATGAGGTTGACTTATATACCACGGAACTACCAACAAATAGTGTATTATATAGATAGATACAAATCCACAGACCTTTTGTCACAATTCTGGCAGCTTCTGACTTCGTATCTATGCTTGACAAATATTCATTACAATAGCTGTATGAAGTTTTCTTCTGTCGGCTACTTCTAGCAGCTAACAGTAAAGCCACCAGAATTTTCAAGTTTTCATGCACGATAATATTGACTACATATAAACATACACACGAGCTGCTAAACAAATCTGTGCAAATATTTCTGTTAAACATTATTTTCGTACAAAGTAAAACCGCGAAAAGTGAGAAAAAATAGGTATCGTCCTCAAAAAATAAATTGGCCAGGAAATAAAAAAGGTATTAACAAGCAATGTGTTGTGATATATTATCCATTAGACAACATAGAGTCTCATTGAGAGGAAGATATCAAACATTTAAACGTGGAGCATGTTTTCACGACAATAATGAATGTTGATTTTATGTCGGCATGAAATGTATTTTTCTACTGGGTTTCGAATTTCATTATTTGAAGATGACATGGTGAAATGTATATTGTTATCTGGTTAACATCACCTGCACTCCACTGATTTTTCTTAACCAACTCTTTTAAAGGTTTACATACAGGAACCTGGGGAAAGGTTTTTGCACTAAACGGGTTTTAAAGCGACTCGTGTGAGCAATGATGATCTCTGATGTCACTCATGTTTGTGGCTCAGCCATGTGTGACGAGTAAACGCCATTTTCTTCAATTATTTGAGACTTCTAAGGTTCACAGTGTCCGGATTTATATGTGGTTTATTATTAAAATTAGTATTCAATATAATTTAACATATTACAAGATGGATTTTGCAACGAAGATACGTTCCTAAAGGACTTCTTGCTATTACTCTAGAAATTCACTCTTCAAGATAATGAAACGAAGATGAAACATACTTCATTAGGGTTTAAAAGTCTAAAGAACTTCCTAGTGTTTAGACATTTCGCTTCTGTCAGTGCTTTCTATGGAGTCTTAAGGATTTATGGGAAGTAATCGCTTGCAACCATCATCAGTGTCTGGGCTTTAGTATAATTACAGTATCCGGATTTTCTAAGGATTATGGCTATGAGTCCTGAGACAATAAGATTAGAAGATTAGCTTCGTCAGAAGAAGCTTGTAGAATAAACTCTCCACAATTTAAATTAACATTGTGGGTCTCTTAATCTATTATAGATACTCCACACCTTCCAAAAGATAAAATGTAACATTTTTTTCAAAGTAAAGACACTAACATTCTATGACAATTTCCAATGAATACAGTTTTTTTGTTTTTGTTTTATTCGTACTGTTAATGGAAATATCATGGTATTTACTATAAGTGCCACTGCTATTACATCATGACAGATCAGCGCTAACCCGGGAATTTAATGAGAGCGCCATAAACTTCAGCTGGAAAGTTGTCTTTACAAGGGTGTTATGTGTTCGTTAAGATGTAATGGATTTCCTTTCTATTCAATATAAATAAACAAAGCCTGTTTGATGGTCCTATGTGAAAACAATATATGACTTGTATTGATCCGAATCAAATGCTGTCCATACCACATTTTGTGACAGTTTTCTACCAAAAATTCTACGAAAAGAAACGAATGAATATCCCTGTACATATGTTCAGGAGATATTAGGACTCTACAGCTATAGCCTTGGCAGGATGTTAAACAAGCGCTATGACTATATAAATACTAACCAATCAGACAGCTGGGTTTTATTAGGCATATCTTTAAATGTTTAGTTGACAACAAATGACCGAAATTTGACTATTGAGATTCAGTGCATTGGTGTTGTGCTGAGGAAATGTTTCTGTATGTCTGATCTAACATGTGGATGCATATGTAATATCAACAAATCCACTATCCACACACTGACTTATGCGTTTTCCCACCATCACATAACCAGTGGGACACATTTCTTAAGAAAATCCTTTTCCCCGTTATTTACATCCTTGTTGTCTGACTTAAAACATCCACACTGCGGTCTGTGCTCAGTGTCAGCTTTCCAGCCAGACTCTCCTCACATCCTCGTCTTCCTGCAAGACATCGCAACTAACATCATGATGCGCTCAGTCCTCAGTGTCTGTGTGATGTTTACTCTTCTACTACAAGGTTTGAGTAAGTACTCATCTACACTTTGTCTTAATATCGTTATGCTATGATGTTACAAGAAGACCATGCCACCCCCTGTAGTACTCGTGTGATGACCGACCTTTACAACATCAGTAAAGTCAGCGGCTTGACTGTGGTGTCACGTGACCCTGACTAGGCTTCCCAATAGCTCGCCTGCAACATCCTGGGACGTACAGACCAGACTTGGCTCATCTGTTGGAATACTTGCATGACGGTACATAACTGACACGTATATTAAGACCAGCCTCCAGTTACACAACTTTACCGAGTATTTTTTTGTAATTTGCTCCGGCTAAAAAACTAAGTCATCATGGTAGACCATCCGGGGGTGTTTTAGTCATGGTAATCAGACATAAACATTTATCGAACAAATAAAAACAATTATCATGTGGCGATACTTAGCATCAACCGAAAGATAATGAAGTTAGATAAAGATGTTATTTTGATGTAATCAGGACAAGGACACCATTCAATCTGTGTAATGCTTTTGATTACTTTTGTGCATCCAACGAGCTGTGTAAGGAAGAGATATTCCTGTCTTTAAAAGTCGAAAATAATGTACAGTCCGACCATCTGCCAGTCTCACTGACAATGCGCAGGACACGAACAGACCGCGAGAACCCACGTGGAAATAGAGGTGGGGGGGGGGGCATTGGTGTTTTACGCCGTGCCAGCAACTGAGGCTATATTACGGCAAGCAGCTAGCCCTGTAAACAGATGCCACGTGCAGAGAAAGAACAGCGTGCCCGAGACGAGAAATGAACTCTGGGCAGCCAACCTTCACTGTATTGGTGACAGGTGCTAACAGCGCTAACCGTTGCGCCACCGGACCGCTTTTTCACGTGGAAATGGAAAAGGAAAATAGACAAAAAAAGTAGTGTGGCAGGGTTAGCTTTTTTTTTAGCAGCACTGAACACGGGAAAAGCCAGAGACGAACTTATAGTAGGTCCTCCGAAATAGAACAAAATGTAAATAAAGCGGTTAGTCTGTTCGTGAACTGCCGACAGTAAGCAGCGACATGTAGGAGGAAACAGGTTTTTACAGGTAACCGTAGAAAGCAACCAGACTGGTTTGACCAAGAATGTACACAGCCATAAAAATCTTGTTTACATAAATAGAGATGTCAAAGGTCGGATCAGTCTTTATCAATCTGTAGAGGCAAGGCAACAGTACGGGAGGCTAGTGAAGGAAAAAAAAAGAGAAGATATAAATAAGTAAAAGCAGAGAATTTGACAAAGCCAATCAGTTACCCCAAACTGTTTCGTAAAGCAATAACATAATGTTTGAGTAATACAGGGTGAAAATATCACAAAAGATGAATGGATGAATCACTTTAAAGACGTTTTTCAAGATGAGAACCCTCATATATCTGAAGTTGATTGCACAAATTTTGATAATCAGCCTGGAATAGAGGAACTCGATGAGACCATCAGAGAGAGAGTGAGGTACATACCGCAATACGAAACCTCAAGTCGCAAAGTGTGTGGCACAGATAAAGTATTAGTAGAATGTTTAAATCAGCGGATGAAAAGGCAGTTGACTTTTCAACTAAATATTTTTGGTCAATTTTTGCTAGAGGGAAATGTATATGTATATAAAAGGAAGCTATAATTCTAACCATGTATAAGAAATGCAATCTCGAGTGCCCAGTAACTACACAGGTATCTCCCTTCTACGCGTGTTGGGGAACTGCTGCTCATCAAGATTTAAGAGAAGACATAAAAAAAAAGTTTTTACCTGAAACGCAAGCAGGCTTTAGGAAGGGCTTTCCAACAGCAGATAATATATCCTCATTGTATGCTGTGATTAAGAAATATCTCAGTAAACCGACCAAACGGTGTGCAGGGTTAGTGGACAGAGGATAATGACTCTGTCCAACACGCAACATTACTGAGAACCCTAATTATCTCTGGAACATCTCTCCTATTTACTAAAACACTAATGTCATTGTATGAATGTCCAAAAGCATGTATTCGAACGAATAACCAACTCACCGATAATAAAGACAGAAAACAGAAACCGTTTTTCGCTATTATTTGTTTTTTCTTTTATTCTTCAGATTTTTAATGTATCACAGCATTTAAACCTTTGCATTCGGGCCAGCAGATAAACATCATTGCGATATTTGTGGTGACATGTGTTTATTCAGATTTCTTTTTCGTGATCTCGTGCATCGGTGTCCTTTATTACTTATATGTTCGATATAGTTGCAATGTGATACAGAGAGGTTTATATAAAGCAAGTAAGTTGCTTTCTCTGATGTATGAAATGTCTAATACATTTACTTATTCATTCTAGAATA